>NW_020954557.1:1549323-1655821 GCF_900497805.2 Vombatus ursinus
CAACAACAACAACAACAACAACAACAACAACAACAACAACAACAACACCTGACCATGTTTTAAGGTACAGCCTTCATAGAAAAAAACAACAATAAAATCAGGAATGTTAGATATCTTTTATTGAACACAAAGCAATAAAATATTGTATCTGGTAAAGGCATGTTGAAAAAAGGATTAAAAATTGGAGAGTAAATGATGTAATCCAAAAAGAAATGGTGGATAAAAGAGCAAGCCACAGAAATAAAAGCTAATTGATTACAAAAATAACAATGAGATAACCTAGCAAATTTTCTGGGATGAAACCAAAATAGCCCCAGTGAAAAATTTATATCTCTAAACACTTTCATTAAGAAAAGAAACACCAGATTAATGAATTGGGCATGCAATTACAAAAAAAAAAAAACAACCCCAGAAAAACAAACATTTTTAAAAATAAGTAAACTAAACTATTAATTTGATTTAAAAGAGTAAAAACAAATGATCCGTATCAAAAATAAAAAAAGAATTCACAACAAATGAAGAAATAAAGGAATTAAAAAAAACTATTTTGCCCAACTAAATGCCAGTAAAACCAACAACATACACTAAGTGGATGAACATTTATAAAAACATAAACTATCCAGATTTTTAAAAATAGAAACTTTAATTCAAACTTAGAAAAAGAAATTATCCAATCATGAGCTCTCAAACAAAAACCTCTAAGACCAGATAGATTTACAAGCAAATTCTATCAAACAGCCAGAGAACAATTAATTCCAATATTACATAAAGTGTTTGCAAAAATAAAAATAGAAGGGTTTCTACCACATTCCTTTGATGATGAAAATACAGTTTTGCTGCCTAAGCCATGGTATGTCACAAGAGATAAGAAAACTATAGACAAATAACCCTAATGAATAGAGATGGAAAAAGTTCAAATTAAATATTAGAAGAGGCTATATCAACATATAATATATAAACACAGATTCTCACTATGACTAGGTTGGATTTACACCAATAATGTAGTGTTGGCTCAATATTAGAAAAACTATTAATGTGACAGACAAAATTTTAAAAACTCCCAACAAAAATCAAGTTTATATCAACAGCTGCAGAAATTTTAAAAGATAATACAATACCTATTTCTGTTAAAAGCATATAAATACCAGAACCTGATATATTTGCTAAGTAACATCTCCCTAAAGTATAGGGCCCACATAGTATTAGTGGAGATAAATTGAATGTCTTTCCAATAAGATCAGAGTAAAGAAAAGATGTCTATTATCATTAATCTTATTTTACACATGGCTAGAAAAGCTATAAGACAAGAAAAAGAAATCAATAGACAAAGGTTGTCAAAGAACAAACAAAATTATCACTTTTTGAAGAAGTGATGGTCTTGTGTGTGTTCAGTTGTTTTCAGTCCTGTTTGCCTCCTCCTGACCCCTTGCGCGGTTTTCTTGGCAAAGATACTGGAGTGATTTACCTTCTCCAGATCATTTGCAAGTGAAGAAATGGAGGCAAACAGGGTCAGATTACTTGTTCAGAGCAATATAACCACTAAGTATCTGAGGCCAGATTTGAACTCAGTAAGATGAGTCTTCTTGACTCCAGGCTAGGCACTCTATCCTCTGCACCATCTAGTTGCCCCAGTGATGGTCTATAGTGAAATATTTTCACCCAAGTGGGTCCTTTCCCTCTTTCTTTAATTTTTCTGGGACACAGGCTTAGTAATGTTATTGCTAGGTCAGAGGATATACATAGTTTAGTGACTTTTTGTGTGTACTCACAAATTCTATCTAGAATGGTTAAACCAATTCATTGTGCAAAAAATTCTGCCTGTCTGTTGACTAGTTCTTACATTATTGCCTTTTAATATGCTATAAAAGATTAATTACCAAAAAATTCAACATTAGCAACAACAATAAAGGAGTCATTTCCAATGGTTAAGCTGTCAAACCATATAAACAATTTTCAAAAGAATTAGGAACTACAATGTAAATGGTCTTTTAAAATCACTAAGAGAAATGCCATCAAATCAATTCCATGGTTTTACCACACACCCAGCAAATTGGAAGTAGATGACAAAAGATGGGAATAGTCAATATTGAAATGGAAAGATATACTAATACGTGGTTGGTGGAACCATTATTTGGTCTAACTATTTTGGAAAGTAATTTGGAACTTTGTTGCAAAAGAGATTAAAATACTCATACCCCTTTGACTGAGGAATCTCACTGCTACCACAAAAAGGCAAAAAAACTGAAAGAAAAGCCACACCTATATCCAATACTACTAGCAGCATAATTAGTATTATTTTTTGTAGTAGTAAAGAAACTGAATAGAATGATACTACCATGTAAGAACTGAATGAGAAATGCATAGGAAGAGTTACATGAACTAATAAGGAAATGAAGTAACAGAACCAGGAAAACAACATACACAATGACTAATGACATTATAAGAGTAACAAGAAACAAACTTGAATAGGATATCTAAAATGAATGTTTCCACTCTTTTCTCTCTAGCTTTTTATAACTACTCACTCCTGGTTCTTCTACTTGTCTATCACTTCCATCTCTGTCTTTGCTGGCTTTTCATTAACATCAGACCCAGACCTTGGTGTTTCTCCAGGGTTCTGCCTTAAGTCCTCATCTGGCCCCTGTACACTATTCTCACTGGGAGATCTCATTAGGTCCTTGGGTTTCAGAGTCATGAAAACCAAGAGACAAGGCAGTACCAAGAAAAAGAGCGTGATTAATAGGATCACTGACTGCAGAGAGATCAAGAAGGATAAAGACTGAGAAAAGGCCATTGTCTGTGGCAGTGAAGTGATAATTAGTTACTTTGGAAAGAGCAGTTTCAGTTGAATAATGAGGTCAGCAGTCAGTTAGTGGAAAGTTAAGAGGAGAGAGGAAAAGAAGCAGCAGCCTCTACTATTGATGGCCTTCTCAAGGAAGTTAGACATAAAAGGGAGAAGAGATATGGGATGATGGCTAACAGGGATGGATGGATCAAGTGAGGGTTTTTTAGAGGATAGGGGAGATATACGAAGCAGCCAAAAGAAAGCGAGGAATTAATGAGAGTATGATAGAGGGGGCAATCTTCTGAAGAAGAAGGGATGGAACGAGATTCAAATGTGCATGTGGATGGATTTGCCTTCATAAAGAGAAGGGCTGATTCTTTACATGAGACCTGGGAAAGAAGGAGAATTTTAAAAGATTTTTTACTGTAGTCCAGAGAGAGTAACCCAGTTAAAAAGATATTAAAGAATAAACACAAGTCTAAGGACTTTCTTACATTGTTTTATTTTTTTAAAACAAATAAGTTTCTATAGTATATTACTTTTTGTCTGATCACATAGGGAAAAACCTATAATAAAGCCCTATAATAAAAGTTTCTGGATACTTTTACAGTAAAATAGGAATACTAATGTTCATTAAATTACAGAAAATCTTTCTTAGGAAAATCCTTACATTAAGCATCTATCAAAATTACTTTACATTCTCTATATAGGTATGTATGTGTATACATATACACACATACATAAAAAAACTCAGCATAATGACATATTTTCTCTTCAGAAAGGTAAACTTATGGAGTACTTTGGAAGCCTTAAAAAATAGATTTTAACCTAATATTTTAGCCTTATAAAATTGAATTGGAAGGAACTTTAAAGATCATCTAGCCCCACCACTTCATTCCAAAGAAGAAGAAATTGAGGCCCAGAGTGGTTTGTGATTTTTTTAAGTTCATATAGATGAGCATTAGTAAACTGTTAAAAACTTATTGTTTACATTGTTGTCCTCACATGTAAACAGTTCCTCTATATTTTGGTCCTAGAATTCTGACAAATCATAACATAAATTTGATCACTATAAATCATGTTATACTTTTTCTCCAACGAGGAACATTAATTAGTGGCTGCATTCTTAAAAGACTTCTTCCTCCTTCATATCCTTCTTGCTCAGTTTATGTAAATCTACAAGTACAGCTGCTCAATATCAGACCAAAGCAATGCCACAAAGAAATAGGCATGATTAAAAACCCCTAGTTCATAATTCACTATCTTAGAGCCTATTTAATCTTTGTTAAATATGCCACAAGAGGGTTTTGATATTAATTGTAAAATAGTAAAAAAAAAAAAATTACTAGGTATTTTGCACCAAATCAAAGAAGTTTCAAAACATTTCTCAGAATTGCTAAATGGAGCACGACAGTATTTGGACTGTACACATTTGCTATTGCTTTCTTGAGATATTAAGTAGAGCAAGTAAAGGTGGAAACTGGCTGGCTGCCTTGCTTGGCAAATATGATGTACAGAACACAAGCTTTTTTTCTTTACAATGCCATAGCATCATTATTTTGAAGACCAATTGTCTCTATCAAGCAATGTAGGATGTGGGAAAATGGATGGAATAGATGCTGACTTGAAGACATAATCTACAAGTTAGTTTTTATTGCATAAATTACTAGTATTAGCTTGTTTTGTGGGGGAGGGGGTAGAAACGGGAAGGTAATCTGATATTCTCCCAAAAGCAGAATGCATATAAATTATTGCTAAATTGAAACTTTATGCTGTTCCTGGAGTCCTTTGAAGCTGGTTTAACTGCCGAACAAATCAATAATGATTCAGCAAATAATTCACTGTTTAGACCTGAAGGAGCCATAAAGATCATCTAAATAGCAAAAAGATACTTGGTGTCAGGACCACAGGTTTCAATGATAATTGCAGCTTTCATTTAAGCTCATTGAAGGGAAGTTGTCTTAGGTATCCCCACCAGGGCTTAACAAGGTGGTTTGCATAATTACATGTTCAATAAATGTCTACTAAATTGAACTGAATTTATCTGAAGATCTACTAATGATCAGGTCAATGAAGCTGATACAAAAATCATTTTATAATATTTATGAACTATTATATATTAATCATTAACTTTGCATTTATCAAGAAAGTACAAAAGCCAATAATGATTTTTCTAAATTGGAAACGTATTGATAAATAAATAGTTTAGTGCTATCCCCAAAGAGCTATAAAACTGTGCATACCCTTTGACCTAGCAATACCACTTCCAGGTCTACATCCCAAAGAGATCATAAAAACGGGGAAAAGACCCACATGTACTAAAATATTTACAGTTGTTCTTTTTGTGGTAGCAAAGAACTGAAAATTCAGGGGATGCCATCAATTGGCAAATGGCTGAACAAGCTGTGGTATATGAATGTAATGGAATACTATTGTGGTATAAGAAATGACAAGCAGGGGGCAGCTAGATGGCGCAGTGGATAGAGCACTCGCCCTGGATTCAGGAAGACGTGAGTTTAAATCTGGCCTCAGATACTTGACACTTACTAGCTGTGTGACCCTGGAGACATTTGACATTTATTAGTTGTGTGACCCTGGGCAAATCACTTCACCGCATTGCCTCGCTCCCCTCCCCCCAAAAAAATAAAATAAAAAGACTGTGAAATAACTCCCATGGGTAGTTACGTGGCACAGTGGATAGAGCTCCAGCCTTGGAGTCAGGAGGATCTAAGTTCAAACCCAGCCTCACACACTTGACACTTACTAACTGTGTGACCCTCGGCAAGTCACTTAACCCTGATTGCCTCACCAAAAAGAAAAAGAAAAAAAAAAAAAAGATGAGCAGGCAGACTTCAGAAAAACCTGGAAAGACATATGAACTGATGCTGAGTGAAATGACCAGGAGAATATTGTACATGATAACAGCCACATTGTGTGGTGACTGACTTTGATAGACTTAGCTCTTCTCATCAATGCAAGGATCTAAGACAACTCCAAAAGACTCATGATAGAAAATGCTATCCACATCCAGAAAAAGAACCATGAAGTTTGAATGCAGATGGAAGAAGACTATTTGCTCTCTTCTTCTTCTGTTGTTTTCTTTTATTATTTTTTGTTCTTTCTAGTTCTTTCAGAACTAGGAACTGAAGACATCATTTTGAGCTTTTCTACCTTTCAGTTTCCAAGCAAAATGCCAGGTTGTCTGGTTTGTGTTTTTTTTTTTTTTTCCTTTTGGAGGGGTGAGAAAGATGCAGTCCTTTATGGTACAAGTAAAATGTAGTAACAGAAGAGCAACACAATTAGGCATTATTTTAAAGACCAAATCCTACTGGAAAGACATTCATTTTTGGCTGGATGGGCATTAACTGTTAAAGTTCAATTAGATGTTACTGAGTATCAAATGTCATACAGTAGCACAATAAACTACTCAATTTAGAGCATAAAAAAGCTCTAGAAGTTCTAATAAGTTTCTTTATTTGTATAAAGGATCTGCCTTGTCAATGAGAAAATATATCTGAGAAAGGAGCTGATAATTTGTACAAATATTTCTGTATAAAAATGAACTGCAATGCAGCTACAGTTAGATTAAGATATTTAGTACAATCAAGTTCAGAGTTAATTATTCAGTTAAAGAACGTGTTGAGTCAAAATGGGTACCTGATTTAGATAGAATTTTTACAACCAGTGTCTCTGATAAAGATCTCATTTCTAAAATATATAGAGAACTGAGTCAAATTTATAAGAATACAAGTCATTTCCCAATTGATAACTGGTCAAAGGATATGAACAAGCAGTTTTCAGATGAAGAAATTAAAGCTATCTACAGTCATATGAAAAAATGCTCTAAATAACTATTGATTAGAGAAATGCAAATGAAAATGCCTTTGAGGTGCCACATCACACCTATCAGACTGGCTAACATGACAAAACAGGAAAATGATACATGTTGGAGAAGATATGGTAAAATTGGAACACTAAAGCATTGTGAGCAGAGTTGTGAACTGATCCAACCATTTCAGAGAGCAATTTGGAACTATGCCCAAAGGGCTATAAAATCATGTATACCCTTTAGCCCAGCAATACCACTTCTAGGTCTGTATCCCACAGAGATTACACAAATGGGAAAAGACCCCACATGTACAAAATAATTTACAGTAGCTCTTTTTGTGGCAGCCAAGAATTGGAAACCAATGGGATACCCATCAGTTGGGGAATGCCTGAACAAGTTGTGGTACATGAATGTAATGGAATACCATTGTGCGACAAGAAATGGTGAGCAGGAAGACTTCAGAAAAACCTGGAAAGGCTTATATGAACTAATGCTGACTGAACTGAGCAGAACCAGGAGAACATTATACACAGTAACAGCCACATTGTGTGATAACTAACTTTGACAGACTAATCTCTTCTTAGCAATGCAAGGATCTAAGACAACTCCAAAAGACTCATGATGAAAAATGTTGTCCACATCCAGAAAAAGAAGTATGGAGTCTGAATGCAGATTGAAGCATATTATTTGCTCTTGCTCTCTTTTTGTGGTTTCTCTCATTGGTTCAAGTTCTTCTTTACAACATTAATGTGAAAATAGATTTAATATGAATGTAAAAGTAGAGCTATTTCAAATTGCAAGCTGTCTCAGGGTGGGGAGAAGGGGTGGGATGGGGAGAAAATGTGAAACTTAAAATTTTATGGAAGTGAATGTTGAAAACTAAAAATAAATAAAATTTAAAAAGGGAACATGTTGAATTATCAAATAGGACATGCAAAGAACAGTTTTTTAATAAATATTTGATAACAGTAATGAGGCTCTTATTTGAAAATTGTGTTGGAAAATAAATTGATTCACTTAATAGATTCCATTGTAGAAATTTCCTCTGAAGTGTTACAGAATCTTTAAATAAAAAAAATACATCAAATGATGCATTCTAATGTGTCGTGTTGTTTTAATTAATTTTCTGCCTTAAATTGCTAAAAAAAAAAGCAATGGGAAAAAAGTCCCTTAGATATACTATGACTGTAAAGGAAAATATCTGAAAATTTCTTTACAAACTATAAGCATCAAAAAACTTCTGAAAGTGAAATACGAAAAAGTTTAAAAATACTATTTTATTTTCTCTCCCTATTAGTGTAACCAGAAACTTTGAGGGCAAAATCAAATACTAGTTTAAGCCCAAATATATACATACAAAATTTGAAAATTTCCAAGTGAATTGACAACTTAAGTAGTTAAAAATAACAAGCATTCTACAATAACATATAACTGGCCAGGTACATCAACACAAAAATAAAAGTAGCTTCTGAAGTCATGACTAACATAGCATTACATTTTTTACATAACATACAAAATTCTAAAATGGAAATTAAAGACAAATTCTTGGTGCTTAACTTAAAAAACTGTAAAACCCAACAATCCTTGAAAAATAAAACTCTCTTTTATTCCTTTAAGTCACCCCTCTTGCTGAAGCTCTTGTTAAACAAAAAGAACCATAACTTTCATGAAAGTCAGAAGAAGAACATCTTATGTCAACAAAATATGAATATCCAATTTCCCCTTTATTATTATTTATAATTAGTTAATAATGACCACTTACTATTTGTTAAAAATATGATTGCAATGACATAGGGACCTTTGTCTACTCATGCCGCCTGTTCTGAAACACCTAAAACTAAGTGACTTGCTCATGATCAGATAGCCAGTATATATCAGAGGTAGGACTTGAATCCAGGCCTTACTAACTCTAAGGTATTCTTTCTATCTACCACATCAGGATACCTATTCAAATTATTTGATGCTGGAGGAAAAACAAGTGTACAATGTCTTAATTAAAAAACAAACAAACAAACAAACTCTAAATCAAATAAAATCATATGAGTTTACATTATAGTGAAGCATTTTATAAATTATTTTACTACAAATTCAGTTAGTAAGCATTTATTTAATTACATATGTACTATCCTATGCCAAAGCCTGGGCATACAAAGAAAAATCAAAAATAGTTTCTACTCTCAAAGAATTTATACTCTAATGGGAGAGACCAACATGTAAATTAGATAGAACAAATAAGATCATCTTTGTAAAGCAGGTAGGTTATTCAAGGGACAGAATGCTGGGCCTAGGATTCCTAAGTTCAAATCTGACCTCAGATACTTACTAGATCCTGGGTAAATCACTTAACCTATTTGCCTCAGTTTCTTCATCTGTAAAATGAACTAGAGGCTCAGATTCTTATAATCTAGCCAATAACTCACTAACATTCAGACTCCTGCAGAGTCTGCCCAATATGACGGATGTTCTAATAAACCTTGTCTTTGACTGAAAAATAAAATAAAATAAAATAAAATGAGCTAGAGAAGGAAATGGCAAAACATTCCAGTATCCTTGCCAAGAAAATCCTAAATGGGGTCACAATGAGTTGGAAATAACTGAAACAACTATCACACATGCATTTTCTCAAGTTTATAATCTAATGGGGGATACAACGTATAAATTAGGTAGAACAAATGAGATCATCTTTGTAAAGTGCTTGGCAATGCCATATAGTAGGTATCATGTAAACAGCAGGTATCATATAAACGTTTATTTCCTCTCTGTTCCCCCCCAAATAAGATACAGAGTAGAAAAGGATGCCTTGGAGAGAAGGTTCTAGCAGCTGAGGGGGCCACGAAAGGCTTCCAGCAGAAGGTGGGGTCTGAGCTGAGTCTTTAAGAAAAGGCAGAGGTGAGGAAATTCAGTTCTAATGCTGATAAAAAATGTACTTGCAGTACGTACACACACACACACACACACACACACAATTATCATAAGTTACACTTTTACACTACTCAGGGATAGTTACATACATTTACTTTGTTGCCTAAATTTCTTGTGTGAAGAAGGGGAGTAATACAGAGGCTGAAAAGATATGCTGGACCAAGGTTGTGAAGAGCGTTAAGAACCAAAAGAGGAACCTGTATTTGATCCCAGAAGCAGTAGGAAATAAGTAGAGTTTATTAGGCAGGAAATGACATGGTCAGAGTCAGACCTGTGCTTTATAATTGTAACTGGTAGCTGTCAGACTGGAGAGGGTAAAGACTTGAGGCAAACAAAACAATTAGGAGGCGACGGCTCTCAAGGAGCTCACAGTCTAATGTGCAACACACAAATAATTATACACAAATAAGACATATATACAAGATAAATTGGAGATAATCTCAAAGGGTAGGTACTAGCATTCATGGGGAGAAATAAGGGATTCTCATAAAGATGAAATATTTTTAGCTGAGACCTGAAGGAAACCAAGGAAGCACGGAGGCCAAAAAAAAAAAAAAAAAAAAAAAAAAGAGGGAGAGTGTTCCAGGCAGTGAAAACCAATGAAAATACTTGGTGCAGTAAGATGAAGTATAGTGTTCGATGAGTAAAGATGCTGGTGATCCTTGATCTCAAAGTATATTGAGGGGAATAAGGTAGGAGATGTCAAAAAATGAGGAAGGAGCCAGGATAGAAAGGGCTTTGAAAGTCAAACAAAGTATTTTATGTTTGATACTGGAGGTAATAGGGAACCAATCAAATTTCCTGAATAAGGGATGATATGGTGAGATCTATGTTTTACTAAGATCAATTTGACAGCTGAGTGGAGGATGGATCGCAGTGGGAAGAGATGCAAAGGCAGGTAGATCAATCGGAAGCCTACTAGAATAGTCCAAGTGTGAGGTGATTAGGGCTTGAACTAGGGTGGCTGCAATATCAAAAGAAAGAAGGGAGTATAAATGAGAGATATTTCAACGGTAGAAAAGAAAGGTATTAACAAATGATTGGATGGGAAAGTTGAGAGAAAGTGAAGAGTTAAGGATGAAGCCTATGTTGTAAACCTAGGTGACTGGGAGGCTGGTGATACTCTCAACAGTAATTGGGAAGTTAAGAAGAAGGAGGTGGTGGGTGGGGAGATAATAATAATAAGTTCAGTTTTGAGCACATTGAGTTTAAGATGTTTACAAGACATCCAGTTTAATTTGTCTGTTGGAATTGGAGATTTCAGACAAAAAGTCAGAAAGAGGAGAAGGCTGGACAAGTAGATCTAAGATTCATCAGCATAGAGATGATAACTGAATTCATGAGTTGATGAGATCACCAAATAAAATACAATGTACATAGAGAAAAGAATTGAAGGCCAGGACAGTGCTTTGAGGAAACCTGAATGTTACTGAGTATGACAAGTATGAAGATCCAGAAAAGGATCTGAGAGGCAGTCAGATAGGTAGAAGAACAAGGATAGAGTAATTTCATAGAAAACTAGGGAGAAGAGAGTATAAAGGAAAAGTGTCAAAGGATGCAGAGAGGTCAAGAAGAATGAGGACTGAGAAAAGACTATTAGATCTGGCAGCCAAAAGGTCATTAATGACTTTGGGGAAAGCAGTTTTAGTTGAGTGATGAGGTCAGAGGCCAGACAGTAAAAGAATTAAGAAGAAAGTGAGAGGAAAGAGAACCTTTCTAACAGCCTTCTCACAGAAAATAGTCATAAAAAAGAGGAGAGATATAGCTAGCTGGGATGGATGAATCAAGTGAGTTTTTTTCTGATGATGAGGGAGACATGGACATGTTTTGTGTGCAGTAGGAAAGCAATCAGTAGAAAGCGAGAGACTTTTGAATACAAGTGAGAGAGTGGGGATGATAGGCAATCTATTGGAGAAGATAAGATGGAATGGGAATCACTTGTGCTAATTTAGAGGGGTTTGCCTTGGCAAGGAGAAGGGTTATTTCTTCACGTGAGATGGGAGATGGCAGAGATAGTGGCAGACAGTACCTGGGAAATGTGAGATAAAGAATAGGGCAGAACAGGGAGATGCTGGTGATAGTGGATCAGTTAAGGGAGGTGAAGAAAGGACTGCCCTGCTGCAATGAGAGCCAGCAGAGATTACATAACATAAATCTGTAGTGATCTATTAAGCACAGTTTCTCCAGCTTCTTTTGGTACCATGGGAACAGAAATGAAGGGAGTTGATGGTGGGAATGATCTAAGGCTGCTGAGGCTTGGCAGGAAAAGACTGATGATAGGAAATTATTAAGTGATAATAATCCCAATTATAACTGAAAAGGTATACTATCTCATCTTTAAAATTTGACGTATTTTAACTAGACATTCATAATCTGCATTAGTGGAGGAAACAGTAACATGGATGAAATCACATCTCTTTTGACAAAGGATGTTTAAATAAAATAGAAATATCAATATTTTAGTAGCAGTTGTGTAGGGGTGTAGGTAAAGGACATGATTTACCATTTTCTTAGCAGGATGTATGCTGTTGGTTCACAAAGTAACGACCATTCCAGACTACTACACGCCTAGTTGGAGTTAATTCAAGCACAGCAACATTTTCACTGAAAATCTGAATCCATTTCCAGTAGTCCTACATGTTTGCATCCATGAATGATGATCATGTCCAGAAACTGGCTGTTCCTCTGTTATATCGCTGTACCTAATTCATGTGACAACATTTTCATGAATAAAAATATTATTTTAATCAGTGTGACTATTCCTTATGTTTTTCTCTTTCATTTTAGGTCCACATTCATTACAGATACCAAGGGCATTAAGATTTATTTAGGATATTATCATATCTGCATAGTGAAAAATTTCATTAGAGAAACAGAGATCATAATCTCTTAATAACAAAACAGTGAGACAGAGTTTTCTAGTGCCTAAGCACCTGCACATCAAATGATATGTGCACCTATTTAGTAAGTTGCCATGTAAATATGCACATAGTTCAGTGGTTTACCATGGCATGATAATCTCTTACTTAAATGTACAACATGTAAATTTGAAAACCTTGATAGTTCTTGATCACCACCCCTCAGTGGCTAGAAACAATGGAAACTTTTCAGAAATTTTATTCACTCACTCAATAACCATTTGTTAAGTACACACTACACTGAAAGCATTATGATAGTCTCTGTCTGAGGTTTGGGAAGTATCTCATTTGTTGTTTTTAAGAGAACAGTGCTTGTATTTCAAATCTTTTATAAGATTCTTTTTATGACATAACAGCTCATTTTCTGATATTACACAAATGACTTGAATGTTTTTAAAAGTCTTTGGGATGCATGAAATTAGATTAACACATCCAAATGAAAGCAGAGGGGAAATACAGTCCACAGTTTCATTTATCTATCAAGTTCTCTCCATTTTGTTTCTTCTATGTGGATTACTGTTTTGAGCTCATTATAGTCAATATATCTGATCAAGAGAGAAGCTAAACAAGTCTCAGGTGACTTCACCATAGCAACAAGCTTGCCATGAATTCTTCTGGGAACATAATTTCACACAAGTATTTGATTGCCTATTCACACTTTTGATTACAACACACATGGCTGTTAAACTAAATGGTACAGGCATTAGTACATTGAAGAAGCTTAAAAAAAACCACCTTACAGGAATATATGTTTCACAAGCACATGTACATATTTTATATGTGCTTTCTGTATATAATCCATTCTACTTTCCCTAAGGAAAGCAAAGAAAGAACTTTTAAATACTTTTCCCATACTTGTGTCAAATGGTATGGTAATACCATGAACTATAATAACGAAGCTATTACCTTTTAAAACTGCCACATATTCATTATTTGTTCTTTTTGTACAATTCCCTACTCAGATTATAACATATTTTGAACAAGCCACTCCTAAATTTTATTCAGAAGCTGGTATCATGCTATGCTGAATTAAATTATGAGTTGTCAAAATAATTCTCACTTTCAAAGTAGATTATCACTTTTCTGGGCCATTTAATTCAATTGGTTATTTTAGGTCCTAGGAGGAGTGGATTTAATTTGCACCAAGGTCAGCTATATCTACACTTCAACAGAAGAACTCAGTTTCAAGGCCACAGACTATAGATCTAATATTAGCCATCCAACAAATGCATGTCACTGATCATAAAGGTAAAGTAAGGAGATCAGGTATATATGGCTTTGTAAAAACCATCAAACACCACTGGAAAAATTCCACCAAGCACAGATTCAAATGAGGATGAATTAGTAGCATCATCTTCACACATGACAGACAGCATTCTTTATCAAAATCTACATTCTATCCTGAGGAAACAAAGGGTACTAAATAGTGATTCAGAGACACGATAAAGAATTGCAGGAATTTTTGAATCAAAGGATGTAGAATACTTAAATTGAATTATTTTCATAAATCAACTCTCAACTGTCAAGTTAATATGAGGTGTAATAAAATGAATCTAACCAAGTTTTTTTTTTTTGCATTTGGCTTTGTAATGTGAAATTTCGGTGAAATTTCTGCAGCAAACTTCTTCTCTAATTATATTTTGCTTTAATTTTAGAATCAGGTAACATTTCCTGAACACATACACTCCTGCTGAAAAATGGAAGGAAGCATGCTAAAAGCCTGCTGGGAAAGAGAACTGGAGACTGAGGATTATAACAATCACATAGGAACCAATTCAGTAAGCACTCTTAAGACATCATGTATGTTACAACATGGATAAATATCCACAGTAATGGATTTGTAAAATGATATATGGATGCAATACATTTATCTCTTTTCTTTTCCTTTTTACTCACCTTTTACTACTACCTAAAATCCTAAAATTCTCAAATTCTCTGTAAGTGCTATGAACTTATTAAAGTATAAATTACAAAAATATGCCAGTATATACTAGATACTAGGTACAGCATGTAAATGATCTATTTATTTTTTAATATCACATGCAGTATTCTTAAAAGATGATTTGTGCTAATAAGATCTGCTTTTAAGTTTCTTCAGTTAAAGAAAATATAATTTTTCTTTACAAATACATTTGTTCAGGGAAAGGACAAAAATTCCTATAATACTGAAATAACGTAAATAAAAGACTTAAGAACTCTGATTAATACAATGACTAATCACAGTTAAAGAAGAATGATAGGGGCAGCTAGGTGGCACAGTGGATAGAGCACCGGCCCTGAAGTAAGGAGGACTTGAGTTCAAATCTGGCCTCAGACACATAAAACTCTGGGCAAGTCACTTAACCCCAACTGCCTCACTTAAAAAAAAAAAAAAAAGAGGAATGATGATGTTAGCCATTTCCTGAGAGGGGTGATAGACCCGAGAGACCAATAAAAGACATAAATTTATGGACATAGACAATGTATTTGTTATGCAGGGTTTGTTTTTTTTCCCTTCCAACGTGGGGCAGGGAGGGAGAGAGGAAATAGGGACAGGGTACCCAAAAAAGAAAAAGAAAAGGGGATCACTGGACCACTAAATTTTTTTTTTACTGCGAACAGAAGCAAGGGCAGAAAGAATCACAGATGAGTAGGACATAATGGAGGTCATCAGTTTCATGTATAATCTGCATTTTTATGTTATACTATGTATATGGAAATCTTTTTATTTAGTATTTAAATCCGGATTTTTTAAAATCAAGAAAATAAAAAGAAATTCTGAAAACACAAAATAATTCTAACCAGGATAAAACAGAATAAATATCAGAACATATATATATATATATTCTATTGCTAATCTTACAACTAAATTACTCTCAAACATCAAGCTGGGCATAGAAGTTAAAAGAATTAAAGAATTCTTTACATTTGAAAGGTAGTATGAGAACTCAGGTGATGTGCAATGTATTTCATTATAAATATGCAATCAATCATTTACAATGCTCAAGTATGGATCAGCACTTTGATAAGTTGGGTGTTGTTTTCAGAAGAAAATTATATATGTGTTTTGCCATACTTACTGGCCAATGACTATAACATGACAGAAAAAATCAGGTTTACAGATGTCATAAAATCCCAGAAACAAAGGCCATTGTTTTTGAGTTTTGATTTTTCTTGGGTACTACCTATTTGCAACCATGTTTAAGATCCTGAAACATCAAAAGTAAGACTGAGTTTAGGATCTAATGGTAAATTGCAAATTGAGCATAAATGATCAAATGGAAGTTTGCCAAGCTTCAGAAAATGGCCAAGAAATTCAGGATTTACCCAGAACTATGGGAAATTTTACATATATAGATAATGGTCAGTCAAATCCAAATGCAGCATTCTCACCAATATAGTTTAAAAAGTTATTAAATAATTAATATTCAGAGTCATTTTCCCACACTAGCATATAATTCTAATGGATCTGTGATCTCATTGATGTATGGATGTATTCTCTCCTATGAAGTACTACTGTCCATGCCTATCTATCTTTTGCCATTCTGATTCATCCCATTGTGCTGGGGGATTCCCACACATTCAACATTGCCTGGATACCAATGGAGCATGCAAGTTCTCAGTTGTCCATAGCATTCACGACATAACTAGCCTATCATCCTTTACGTCATTTTTCCTGTGTAATCTTTTCTTACAATGTGTTGCAGCCAGGTTATATGCTCTATGTACCTATCCATTGCTTTTTGGTGATTTTCAACTTCATTTCTTTGGACGATGTAGCGTTCTATGACTCTGCCTGACAGCATTATTGGTAGAATACTAACGCTAACAACAGCCATTGTTTTAGGGGGAAACTCATTTTAATTTGTAAACATATAGGTCCGCAGCAGGATACACTGCAGTTAGTGAAAGAGAAATGCAAATAAAAAAACAATAGTTTTAAAATCATCTCAATTCAACAGAACGAGAAGAGGCAGAAAACAATCAGAGAAACGTAAAAAGGTTGTTGCCATTTCTAATTCTCAAGGACTACTGGCAGCCCACTTTCCAGCCAACAAATATAGTGTCATTGCCTAAATTTTTATATAAACAAGACTAGACAGCCATAGCTAAGAGTATCCCTTTTCCGTGAAACTCACGGTGTTCCTTGTAAAGAAAAGTCTTTTCACTATTAGATAGAGCATGTTTACTTAAGTCGTAAAGTACATACTTTATAAGTGAATACTTCACAGGATACAGTAAGTTGTATGTATTATACTGTGACATTCTACAACATGGCAATTTGGGAAGCTAATATTTTCAGCGTGATGCATTTACCATAAATGGCAGAAGTGCACCGTCTTCCTTGTCCTCTCTACCTCCGCCCCCCAAGGTCAGTGTGCTGACATCTTGAGAAGTCTACAGAAGCAGAAAGTGCCAATGAGAATGAGCAAGAGAAGCAGCATCATTGCACCAGCCCCCATCACTTACTGTGGGGCTCATTAAACTATGACTGCTATAACTCATTTGAAGGCATATGATCTGTAATGTAAGGATGTTTTTGCTTCTTGGAATTTTCATAACTGCACATGCCATCCTTTCACCAGGAATGTAAATGAATTGGTATTGTTTGCTAAATAAAATCTATATGTACATATACATTTATTTGTAACTACATAAATAACTGAAGCTTCCCTCCACATAGGGATTCCTGTGGATTTACTCAAAAGTTTATTGGCCTTCCTCCCCTAAAAGAATCAGAGCTGACATTCTTATGTACAATCCCCAAGGAAAAGCCATAAACACTGCTATCAAAGGGCTTTTGAGCTTTCACTTGAAAGAACAAACCAAGACCATCCCCCTGGCAATGGCTAGGCTATTTAGAGACAGAACTCTCTGGGAGTACATTCAAGCCCATGATAATTGGTTAGTGTCCAGGATACCTGTGTAATTTTAATTGCTTCTTGCTACTGCTCTCACTCCTAAAACCAGTCTAGGTTGTCTCCCCAGTTACAACTTCACAAATATTCGTCAGGACTCAAGAGGCATCATAACATGTATGATTGTGAGAAATGCTGAATTATTAGGTTCTCATATAAGTTGCAAAACAAATAAACAAGCAAAAAAAAAAAAAAACAGGAAAGGTGCTGAATGGCTAACTAATTAAGGGGAGATTGACATTCTTTGGGCCAGTTAAGACAGCAGGGTTTCCATCTTTACAGCCCAAGGCCTAAACCAGTCCAAGCTGGTTGGGGTTCAATGTCAGAGCACAATAATCTGCTACTATCCAGGCTCAGTGAACCTCATGCATATGCTAACTAAAGGATCAGGATTTCCACCAATTCTAACTAGGATTGAGGTTTCTCTAATTAAAATATGGAATTGTGAACCTAACCAATTGTGAAACTTTTGAATGTAACTCGGACCAATCCGAATGTTAGAGGGAGGGGTAAGGGGACCAGAGTAACAGTATAAAGCTCACTCTTGCTTCTGTGCTCAGTGTGCTTCCTTTTTGGGAGGGAGGGCACCCAAATCTCACAAGAATTGAGTAAATGAATTTCTTCCTTCACTCTAAAAGAGCAGTAGACTGCATCTGTAAAAGAGCAGTATCGTGTTATTTTGACTCTTGGCTGGCTTGCAACTGGGGAAGCAATGGGCAATGGCAGCTTGTCCCCCCGGTAACTCCCCAATCTTGCCGGTTCTGGAGGTCATTGATAACATGATCACAGCAAGATTTCCACACTCCTTTGTTTGGACACCTCATATAGATATGGCAGCATTTCAATCACATTAAATTCATCATTGACAACCAATCACAATGATCAGAGACACCAAAACAGATTCCAAAGGAATGGAGGTATAGCTAAAACTATAAACTTGTTCAGCAATAGTCAACTCACAGCCTCCAAAAACAAGAGAATATACCCAGCATAGAGGTGAGACTTTTCCTGTTCAAAAGGGGCACTAAGGCAGTAAGCAACTTACTTCACAGTTTCACCACCAGAGGTCAAAGATCTTCCTGAATCCAAAGCCAGCTATACCATACCATCTTTTTCTCTTCTCCCTCTCCCCCTCTCTACATATGTCTCTCTCTCTGTTTCTCTATACTATCCTAAGCTGAGGTTTTTGTTCTTTTTGAAACTCTCCTACTGTCCTTTGGAAACCATCATATATAAGCCTTTAATTTAGGTCTTAACATCACAGTTAATACCATAAAGCAAAAGTCTGCTATTACCTTTCTATTTCAATCATTTATTAATTAAAATAACCATAACCATTTATTAAGCATCTATTATGTGCAAGTAGGCAACTAGATGCTAAATACAAGAGACAGTAATGGAAAGATAATTAAGAAATTACATGACCTAGTGTTTATGAGGAGAGAAGAGTAATATGTGCATAAAATATTACATTTTATGTAATAGGCATAATTTTTCATTATCATACACAATAAAATGTAAGAATAAAAAATACAAATGGGTATGTGGGGTTCAAGGAGGACAAATATCATTTGGAATTTGGTGAAGAGATGATGGAAAAGGTAGAAAATTCCAAGCACAGGAAATAATCTAACCAAATATTCAGAGATAAGAAAGAGTTGAACATAAATAACGGTCGGCAAACTACATAATCCTTCTTGAGTGTAATATATATTGAAAGGGATTGTGTCAGATAAGTGCAGAAAGTTGGATCAGTTTTACACTGAGAACGGTAATAAGGCTATGAACTCTGGGCTTTAATTTGATATACAAATTGAACAACTGAGGCATTTTGCTATAGCAATTAGTCATTAAAAATTTCTAATGGGCACGGTACCTTGCACAGAGTAAACACTCTGTATTTACTGAATATTGGATCAATGAATAAATTTGGAAAACCTCAAACTTACAACTAGAAAAAAAATATGCCCTAAAAAGCTTTTAACTCTGGGGTAAGATTCTTCAAGAATGAAAAGATTGTTTTCTCCTTAAGCACAGGAAAAATAAGGTTATATTAAGCAGTAATGAGAAAGTCAATTTAAGTGTATTTAGATTTTTGTAGTAATATAAATCTTCCTCTAAATAAAGCATCACTTAAATTTATTATTTTTACACATTTAGGTGGTACAGTAGATAAAGTTGGAGTCAGGAAAACTTGAGTTCAGATCCAGCATAAGAGCTGTGTAACCCTGGGTCACAGAAGTCACTTTACTTCTGCCCCTCAGTTTCCTCATGTATAAAATGGAGATAATAATAATAGTATCTAACTCACAGGATTGTAGTGGGGATCAAATGACTTAATATGGTGATCTCATCAGCTCCCTAATTAAATGATAATTAAATTATCATTTCTAAGCTGACAATTCTTAAATCTACCTATCCTACCCAAATCTCTCTGCTAACATCCAAACTCACACCTCCAATTGCCTTATAAACATCTCAAAGTACATGTCCAATAGACATCTTGAACTTAGTATGTCCAAAACAGAACTTGTAACTCCACCTCCCCAACCTTTCCCCCTACCTACCTTCCCTATTAGTATAGAAGGCAACACCATCCTCCCAGCCCCTGAGGCATACAACCTGGGAGTCATCCTAGACTCCTCTCTCTCACCCCTCCTCTTTCATTCAATCTGTTGCCAAGGCCTGTTGATTTCAACTCTGCAACATCTCTCAAATACAACCCCTTCTCTCCTCTGACAGTTACCAATCTGGTACAGGCCATCATCACCTCACACCTGGATGGCAACAGCCTCAAGTCTCTTCCTACTCCAATCCATCTTCCATTCAGCCACCAAAACGATTTTGCTAAAACACAGGTCCAACCAAGCTATTTTCCTACTCAATATAACACCGGTGGCTTCTCATCTTCTCCAGGATCAATATAAAATTCTGTTTGATGTTCAAGGATCATCAGGATTACCTAGCCTCCTCTACATTTCCAGTCTTCTTACACTTTACTCCCTACCATATATTCTTTGATCCAGTAACACTGCTGTTCCATGATCAAGACATTCCATCTTTTGTTTCTAGGCATTTTCTCTGGCTGTCCCTCATGCCTGGAATGTTCTCCCTCATCTCCACCTACTGGCTTTCCTGACTTCGTTAAGTCCCAACTAAAAATCCCATCTTTTACAGGGAGCCTTCTCTAATGCCTCTTAATCTAAGGCCTTCTCTCACATAATTATTTCATATTTATCCTGTATATAGCCTGTTTGTACATATTTATTTCTTTGCTTTCTCCTGATTAGATTGTGATCACCTACAGGGTAAGGTGTGTTTTTTGCCTTTTATGTATCCCCAGCTCTTAGCACAGTGCCTGGCACATAGTAGGCACTTAATAAATGTTTACTGAATGACTGATTTAACATATGCAAAAAAAAAAAAATGCTTTGCAAGCTGTAAAGCACTATGTGAATACTATCTAGTAGCAGCAGTAATAGTGTAGTACTAATATTTTACATGATATGGAAAAACACGTTAACTTACATTCTCAGTTATCCATGACTATAGGAAGTCAAGCTTACTGGACCACACCACCAGAGTCCAAGCACCCTGTCAACATAATGGTAGCTTACCTATATAGTAGCATGTCTACAACAAATGACACAGCCCTTAAGTACTACATACTCAAATACAAATCTAAATATTCTAGAAAAATTACTCAAAATTATCTTCTTCATGCTTCCCTGAGGCTGTAATAGGATCAACACTGTAACATTCTGAAATAATCAGCTGACTTATTTAAATCCAGAAATTTCCCATTAATACCGAAAAGTTCAATTCAGATGCATTTATACTATCATGTTTTACAAGTGACTTACTAGTGCTCAACCTTAATTAAATGACCAGCTCTTCAGTTGTCCCATCAGAATTGTAAACTATGTAGGCCAGAATAACAGCTGTGGTGGTAGAAATACATTTTCTTTGCTCCAGTTATTATGGATAACTTAAAGATCACCAAGTATTTGGAAAAAAAAAAGCCCTACAGAAAGTATCACTAAATTATTATGTGTTTTTATAAAGCTACACATTTTACCTCAAATCAAATGCTTTCTTTATATTGAAGATACCATAACAGAATCTGAAACAAATATAAAGCTTTTACCTTGAGAGGCATTACTGAATTGATTTCCGTGCTGAGTAAATCTATTTTTTATAATGGTTTAAGAATGAATATTCTCCTTGAAAACGGAACAAAATTTTATTTTCTTTTGAGGGATTATAGTAATCCAAACTCGGTTCGGTATACTGTGAACAGCAGCAGACTTAGACTCAAAGAAAATGAGTTTTTAGTACCACAATTTTGTTTGTGATACATCACAACTTTTTCATGCTTTATTATAACCTAAATTTCTAAGATTTTATTGGAATCATATTGTTTAAAATACAATCTAAACCCTTATCATAATGGTCTTTTTTTCTTATATTCAAGCTATCCAATGAAAAGTGGCTTCCTACTATATTATATATTATCTTAATGTATATATGGTTTAAAAAACTCACTTAAGACATCCATTGTTCATTTAAAGATCACTTAATAAACATCATTGTGAAGTGTATGATAATCAAAGTCTTATTTTTAGAAGGTTTACAGGATAAATTTTAAAATAGCAATTTGTTTTCCTAATGTTCTTTTTGAGATTAATTTTTATAGTTACTGAGAAAAGCAAAAGAAGATTGGTCATTTGTCTTACCAAAACTCAGAGAATTTGATACTTATGAAGCCATTGAAAACACCTTCAATTCAAGAGGGTAAGAGTGGATATACGGGGATATTTATTTAACACTATATTAGTCATCAGTAAAAAAAGACAGCAATTTAAATAGTTTTATTTAAAATAACATCAAATTTTTTTATGTAATGCCAAATGCCATACTTAAGCAACTATGGTTTTGAAGGATGTTTTTCATTAAACTTTTTTTCTTTTCACAACTCTTTAAAAATTTTTTTTTAAAATTATTTTTAGTTTTTAACATTCACTTCCACTACTTGTTTTTGTTTTTTTGTTTGTTTGTTTTTTGGCAAGGCAATGGGGTGAAGTGATTTGCCCAGAGTTACACTGCTAGTAAATGTTATGTGTCTGAGGCCATATTTGAACTCAGGTCCTCCTGACTCCAGGGCCAGTGCTCTATCCACTGCGCCACCTAGCTGCCCCTCCATAAGCTTCTGCGTTAAATTTTCTCCTCTTCCTGCCTCCCTCCCCAAGACAGAGTGCAATCTGATAATAGGCTCTACATATACATTCCTATTAAACATATTTTCACATTTCACTAAACTTTTTTTAAGTGAAATATAGGTATTTTTATTAATTAATGAACCATTTCAATCTATCAGCATGAAGAAATTAAAATATTGGACTATGGTGTCAACTTAACCACTTCTTATTCATAAGTTGGAAAAAGAAAAATTCTGATCCCTTTTCAATTCTCAAATGTCTTCTGGAATTTAAGAAAAATTCAAATGGAAGAAAACATTTTGTTTTACAAAAGTAGAAAATGCTACCACCATTAATGGATGATGAATCTAGCCATCTACTGATTCCAACTGCCAAACTAATGTCCATAAATTTATTTACTTTTTTTTAGTATAAGACAGCAGTTTACTTCCTTCACGACTTTATAAATGCACATTAGTGAAAAAAAATAAAGCCATAACCCAGCCTATCTATTATACTCTCTCTTAAAAGTAAAAGTCCTTTACGGGTCTATGGCGGGGTAGATATTTCACTTCTGCCCCAGACCTGTACTATTCAAGGAATTCACAGGGGTCCAGATCTCTTGATCAGCCATGCATCAGGTTCAGGATAAACCTGTTTTTGACCATCTTCTCTGACAAATGGTATGACTGCAGGAAGCACATTCCTCAAGTCAATATCTGACTCTGGAATTCCCAACCTCTAGATATCATGAGGTTATCATCAGAACTGGAAAAATTCATTTCTCAGGGAAGATATTTGATGGTCTATTCTCATGGAAGGAAATATAAAGCAGAAGAGGTAGGCAGGGACTTGAAGTTCATTCTCAGGCTTGTTTCACTAAGCACATGGTCTTCTTTCCACCTGTTTCTAAATGTCATTGATATTGAGGGAGGAAAGAAGAGATTTCCCCACCTGACTGAGAAATCCAAGGGAGATCTATTAGGTCCATATGTTTTAATTAGATGATTTGCTTTAAAGCTCAAATACACAGTTTTTGGATGATTGTCTATTAGTTCTAAAGTTGATTGTACCCAGTACCATGGAAGAATAATTGTTGGATGTCTGTGTCATGGTCATGGTCAAAGTTAAGAACTTACCCTAGTCCTGAATTACAAATATAGAGGTTAAAAAAAAATTAACTGAATAAGTCCTGGGGTCTTCTATAAAGTATTTATAAAGTTTTTCTATGACAGTCACATGAATACATATTGTCTCAGATTTTATATAAATAAAAATAAGGACATTAACATGAAATTAATTTCCCAAGTTTAAAAAAATCTAAAAAAATTAAACCACTTTTATAAAAACAGAAGTTATATACAAACTATCTTTTCATTAACACAAACAGGAAAAAACCATACTATTAATGTCACTAAAGTTATGGAGTTTTATTTCAGTATGGGTTAGTTAGCTTTTTCTTTTCTAACAGCCACACAGCCTTTATCGATAAACCTTGTTGACCTGTCTCACAAATGTTTGTCGTGGCATTCCAAATGGAAATGGACCAAAGTATGTGGATAGGTCAATGAAAAATTTATCTGTGCAGGGAAGGAGTAAGTATGCTGCTGTCAGTGTTTATTCTAGAATATCAAGTAGCATCTTCTATCATGGCTTAAGTGAGTGGGCAGGGTAGAAGACATTGGACTTGGGAGTCAGTACACTTGATTTTGAATTTATGCTTTGGCACTTAATAGCTGGCTTACCCAAGCTGCTTAACTTTATTTACTGAGCCTTAGTTTCATCAGCAAATTCATTATTACTATTACTGCTGAATATGGCATAATCCACCTTAATAACCTATTAATCAGGTCATGGAACTCTTTCCAGCAAATTGCATATTTCAATAGTCTACACCCATGAGTGCCAAATATATTTTTAAAGTGTCAGAAGTTCAAATTTAGGTACTGAAGTCTTGAGCATATCCTTAGGCCCCCATCTCCAGGGTGCCAAAGGCCTAGCAAAACCTAGAGTGGCAATCCTATGCTTTCTTGAGTTCACTGATGAATACTGACCTTTTACTTCCCAAGAACCTATACTAATTCCTTAAAAAGCTTCATATACAAATGTCAGATCTTTCCACATACAGCAAGCTTTTTAAACTCCAATCTTGATTAAACATGCTTTCTCTCCTTACCTGATAGATTCTCTCTGAATTCAAGACCCAAACTTCTATTACTGTCATATTTAAATCAAGCTGTACCAAATTTAGATTACTCTATGCCAATGCTTATATCGCAACCATGGAACTGCACAGCATCACACATAAACACAAGTAGCAAAAGTCTACATTTGAACACTAGTGTCCAGTCATTATACCAATCAATCAATAGATTCTAAAACATCTATAATTCCATCTGTTGGCTCAGCCATCAAGTATATGGCTTTCTATTCTCAGCCCCCAGGAAAATAAAGCCAATATAATTAGGTCGTAATATCACCCAACAATTTTGATGCCATGTGAGCTCAGCAGAACCAAATGCACTACATTCAAGACTACTGAAGTAAATTAGGTACTTAGTCACACAGGTCAACAATCCTCAAGGCCCATCTTTACCAGAAGAATAACAACTAATAGTAATTAAGGCTCCTTATAAGCTAGTGAGATAGACTCTACATGCTTTATTATTTCCATTTTACAGACGAAGAAACTGACTCAGATTAAATAACCAGCTCACAAAGTTAGTGTCAGAGGTGGAATTAAACCCAGTTATTCCTTGAAAGAGACAAGAAACTAAACCTATTAATAGATAGCTTTGCATCTGGCTGTGACTGTTCAAAAGCACAGCAACATAGATTAAGAATTAGAAAGTACTTAGAAGTCATGTTTTCCAACATCTTCATTTTGCCCGAGGTCACAGAGTTTATAAGTAGCAGAGTTTGGAGAAACAACCTATGCTCCTCCTTCATTGGATTCATCTAAGTCTTCTGGTGAGAGATAACCCAGTTTTGTGTGGGTGTAGCTCATGGCTCTAACCTGGGTCCATTTCTCTGCATTTTCTATGGGTGATGTCATCAGCTCCAATGTAAGAAACTTATCATTTCTATGCAGATGATTCACAGAACTATATATAAAGCCCTAGCTTCTCTCCTAAATGATAATCATCCATTCAAAGTTCAACAAACATTTGTTAGGCAGCTTCATACTATGTGCAAAGATCTCAAGCTGTAAAGACACAAATGAAATACTGAAATAAAATTCTGTCAAGGATGATATTTTCTAAAACAGAATGGAGGTGAGGGTGGAAGGAACCACACATATATTAAAGGAAATACAAAATATACACATAGTAATTTGGCAGGGAGTGGGAAGGGTGCTAGCAATAGGCAAAATGATGACATATTTTGTTGGAGGTAGAATTTGAGATGTTAGAAAGAAGCCTGGGATTTGGTTAGGACAGAGGATGTAAAGGAAAATAATGTACAACTGGAGTCAGAGTGTGAAGGATTTTAAATGTCAGAGGAATTTATATTTTATCCTAAAGGCAACTGGGGGCTACTGGACTTTCCTGAGGAGTTAAATAGTCAAACCTGTTAAGACAATTCCCTTTTGAACATTTCCAGTTGAATGTACTTTAGGCATCTGAAATTCCACAAGTTCAAATCAGAAACTCATTATCTATCTTCCCCCAAACCCTCCCTCTTCCTATCTTCTCTATTTCTTTTCTGTCATGAAAGTGTATAACCTGAGTCATTTTTGCCTCTTCATTTCCCCCATCCATCCAACTGTCAAGGCTTATCAATTTTACCTCAACTACACCCCCTCTCTGCCTCTTCCTCTCCATTCATACAGCTGCCACGTTGATTTCTAGTTTAGGCCCAAATCACTTCTTGCCTGGATACTTGGCAATTGCTTCCTAATTAGTTTCCCTATATCCAGTCTTTCCTCTCTCTACCAAATCCTTCAGAGATGCCAAATTGATCTTTCTATAAAGCAACTCTACGGGTGACCACTCTCTTGTATAAAGGTTAAGATACCAACTACCCAGTTTGACATTTAAAGCCCTTTACAATCTAGTTCCTGCTTACTTTTTCAAGCTTACTGTACATTAACAATCTCCTTTCCAGCCAAGCTGGCTTACTTCCTTTTTGAATGTTCATGGTTTTCTATCTCTGATCTGTGTTCCTTTGAACTAAAACCCTTTCCCTCTTTACCTCTGACTCAGAAAAAATACTAGTTTCCTTCAAAACTCAGCTTAAGTGCCACCTCCTATACAAATCTCACTGATTTCACCCAATTGTTAGTGCTCTTCTTTCAGAAAAATTGTTGTATATATTTCACATTTATTCATCTGTATCTATGTTTTTCTGCAATTAAGGCGTTACTTTATTTTTGTGTCAATTTGCTGAATTACGAATGACTCCTTTGATCTCTATATTCAGAGTTCTTTCTATTACCAACAAAGGAATAGAAGAAGGAAGAGATAAGTTAAAACCAAAACCAGGCAGGCCATCATTCCCTCCCCTATCCCCCCCTCCTTAATTAGCATAGAAGTATTAGACAGTTAAGCCAAGATTACAATGCAACTTCAAATACAGTTGTTTTTCCCACTGACTCATACTACCTGTCACCCTTTCATTTTAATCCATGAGTTTCAGCAAGTTTGAATATGGGAGGTTTACCAGAAGTTCACGGCCAACTACAATGAATGCCCCTGGTCTAAAGTCTCTCCCAATGGCGCCACCAGTTATAAAAATCAACATGGAGAAATTTCATGTTGGGAAAACAAGCACATCAAAATAACTGTTGAACCCAAGCTTATACTGGTGCTTTGAAAACTTGATTTTATGCTTCATGCCCATCTAAATGTCTTATCTTCAGACACCTAATGAACTCTGCCTGTTTTTATTTCTAGTCTTGTCTGACCTTAGAAAAGCTGAGCATTTAGCCTTGTTCTCATAATTGCTGCTGCATAACCTGGTTTAAATGCAATTTAATTAAAAGATCTACCAAGAGCCTATTATGTACAAAGCACTGTGCTGCTGAAACTGGGGCTATGAAAACCAAAACCAAAATCCCAAAACAAAACAAAACTAGTCCCTGCCCTGAAGGAGCTTACAGTTTATTACGGGTATACAACATAGATAAAGACAAGTAAATATAATATATTTAAGGATAGATATTGTGCTCGTGCACTTGTACACACACACACACACACACACAAATAATAGAAACATAAATAAGATCTGAGGATTTCTGTACATAGAAAGCTTGGTATGAGTCAACACTTTTACTTGGCAGCCAAAAAAGCTAATGCAATCTTGGACTCATTAAAAAAATGCCTTCCCTCTACTGACTATATCAAATGTATCCTGCTATATCTTGTTTGTACACAGTTGCTTGCATGTTTTCTCCCCCATTAGGTTGTAAGCTCCTTGAAAGGGACTACTTTTTAAAATTTTATTTCGAGAGGGATTAAGTATTTGTTATTGTTATTGTCATGTCTGACTCTTTGGGTCTCTGGGGTTTTCCTGGCAAAGATAGAGGAGTAGTTTGCCATTTCCTTCTCCAGCTCATTTTACAGATGAGGAAACTGAGGCAAACAGGGTTAAGTGACTTAAGATGAGTCTTCTGACTCTAGGCCTGGCACTCTATCCACTGTACCACATAGCTGTACCTTACTAGCTACCTACTGTATACTAAATGAGGCCGATTTGAACCCAGATCCCTGACTCCAGGTCCAGTGCTATATCCATGTGCTACCTACCTGCTCTTTTAATAGGTGTTTAAGAGAAGCTTACTGACTGACTAGAAAGATTCTAGTCCTATTGTATTCTGCCCTGATCAAACCACATCTGGAGTATTGTATTCAAATAGTTTCTTGTGCTACATTTTAGCAAAGAAATTGATAAACTGAAAAAACCTGAAAGAACAGTCAGAATGATGAAAGGCTTTCCATTCATGCCATATGGGAAGATATTGAAGAATCCTGGGAAAGTTTAACCTGGAGACTCAGGGAGGAAAGTGACAAATATCTTCAAGAAAATGAGGGGTTAAACAGATAACAGTAGTTTCTCTAAGGCAAAACAAGGAACACTAAGTGGATTCAGTAAAGAGAAAATTTAGTATTGAAAAAAGGAAAAACATTCCAACAATCAGAACTAGTCAAAAAATAGAAAAGGCTGTCCCTGGAAGTAGCAGAGAGGTTTCAAGGAAAGATTATGAGATCACTTCTCAAGCAAGAAGCCACTAAAGTGATTTTCCCAAAGCACAGGTCAACTATGTCACCTTCTTCCACAACAAACTCCACTAACTCCCTCCCTATCATTACCTCAAAAATCCAATATAAAATACTCAGTTTGTTATTCAAAATGCTTCACAACCAACCTTTACAGTCTTCTTACATATGAGATATTCCCCATGGACTCTTCTATCCAGTGACACTGGTGACACTCCGTCTCCTGACTAAAAAGATTTCCCTGTCTCTCATGCACAGAATGCTTTCCTTCCTCATCTCTGCCTCTGCCTCTTGACTTCCTTGTTTTCTTTTAAGTCCCAGCTAAAATTCCACCTTCTACAGGAAGCCTTTCCCAAATCCTTTTAATTCTAGACTCTTCTCTCTGTTGATTATTTCTAATTATCTTGTATATAGCTTGTTTGTACAGAGTTGCTGTTCTCTCTCCAATTAGAATGTGAGTTCCATGAGGGCAAGGACTGTCTTTTGCCTTTTTTGTAACCTCAGAACTACAGCACAGTGCCAAAGTCAAAAAGCCCACTATCCTTCCAGCTAATCTCATCATTACTCTTGACTACTCATTCTTCTTATATATCCAAACACTTGACAGATACTGCTGTTTTCTACGTCCATGAAACCTCTGACATCTATCTCCTCTCACTAATGAAAAAGCTACAATAGTAATCCAGAAGACTAAAGAATGTTTGGGGTGGTGGGTATAGGAGGAAATTGTGGAATAAGGGAGTAAATATACGTGAATGAATGAATAAAACATTTAATAAGGACATACTGAGTGTGAAGTGCTGTGCTACGCGCTGGGGACACAAACAGAAAAGTTAAGACAGCCCCTGCTCTCAAGGAGCTCATATTCTAATGAAGTAGAAAATACATATGGAAGATTTCAGTGGCCAGTCTGAAAGTAAAGTTATATGATCCTTAGGGTGCAGTAGCAAAGCAGATGTTAACATCTCTTCTTTTCTATCATATTAGCCAATCTGATAGGCGTGGGGTGATAACTTGGAAGGTGTTTTAATTTGCATTTCTCTAATCAATAGTGATTTAGAGAGTTTTTTTTTCCCATGACTATAGATAACTGATTTCATGTGAAAACTGCCTGTTCATATCCTTTGAACATTTATCAATTGAGGAATGGCTCTTATTCCTATAAATTTGACTCAGTTCTCTATATATTTGAGAAAATAGGTCTTTCAGAAAAACTTGCTGTAAATTTTTTTTCACAGTTATGATTACTACGTATTTCCCTCCACCCTATTTCCCCCCATTTATACTACTCCCTCTTTCCTTTTACCCTATCCACTCTCAAAAGTGTTTTGCTTCTGACTTTTACCTCCCCCAATCCACTCTCCCTTCTATTAGACTCTCCTCCCCTTTCTCCCCTCCTACTTTCCTGTAGGTTAAGACAGATTTCTACACAAATGAAGGTATATGTTACTCCCTCTTTGAGCTCATCCTGATGACAGTATGGTTCATATGCTCCCTCCCACCTCCCCCATCTTCCCCTCCACTGTAAAAGTTCTTTTGTGTCTCTTTTATGTCAGATAATTTACCCCATTCTACTTCTTCCTTTCCCCTTCTCCCAGTGCATTCTTCTTTCTCACCCCTTAATTTTTTTTTTAAAAGATAATCATATTCAACTCACACCCAAGCCCTCTGCCTAGGTATACTCCTTCTTAAACAGTTTAATTTAATTGAGACCCTTAGGATTTCTTTCCTGTTGACCTTTTTACAGTTCTCGTGAATCTTGTATCTGAAAGTCAAATTTTCTATTAAGCTCTGGTCTTTCAATCAGAAATGCTTTATTTTATTGAATGTCTATTTCCCCCCTGAAGGATTATATTCAGTTTCGCTGGGTGGGTGATTCTTACTTATAATCCTAGCTTTTTTTGCCTTCCAGAATATCATATTCCAAGCCATCTGGATCCTTTAATATAGTTAACTAAATCTTGTGTTATCTTGACTGTGGTTTCAGGATATTTGAATTGTTTCTTTTTGGCTGCTTGCAATATTTTTCCTTGATCTGGAAGATCTGAAATCTGGTCATAATATTCTTAGTTTTCCTTTTGGAAATCTCTTTCAGGAGGTGATTGGTGGATTCTTTCCATTTTTATTTTACCCTCTGGTTCTAGAATATCAGGGCAGTTTTGATCCATAATTTCTTGAAAGACGATGTCTAGGCTCTTTTTTTGATCATAGCTTTACCATAGTCCAAGAATTTTTAAATTCTCTTTCCTGGATCTGTTTTCCCAGTTCAATTGTTTACCAATGAGATATTTCGCATTTTCTACGTTTTCATTCTTTTGAGTGTGTTTGATTATATCTTGATATCTCATAAAGTCATTAGTCTCCACTTGCCCAATTCTAATTTTTAAGGAATTATTTTCTTCAGTTAACTTTTGTACCTTCTTTTCCATTTGGCCACTTCTACTTTTTAGGAAGTTCTCTTCTTTAGTGACTTTTTTGTATATCTTTTTCCATTTGGTCAGTTCTGCCTTTCAAGGCATTCTTCTCTTTATTGGATTTTTTGTGCCTCTTTTACCATTTTGCCTATTCTTTTTTTCAAGGTGTTATTTTCTTCAGTATTTTTTTGCCTCCTTTACCAAGCTGCTGACTCTTATTTTTCAGGATTTTATTGCATCACTTTCATTTTTCTTCCAAATTTTTTCTCTACCTCTCTTAGTTGATTTTTAAAATCCTTTATAAGCCTTTTCCATGGCCTGAGACTAATTCATATTTTTCTTTGAGGCTTAGGATGTAGGAGTTCAGTTTGTTGTTTTCTTCCGTGCTTGTGTTTTGATCTTCTCTGTCACCCTAGTAACTCTGTAAAGTCAGGATCTTTTTCTACTGTTTGGTCATTTCTCCAGTCTATTTCTTGACCTTTTTTTGACTTTTTTTTTTTGACTTGTTTTTGACTCTTTGCTGAAGAAGGGCTCTGTTCTGCAGTGGAGAGCTTCATGTTTTTTGTGTAATTGTTTTCAGAGATAATTCTGGGGACCTGTAAGTTTTCGCTTCTTCCTAGGTGGTATGTCTAGGAAGAGGTGTGTTTATTACTCTCCTGGCCTGCACTCCAGTCTCTGAGTGACCACGAGCACTCTTTTCTGCCCTGGATCTGTGGATCAGGGTCCCAGCTCCCCTGCAGGCACAAGCTCTGGTATGCTAGTATTCCTCCTCACCCTGGACCCAAGTCTGGGTAATGTGACAGAGTGCTGCCCTCAGTGCCAGCAAAGGGACCCCTGTATTCTCTGTCTAATACCCCTGTCTGTTCTGCCTTTCAAGGCATTCTTCTCTTTATTGGATTTTTTGTGCCTCTTTTACCATTTTGCCTATTCTTTTTTTCAGCTGTGTGAAAATCTAATGAGATAATTTCTTTTTCTGACCAGCTGTCTAATACCCCTACCCGTCTATGGTCTGAGAGGTCTAAAAACCACCACTGCTGCTATTGATTTAGTCACCCCCAAGGCCTACTGCTGGTTTGCTTGGCCTGGGCTGGACTGTGCTCCACTCTCACACTGGTGTAGGTGCAACAGACCTTTCCTATTTACCTTTTCAGGGGTCTTGGACTGGAAAATTGTTTTACCCTGTCCTTTTGTGGTTTCTGCTGCTCCAGAATTTGTTTTAGGGCATTATTTAAAGTTATTTGGAGGGGTTTTGGGGAGAGCTCAGGCAGGTCCCTGCCTTTTCTCCATCACCTTGGCTCTTCCCTCCTAATGTCTCTTCTTTAATGTCATCTCGATTTGAAAAAATGTGTTTCTGATGTTGGACCATTAGACAGTGCCAAAAAGAGAAAATTAACCACTTGTATACAACAGAAATAGTAAGAACAACTCAGGGATTTGACACCTGGAGACAATAATATTAACTAGCCATCAATTTAATATTTCTCAAGTACTTTTCCCATTGAACTTATCAAAAGTCTATTGTTTCTTTATGTACAGACTATGAATATGGAAGTCTGAGAGAAGACTGAGTTACCAGGATGACTTACATAATTCTTAGCATTCAACTTAAAATACCTAAGATTGTTTGTTACAGTTTCCAGAGAGCTTTCTCATTGATTATCTCATTAGATTTTCAACAACCCCATAGATGGGGTAGAAATTATCTCTTAAAAGAGAAAGAAAGGTAAGTGGGCAGTAGTTATAAGATGCTTCCAAGTTCACAAGCATGTATTTATTCTGTGTATATTTACATATGTACATTTGTCTCTCATGACAACATATAAACTCCTTGAGATGAAGTGAAAGACATGTTTTGTCTTTGCATTCCCAGGACATAGCCCATTACCTGGTATACAGTAAACACTTAACAAATGTTTATTGACTAACTGAGCAAAGATTAGAACATAGATGTATGAATTAGCTCTTCTGAGCTCTGTCTTCAACTATACACTCACTGCTTCACCAAACAATGATATTTAACAGCCACAACTTCTTTTCTCCTTCAAATTTAGTCCAATTGTAAATTTTGAATTTTCTGAATAAATTTATGAAGAATTTGTACCAATTTCATCATTCTCTTCTATCACCTACTACCCTAAGTCCTTATATTTTCTAATGCCCCAGAAGATAAAGTATTCCAAGTAGCTGACTTTACTACATAATTAAAACTCATTCCAATTTTTTTCCATTAAAATTACTTTTGATGGAGTTCTTTCTAAATTGTAATTTACATTTCCATGACTTCTGAAACAGAAGCTACTGAATATAACACTTTACATGATGGCTATCAGTATTATGAAAATCTCTGTTGAACTACATAGTAAAAGGAATATTATGCTTATTTAGTAATTTCTCTTATGTCAGACTGTTGGCCAACCCTATACCTGTTTTTATGAGCCAAATCTTCATCCCCTAAAATTTGTTGTTTTCAATTGAATGTAAGGGCAAGGACTATCTTATCTTATCAGATTTGCATATACCCAGAACCTAGCACATGCACTGGCAAAAGGTAGATATTTTAAAATTTTTGTTGAATTTAACTATTAAATGGTAATCCCTTATGAACTATAAAATCAGATGATCAAATTTCTAAGTGAGAAGCTAAGGAGCAAAATGTAGGAATTTGAGATATTTCAGACTTTTAAGGTAATGAAAGTGTTTGAAATAACTAAATTTAATAGGAAAAATTAAAATCCATAGGCTTCCAGTTCAATTTATACAGTGAAATTTGTGATTAAGATACTATACAGCATTAGGGGAAATTTTTATGAAAAAGTCAGTGGGAAAAAAAATCTGTTTTCTACAAATCTATGCATCTAACTTCCTTTTCCTGATATATCTAACTAAATTTTATAATCACACACATGTACACACACACACAACTTTAGAGTAGTGTAGCAATCATCTTTCCAAATATAGATCAAAGAAGTGAATAGAAATATTTGGATTCTCATAGCAACACTAATTATTCACACTGGACTAAATTATTTACCAAGTTTTATTGCTATTTTGTAAAGTATAAAACAATTCAGAAATTTGAATTTTTAAAAAAGTTGGTCAGTATTTTTTTGAGTCCAGAGTTGCATTAATTGAAAGCCTTAAAAAATATAAAATTCTGCCCTTAAGTCACATGCAGAAATCTTCTTAAAATCCCATTTAAGAAAATATTTTTGACTGAGAATCTTAGAATTTTAAGAGAGAAATCAAATCTTAATTATGCTCTTCATAGTGTTTCACCAACATACATTCAATAAGGAAACATATCTACCTTTTCAAAGCTACAAAAATTCTTTTGGTTTAGATTTTTCAGAATTGTTGTAATGGAAACCAATTGGGAAAGGATGATAAAAGATAGCAATAGTCAATGTTGGAGGATCAGCAGGAAGATAAGCACAGTAATACCCTGATGGTAGAGTTGTGAATTAGTCCAACCATTAGGGAAAACAATTTGGAATTAAAAAAACAAAGGGACTAAAATATCCATATTTTTTAACTCAGAAATTTCACTGCTACGTATATGCCCCAATGAAGACAAAGATAAAAAGGATGTCTATATAGATCACAATATTTAAAACAGTATTTTTGTGTGGTAGTAAAGAACTAGATACAAAGTAAATGTTTATCAAATGGAGAAAAGCTAAGGAAATTGTGGTACTTGAATGTAATGGAATATTACTCTGCCGTATGAGAATGAAAAATACAGAGAAGTACGAAAAGACTTGCATGAACTGACAGAAAGTCAATATGAATTGTGACAACAATGTTAATGTAAACAGTTCCCCCTTCTCCTCAAAACTCAAAATAATAAAAACAAAAATGAAATGGAAAGTTTTGTAATAAAAATGATTAAGTTTAGCTTCAAAGAAGAGAAAAAGTACCTTGCAGAGGTCTCAGACTATAGCTGCAGAAGATCACTATACTGTCAGACTTGGTCGATGAGGTGGTTACTTTTTTTTTTTTTGATGAGGCAACTGGGGTTAAGTGACTTGCCCAGAGTCACACAGTTAGTAAGTGTTATGTGTCTGAGGCCGGATTTGAACTCAGGTCTTCCTGACTCCAGGGCTGGTGCTCTATTCACTGAGCCACCTAGATGCCTTATGAGGTGGTTACTTTAGCACTGCATTCCCTACTCCCTTCCTCTTCGTTTTTTCATTGTGCAAGGATTTTATGTGGAAGAGAAGCAGCCACTGAAATTTTTCTATATGAAGTGCTAATTAAATATTAGTCCTTAACATTAAAAAAATTCAAATTTGCAATAGGAACATTAATTTGTACATTCCTAAAGCACCATCCTGTAGCAAACTAATTAGCAAAAATTTAGACACTAAAAATGACAATGTTTAGAAAGAGCAAATATCACTGTCAAACACTGCCTAGAAAAAGGGCAGTTATCCATTGGCTTTAAGTAGTAGTCCATTTAAAAATTCTGACATATTGATATTTAAGTAATCAACAATTTGAAAATAAGTTTGGGTCAATCAAAACATAAATATATTACCTATGTGAAGAGACTAAACTTCTAAAAACAGAAAGAAAAAATATGAAGCATACCCTTTACCAAATAATTTCTTTGATTCTTAAAATTGGCTATAGAAGCAACTATAGCTAACGTGTTTTGTAGAAGATGAACACATCAGGAAGGGAATTAGACTACTAAACTGAAACGCCCTGTGACTCTGAGGTTCTATTACCTGGAGTTCTTTTCTGTTTTAAGTTAAAAACAAACAAACAAACAAAAAACCCCAAGCATTTATTATGCATAAGGCACCAATAAGTATAACATGGTTTCTATTCTAGAAATAGTTAAAAGTACTTCTCTAAATATGGCTGGGAGTGGAGGAGGGGGTTATGGAGGAGGTTGGCAACCTTGAAGTAAAACAAAAGTACTTCTTTTTTTTTAGGCAATTGGGGTTAAGTGACTTGCCCAGGGTCACACAGTGTCAAAAACTGTTTGGTCTGAGGTCGCATTTGAACTCAGGTCCTCCTGACTTCAGGGCTGGTGCTCTATCTACTGTGCCATCTAGCTGTCCCCAAAAAAGTACTTCTTAAGAATGCTCTTAGTTCTCATAAGGAAGTCTTTTAGCTTTCTGATAGTCATATTTTGTCTTCAACAAGGTATACATTCAGCTGAAATAAATCAATACTATGAATTTGGCTAAAAAGTAAAGTGGTCTTTGTTTAAAGGTAACTGCATGCACTCAACCACAAAGTGCAGGGAATACCTGCCAGAAATATAAAGTAAATTTAGAAACTTCTCCAAAAACTGCATTTCAGAAAATTACTAGCTATTTGTTGAAAATTCACAAAGCAAAGTACTATACAAGTCATTTATATTTTATTAAAAGGAAAAAATTTTTCTTGACCATATGGAGCTCTTCTTAGGAACAAATTACTATTTTGAGATGTATATTACTACCACTACCACTACCACTACCATTACCGTTACCATTACCGCTACCGCTACCGCTACCACTACCACCACTACTACTACATGCATAAAACTCTAGAAATACAAGGGACCTCCATCCCATAAAGTAACTAATAAACTTGCTTCCTTTGATCTCTTAAAGTGGAATAATGGAAGGAAAGTGTCACATAATCTTAAGAGTCAAATACTCATTTGCCAATGATGGTGCAGGGAATACACACTATATTATTTTGAAATGTTTCTTCATGCTCTGTCTCTCTCACTTCCTTGAGAATCAGAAGAGGATGGCAGCCAATATCATCAAAGGAAAAAATGGCTTCTCAGAGCTAGGCAGTATCTGTAGGTATAATCAAACTACAGTATCTTAAGCCAGAGAATGTTAAAATGCCTTTTATGTATTGAGGAGTCTTAGAGCAAGCTCTGATGGAAAAGGGTATTGTCTCAACTCACCAAACTGAGGTAGGGGTTGGGAACAGAAGGGTTCCAGTAGTTGTGGATGAAAAATAAACTTAATGCTGTGGAAGAAAGAAAGAGCAACAAGCAATTTAGCAGTAAAATACACTGTAGTGGATGTTCCTTTTTGCTCTATCAGGTTTGCAGGTAATCAAGTGAACATATTAATTAAAAAGTTAAAGTACTATAAAAACTCACCTATCCAGAACTTTCATAGAAAGAATGTTTCTAGGCAGCAGTTTTCTGGATAGCCAAAAGTTTACCTCTTAAAAACATTAATCCTTTTTAAAAAATCATAACTGAGGAAAATCTTTCTAAAATATATCATGCTCATTCAAATAACCCTTCTTAAATAGTATAATCAACAATCAGCCAGGACACATTAAGTGACTTGGGATTCAAAAGACAAAAGTGAAAGTTTTTTTCAAGAAGTTTATATTCTACCAAGATATACAAAGGTAACTTAATGTTTCTTTGACCAGTCAGGACTAGCATTGTGAACAACTATTATACTTTGTTATGACAGAATTTAGGGTTTGAAAAACATTAGCCTTCAAGATTTGAGATACACAAGGCTTTGATAATAAACTCTGCAAGGGTATCACATTTTTCCACATTTGTGTATCAAGTTGAGTTTTGATTCTTTATCTCCTCATTGATGACAAGCTGATAATTCTCACTGCCATTAATATATCTGCCATTAGCAGCCATCTATTTTCTAACTCTCTGTTGTTATTCTGGGAAATCATATAAACAGGTTTATTAGAACTATTTATGAAATAAGAGGAAATGAGCTACAACTGAAGGTCTATACGTAAAGTGCTCAAGAAAAAAAGACAAATTCACTTGAGGGCAGTTTTGGTTTTAAATAGGTAGTATTTTTAGGTTATTTATTTTATATGGCTAAATTATGTGATGCAGTATTTATATTTTGAAAAAATATATACATATACATATAAACGAAAGTATAAGAATAAAGGACCAGCAATTATTTAAAGGGGAAAGAAGCCACAGGACATGGCAGTGGTGGTGATAGTAATCTAAAAATATATATTTTTGGAGAGGCAAATTTTATATGTATATATGTGTGTGTATATATATATATATATATATATACACACATATATATGTATGAGGGTTTTACATTGAACTCATTTGTATTCATTTATATAACATTATTATTTTAATTAACATATAAAAGTTAAAACAATATAATTGAAAGATCAGTTGTATTTAGAAAGTCCCTGTTATAATGTGTACTTATCTGAAGATCTCCGAAAATCTTCACTCTTTAGTATGGTAATACAATAGATTTAGCAGACTGACTAATGGTCATCTTGGAATGCAGGGAGAACCTGATTCTAAGATTAGGTAGTGGAGGTAAAATCAAGAAAGAAAACACAGCAGCAGCAAAATCTTAGAGAGATAGAGGTTGGAGTGCAGGTTACAAATGGAAACAATGACTTAGGAAAGAAGGTCAAAATGTAGCAACAAACTTTGGGCAGTTAGGTGGGCAAGGTTAGGCAGGGATATTTCACAGTCTCTTCAAGTAAAGAGATCAGTCAAAATGCAGGAAAATACAACCATTAATTTAGTCTAAAAGAGTTACTAGTAAAAAGTCATATTCTGTAACACTCCACCTACTGAAGGCTGAACTACATGATTATTAGTGTCTTTTCTAGATCTGAAATATAATGATGTTACACTAAAGCAATTTGATGCTATTAGTTTTCTTAAGATTTTTAATTTAACCATAAGTCATTCTGGTCAGTGAAGAAGGTAGGCAATGAAACCAAGGAATATGGTAATATCATTCCTGCCTTAATATCTGGGTGGAAATTATTTTTCAGACCAAAAGATGAGAAAAAAAAGCCTTCATATTACTATTTGTAGCCATAAAATCAGGCAATTCAAATATACAATTTTATTTGGAAGGACAAATCAATAGGAACATCTGAAGAATACTTTTAAGTTTTTTTTTTTTTTGGTTATGTAAATACAGAGAAAATACAACCAGTCTTGGATTAAATTCAGATTAAATAACACAAATATAGTTTAGGTACACATACTATCCAAAATGGCAAACTCTAAAGTTCTATAGATCATTAAGTATTTTTTCAACTTGATGACATTCACTAAAATATGTCTGGAAGCACTTAAAATCTAGTAAAAAAACAGTCACAAACTTACAAATATTAGGTGAACGAATGAAACACCATTTAAGAGTACAGTCAATCTGTTATCAATCAGAGGAGCTGGAGTGCTTGTGGTTTTAAAATTATTCCAACAAGGTTCATTTTAGTTAAAATAAAGCTAATTTGCTTGTTTTATTTGCTATGTGATTATGAATTTTTTATGAGTTTTTCATGCAGGACAGAACACTGAAAGGCTCATCTGGTTTTTTGCTACCATAAAGTGCTGTTATAAATATGTTGGTATATATTTATAGTAATACTTTTGTGGTAGCAAAGAACTGGAAACAAAGTAGATGCCCATCAATCAGGGTATGGCTAAATTGTAATACATTAATATAATGGACTATTAATGCGCAGTTAGAAACAATGAACATGATGAATGCAAAGACTTATATGAACTGATGCAAAGTAAAGTTAAGCATTGCTTAGAAAATCATATACACAATGATTAAAACAATATAAATGGTAAGAACAAGAGATACACAACCACTGAAACTGAATGTTGCTAAATTATATAGAACAAATTTGTCTTCAAAGTTAAGATGAGAAAACATCTCTGCCCTCTACCTTTCTAGAAGTGGGGAGTCCATGGTAGTGCTTATAATGTCTGGTTTTTTCCAATGCATTCATTGGCATTGCTGATTTTTTTTCTTTAAAAGTGACCTTGTTAATAATTGAGCAAAGTAATCCAAATGTAAGAACCAAGAACTGTTGTCAAATCAGATATCCCACATTATCTAATGTACAGCTGGATTTTAAAAATCTAAATGTAAAACTTTTCATTTACCCTTAACTGAATCTTATTAGTTTAATGCCATTGTTCTAATCTGTAGAGATCTCTTTGATACTGATTCTTTATCAAATATTACCTTTCCCTCCTAGATTTATTCTACATACAAATACAAGCAGGACTTGTTTGTAAATAAAAATTGTTTGAAATGAAGTGGTAAAATGTAAAGAGCACAGGCTTAGGAGATAAAGGACCTGGGTTCATCTTTCATGTCTGACACTCCTACCTAAGTAACATAAGGAAAGTGATTAAACCTCTATGAGACTCAGGTCTCCCATCTATAAAATTAGGAGGTTGGACCAGATCACTTCTGTGGCTTTTCTAGCACTAAATCTATAATCCCATGCACCTCTGACAAAGCTATGGATGGATCTCCATGGTATATCACTAGAGACATCCCTTAAGGGTGACATTAATTCATTGCTCAAAACTCTTAGTATGGTTATTAAACTAGCTGATTGCTGGATGCCTCACTATCATTCAGCTTATACTTTTCCAACTTCTAATTTTCCACTCTGCATTTATTCATCCACAGAGATACGAGAGAAGTGTTTCAACAGAAGCAAGAAGACAGGAAAGGTGAGGGAGATTCTTATATGAGAAATGAAGTTGAACTAGGTCATCTCTATGGTATCTTCCAACTCAAAGAGTCTCTTATTCTACATATTACCTATATAATATTTGGGGTGAGAGAAAAAGGAAGTGCTTTTCTGCAACATTTTCTCTTACCCAAGTAATCCTGAAAAGAAAACCTAGCAGGAAATTCAATGCTGAATGTGTCAGCCATTTAATCTCAATAATTCAGCACCCATTCGTTTTAAATTTAATAGCACAGGTTTACATGTATAATAGGGAACAATGATTCAACACTCAATTTCACTGAGCAGAGATCATGAACTAGTTGCCATTCGGCTTAAAAAACTGAAAAGAGTGGCTAGGTTTTATACATTAGCAATAAATGAAAAAAGGCTTATTATTTTAAATTGTAAATATGGGATTTCAATCCATAGTTAATGAAACTGAGAACATCTTTTCCTTAAACATGTTTTTACACTTATAAATACAGTTTGAATCCTTATGCCCAAAGCAAAGCAACAGATTATAGACAAGCCTATGGTCTATTTCAATTTTCCTCCCATACTGTAGAATTGTATATATTCCTTGCTTCTGTGGTTTGAATTTTTCAGGACAGCTTTCATATACTATGCAAACTGCAGAACATATACAATATGATCTTTATTCTTCCCTGAAGATCCTGACATGTATTAGCTAGTCTAAGAAAACCCAATATACAAAAAGTCAAACTAATAAAACAAAATTTAAAAATGTATCAGTGAGAGCCAGTAGAGAAATATTTTCCCCTTTACCCCAGGATTTACCAAAGCATTTCTAAAACAAACAAAAACTCAAAAATTTACCTTAAGGAACTTAATTATCTAATTTACAAAAATTTGATACTATATACATTTTCAGGGATACAGAATCATAGATTTACAGCCAGAAACAGCCTTAGGGTTCTTAAGTCCATTCATTGTCCCTACCACTCCCCATTTTACAGATGATGAAACTGACATCCAGAGAGATTAAGTGGCTTGCCAAAGACACAGACAGAATAAGTGGTAAGAGGCAAGATAAGAGCCCAGGTCTCTTGACCCAAAGCCAGAGTTCTGTCCATTATACCAAGCTTCCTCTCATATAAAAGAAAGGTACATTTCTAAGACTGTTTTTAATGAAATTTATTTTAACTATTTAAAAAATTTTTTTATTTTATTTTACTACTTATTAGATCTGATTGTGGATATGTGGATTTTGTTGTTCAGTCGTTTCAGTCATGTCTGACTCTTCATGACCCCTTCTGGGATTTTCTTGATAAAGATAGGTTTGCCATTCCCTTCTCCAGCTCATTTTACAGATGAGAAATTGAGGGAAAGAGTTAAGGTTAAGTGACAATGACCAAATTTGAACTCAGGTCTTTCTGACTCCAGGCCTGGTGCTCTATCCACTATGCCATCTAGGTGCCCTTAGCAATATGGTTTGAGAATTGGGATTAGTTGTTTTAGGGAGGCAGTCAAGTCATATAATATGTAGAAATTTAGTGCAATACTTCTAAAAACAATTTCGAATGAATGAAGGTTATTGGTTTGGCAGATAGGAAACTGTCTTAGATGATGTTAGATAAACGTAGCCCACCCAGAATGCTGTTCATTGACCTAGTGAAATCTTATCCTTAAGGCCTACCTCAGGGGAACATCCTGTCAGAAGCATTCCCTATGCACACCATTGGAAAGGGAGCTCTTTGAATAAGATAGCAGTATGGAGGTACACATCTTATTGCCCATTTATATATAAAGTCCTCCTTTGGGGAGCATAAAACCTCATCAGAAAAGAGGTAAAAAGGAGAAACAATGGCCAAAATTATTAGATATTTTCTGATGCATAAATATAGCTTTCGTTCCCCCATTAGAAACTGGTCAAACTGAAGTAAAGAAAAAAAAGTCAGACTAACATAGCCCATTTGATCCAATTGACAAATAATGCAAAATGTAATTGGTTACTATATGAAAGTGAGGTCAATATCAGTCAGCACAGGTGTATGATAAAGATAAGTTGTATCCTCAGACTGATTATTGTATGTGAATATAAAGTATGTGAACTCCAAGTTAAAGAATCTTTGTGTGGAAGCTAAAAGTACCATGATATATTTTGATAAGTATAATGAAACAATTGAAAAAAAAACTCAAAAAATTATTATAGTTTTAACTTTTCCACAATTATATTTAAACTGACTTGGCTTAAAATTGTACTGATTACTTTAAAAAATGAAAGAATATCTGCTCTTGATGGATAAATTCGTAACTGATTTATCCACTTAAGTAGCCAAAACAAATACAAAGACAATAGCCTAAATTAAGTAGAATATAGAAACATAAAGGAAAAAGCTTAAATCTAGAAGATAGAATCCAGTATATTTACCAGAATCCAGTATATTTACCATTGGAATTCACAAGTAATTGGTCAAAGGTCACAAAATCTAATAAATTTAACTAACATCTTCAAAGTATACATAGGATGTGCTGACAAGACAGAATTTTTCCACAGAAAAATTAGATTCTTTTAAAAAACAAAACCAAAATTCTGAAAACCAAATCTTAAAGATAACATCAAAAAGATTACTAACAGAATCAGTACGGGTAAAAAAGCCTTATTCAAAAGAACTGGTGAAGCTACCTGAAAGTATTATTATAGTTAAAATGCTGCTTAGAAAATTATATTCCAAGAAACTAGGAACAGTCACACTTATAGATATAGCTGAAGAAAACTGAGATCAATTAATTTTGAAACCAAGTTCTTTCTATTTTGTATTCCAAATGGATGAAAAAACAGATATAGTAATTTGATTTTACCCCCCCACACGCACATAACATGAAAGAGCTGTTGCTTTGCAAACGTACTGTCAACAATGCATCATTAAGAGAAATTTTCAATAAAATTAATGTCTTAATGAAAATTATATTATCTAGGAGAATTGTATTCAACTTTGCATTGACAGAGCTCAGTTAATATCATGATAAAATGTAGGTGCTGTAAGTATCAGTTTAAAATGTAAACCCTCATACAATTTGGATACAAAATCATTTGTGTAAAGAAACATGAGTGAAGAACTACATTCGGTTTTTCAAGTTGTTACAAGAATGATGATCATTATTTTTAGAAGTTCATCAAAAAGAAGCGTCTTTGAAAGGTTACATGCAATTTAACATGCTTAATGTTTTCCAATTTCAAAACTCTCTACCGCGCAAATGAAATATAAACATGTAAAGATCTACGTATTAATCATTGGATAGATCAAGAAAATTATCTTTTTATTTTTTTAAAAACCTAGACAGCTTTAAATATGAATGGATAAGAAATCCATTTAATATGGAAAAATATATACTTGGTCTTACTCCATCTAAGCAGACAGAGTTATTAAACAGCCTTATCTTGTGATAGTGCATTGAAATAAGTGCTCAAACCTTAAATTTTTATTATGTTTTGATTTTGGGTGTGTGACTTTGGGTGACTAAATACAGTGATAGGAAATTTCATAGGTTCATTGCTTTAGAACTGGAAGAAACCTCAGAGGCCACCTAGTTCAGTTCTCTCATTTCTAGATGTAGACGCAAACTCTTAGGAAGGTTAAGTGACTTGATTAATTTGACATAGTTGTAGTCACCAAAGGTGGGATTTGAACCCAGAGGTCCTCCTACTCCAAAACTGGTTTATTTTCCACCATGTCATACCACTTCAATTACAGTTTTCTGTTGTAGCTATTATAAAGAAAAAAATACTGATCTCAACTTATATTTGAAAAAGAATTATAAATAGCAATATTACATATTCTCACAAACTATGCCACAAAGTAAGCCAACCTATTTTATTAATATTACTGTTTTATTATAATTTTAAAGTTATAAAAATTATGAGATATCAATAAATACCAGTGTTATTTAATTTTGTTGTGGATCTAAGATCTGTTCATGTGTTGTTTAAAAAATTATTAATAAATTCTTAAATTAAGCTGAATCAAATACAAACTAAGATTATTTGTATATAATATTTTAAAGAAAAGTGCAGGGAACATCAGTAAGTTTTCTATAAAAACAAATAAGAAAGGGTGCCCATCATTATATAAAGACTGGGAACCACTGCCTTAAAAGCAGGGTCATGTCATATTTCCTATAGACCTGAGCATAGTGCTTTGTAAATAATTTATCTTCAGTTAATAAATGAGGAGTGAATGAAGGGGAAAAAAAAGAGAAAAAGTAAGCTTGGAATCCTGTACTGAAATGCCTTAAAAGGCCGAAGATTAACCTATCCATTATACTTTTTAATGTGTGTTTGTAGGCAGTATTCTTATATATGAAAGGCTCAAATACTGATCTACTAAAAATTACCTGTAGCATTAATACACTTTGAAAAATAGCACACAGCAATGCAAACAGCAAATTACCTCCAAGATCAACCATGCATAACAATGCAACAGTCAAAAGTTATCTGTGAAATAGGCAGAGTTTGAGACATGTTACAAAAACTTTGTAATATAGTGCAAAGTCCTGACTACTCACAAGACTATATGCAAATTGGCAGATCTGCACATGGGCAGATCTTTATATTTATAGCTGGTTAACCAGTTAATCTATTAACTTAATTGAACATGCCAGTTCAGGTAGCTTAACTATTGGATTCCTGCACTCCTCAGCCACAAGGGGGACCCTTCATCAGTTTGTGGAGGACTTGGTAAACCCTAAGATTCTATGAGTTATCTCTAAAGCGGAAAAAAAAAAATCTCCAAATTCTGGATTTATACAAGTAACAGTTGGTGTATATGAAACAGAACATCACTTGGAGCATACCTCATTTCAAATGTTCCAACTACTATTAATAAAGGTTTTTACATTTTATGAGAAAGTAAGTCTCCTTTTACGGGAGACAAAAAAAACAACAACTTGTTTTCATTTTAACTGTGCAACTAGCTGCATTACCTGTGGGCAGTTTGCTTCCCCTTTCTGGGCCTCAGTTTCCTTCTGTGTAAAATGGAGAGACTGGGTTAAATGGTCTGTAATATCTCATGTGTGTCTAAAAATCTATTAATCCATGAACTAAAACCATATTTTGCCTATTTTGAACACAATGATGACATCAATTGAGCAATTACAATTTAAAACAGGATAGTTTGAAAAAAAAAGGACACAACTTTGACCTCATTTTAAATACCTGAAACCTATATATTAAATTTAATCTTCAGCAACAACTACATTTGTCTTGGCTATGCTAGTTGCTTGGTTTTTTTTAATGTGAAGTACATAAGCTTTCTTTCTCTTCCATGGTTTATCCAGTTGAGGTGTGGCAATCAGAAATATTTTATTGTAAACAAACTTAGTGACTGAACAAAAGAGATGTTGCAGAGGCAGGTGCACAGCAGTTAGCTAAGCTGTTTCAGTTTCAGAAGAATAAAGTAAATAATTATACTGGAATCTCTTCCACTCTGGGCATTTTGCCACACAGGAAGGGAGTATAATTCACTAGTTAAAATACCTGAACACAAAGTTAAATACTAAAAGATTTCATTTAGATTCTAATTTCCTAATTTTATGTCTCTTAAAAGTTCAGATTTTCTAATCCTTTATTTAACTGTGGAATATTCAAATTTCAGAAATTTATAATTATTTCCTGAAGGCTCAATTTTAATATTTTGTAAAAGTCAGAAAATGTTCAAATAAAGGATATCTGCATTCTTCCTTAACACTAAGTAATGAAACTTTCACACATTAAAATGCCAGAAAATATATAACTTGGGATAGTCTCTGTATTATCAAAAATAAACAAAGCTACGTAAATATACCAGTTTTTTGGCTGACCAACTCATGTACTCTGAGCTAATGACCTTCAGTCTTTGTTAACTCTGGCTTTTGAGCTTAAGCCACATGTCTGTCAAGAATACTGCATTCTAGCCGGTGTTCTGCCACAAACTAAATTCTAACCTTTTATGCCACAAGTTTCTCATTTGTTAGATCATTTCTAACATCCTTTTCATCTCGAAGATTCTACAAACTGTGCTAATAAAATGTATGTTTTATCATTCATATTACTCATGGCTTAGTCATACAAATTTGCATAGGCAAATATGGGAAAAACTCCACTCCTTGCAAAAACCAATATACTAACTTACCTGTTAGCTTTTATTTTCTAGTTTAACCCAAGTCTATTCAGCTTTAAAAAACAAACAAACAAACAAACTAACACAAGATCTATATTATTTCCCTATTCTCCATTCTTTTGGTTACTTCTAAATTTTGGATTCTACTGTCTCAATAGAAGACTATGACCAGGTTTCTAATATAGGAAACTCCCTGAATAATCCTAGTTATTCACCATAAAGTTAAGTTACTTTAAAAAAAGCTTACAAATTTCAAGCAACCAGCTTAAAAAAACCAACTATTTTCTTTCTATGTGTGACAGTAAAGGTATGGTTTGTTCTATGGGATAAAGATCAAGGTATTAATATTTTTACTTTTTTGTGATACCAAATTATTAGTAATTATATATTCCTCTTTAAAATTAAATGAAAGCATCAACTAAACAGCAACTAAATAAATTTACAGTAAAATAAATAAACCTACAAATTTATTTCCTGGTATAATTTTGGGCCTGATTATACTAGAAGTTTCTACTTTCTTTAAGTTCAGTCTCTGTAAATGAAAGTAATAGATCACAGTTCTCTTTTTAGCTCTATGCTTCTACTTACAAGTAGTAAAATAAAGTAGATAAGTATGTACTGATTTTCACAGGTATAAGTATTTTGGAGCTATATTTTTCATATAAGGTCCAAGAAACTTGTTCTATTTTTTTTGGGGGGGGGGTGAGGCAATCAGGGTTAAGTGACTTGCCCAGGGTCACACACCTAGTTAAGGGTCAAGTGTCTGAGGCTGGACTTGAACTCCTGACTCCAAGGCTGCAGCTCTATCTATTGCGCCACCTAGCTGCCCTGAAACTTACTCTTTAGATCCAAAAATGACTAATGATAGAACACAAGGAAAGGCTTTTGTCTAAATCAAAGGTTTTTAATTTATTTTGTGTCATGAACCCAGATCCTAGGTACATGACGGTCTGGTGAAGTCTATGGACTCCTCAAAATATTTTAAATGTAGTAAACAAAATACATAGAATTACAAAAGAAACTAATTCTACTGAAATACAATTATAAAAAAAAATTTTAAGTTCAGAACACCAGTCTGAATAATTAGAAATAAAATAAATTTAGACTATAGAGGTTTTAATATACAGGCTATTAACATTTTTGTGCTATTTAATTATAAAACTCAAGATTATAATATGAATAATATTGTGAAAGGAAATATTTAATCTACTCATTATTTAGGTCATTTACTTCTACTTGTAAGATCATAAAAAACAGCAGTTTCAAGAGATACATTTACTCTACTACAGAGAGAGCAGGTAGCTTAGCTCCATGAGGGTCATATGGAAGAAGCATTTGTCTATTTAGAGTTAGTCTAGTTTCCTAAGTTGAATGATCATACTGCACAGTTTTGGATCAATTCCTTGATATACAACTTCAGAATGTATTTAAGAATATGGTCTACAATATTCTCACATTCCTCAAAAAAGAAGTAAAACTTCAGACATACTCTTTTGGGGTATAAGTGATATGGAAATTCAAAGGTATTAAATCTAGCAAGATCACAAAAATATCTATTCTTGTCTTAGCTATGATTTATAATAGGAATCATATTTGGTATTTACTATCAAAAATACATTTAGAACACAATTGCTAAAAAAACAAATGCAAGAAATCAATTAATATCATCCTTAGGTGATCCATACAAGAAACATTAAAGGCATTTGACTTTTATTCTCTATATAAGATATAAAAATTTTAAGGGGTCCAGGTTTTTTAAGCCTCATGCTGCTATTGCTTTGTTGACATGATTGTGAGCTGTATTTCTACTTTGGGAATTCTGACAAGTTTGCCGGGTTGCACGTCACCCCAAAAGCAATAGTACATAAGGTAATAAGTAGCCTTGTGTGCATGCATGTATGTATCCACTGGCCATGTGCTCCACTGAAATCTATGCAATGGTGTCTAAGATATCTAAAGGAAGTCCCCCAGTCTGAAGTTAGGTGGCCTGAAGAGGAAAACTGACAGAAATAGATGAACAAGTATTATCCAAATGAGAGAATGCATATAGGTTGCTATCTGCACCTCTAAAAGAAGTACCAACATTAATTAGATCATATTTCTATCAAAGTAATAAAATGATACATTTTGCAGATAGCACCACCCTTAAAACACTATGAATTAACTTATATTGACTTCTAAGTGACAGAAGAGACTTTTCAGAAAGGATAACAAAGCCTTGGCTATTCTATAGCTCTGTGAAAATGAAGTAAGACTCTCCTTTACTAAACCCCTTTCCCCTGCAATTAAGCATGCTCAGACCTCACCTATCCATAGTGTCTAGCCCCACATGCAATAGCAGTCCCTTAAAGCTATTATTTTCCCTTTCTTCTCTCTCACTTCCAAATTTCCAGAAAAAAGTGATCTGTACTTGGCTTTCACTCCCCTTTCATTGACTTCTACCTGAACCCATTGCAACGTGAATGTTCAGTCACAATAAAGTTCTCTTCAGGTAAAGTCAAGTCAATGTTTACTAAGCTCCTTAAATTCAAGAACCTTTCCTGCTTAGAAATCCACTCAAATCAGTATTTTGGCAGTTATAAAATAGCCATTCCCAAGATTATTCTTCAGAATTTCAGCCTTAGACTCAGCATCTTTCTTGCCTCCTCAAACTCCCTAAACTTCCATTTCCTACCCTCCTTAATAGCCATGACCAAAGGCGTGCTGGTAAATATTTAACAAGTGGCTGTCCGGAAGGAAAAAAAAAAACACAAACCCACAAAATATGTACAACACACTTTTAAGTTTAATCTGCATTATTAACATTTTCTCCATCACTTTCTTAATTCCAGAAATCAATAAAACAATAAACCAAGCTATGATTTGTAGAATGTGCCAGTTTTTAAGGTATAAATGCTCACATTGCAAATTCCTCACAAGCTGCTTTGAGCTATCTCTAGATACTGAATTCTTTACTCTTGCTTTTAAGCTAGGTCGACCTATTCTTTCATTCCATCTTAATTACACATAAGGATGGGCCCTCACTAGATCTTTCCATTACCTAAAACTGATGACTTCCCTAATTATAAACTGATATTCCCCTGACCATAACTTCCTAGCATTACATTTCCTTATGTTTGACCCCTATGATCTCTCTTCCAGTTTGGGAATATAAAAAGAAATTCCAGGGGCTTACTCAACTTTTCAGGTTTTGGAGAATCCACATTCCTCACCTACACATCATGGTACCTTACCCTCCATTTACTAAGTCACTTGCAAATATACCTTTCTGTTTTGTTTTGGTAGGGCACAGAACAGGATATAGTCCTGGAAGATATAAAGCAGGCTGTACAGCAGTCTCTCCTCTTGGACCTTTACGTCCCTGCAAGGCCTAAGTTTCTGGAGGTTTCTGTCCATAAAAACCAGACTGAGTGGAGCCTTTGGTTACTGAAAAGATCACACAAAGTCATAAGATCACTCTTCAGACTTGTGAATTTTGAGATGGGGATAAAAAAAATGGGGCTTTCTAACAAGATAAGCAGGGTACAGAAGGAAATGGTACATTCAGAGTCATGCTCACCTGGGTCCCTCCAGTGTTAATTCCCTTCATGAACAACTTGTGACTACGGCAAACAGTGAGGTCTTCAGCCCAGGCCCTGAAACTCTGTCTGCTCTATTAATGCAATGGTCTCTTATCTATAAGGGCCTGGCTCACTTTTTTCACTTCTTCCTCTCTCAGGGCTCTCTCATGCCAGCATTGCAGCCTGCAGCTCAGTCCATCGGGAGGATTTATCAAGACCCCATGCCCTGGGATATCCTCTATTACCAGATTAGTGGTAATTGAAGTCCAAGCGCATATGCAATTTTCAAAAGTAGTCCACATTGATTTCTGAATGGTGAACACGGGTTTGGTCACATGTTCTGGGGGTTGGAAAACACAGGATTAGATAATCAGAGGATTTTTTTCCACTAAGGTCAGGATGAATGAAGCCACTTTGTTGACGTCTCCCACTGTATACAGTTTTGTTTGTGAGTTATGTCAGCATCCATCATATGCTCTTTGTTGAACTAAACAACCAAGTTGGAGCAGTTATAAAAATGGCAGAGGAGGCTCACTCTCAAGCTGGATTACAGGAGCTGTGATGCTCCACTGTGCTGGGAATGATCTCCATAACTCTCGCCAAACAGAGATCCTTATGACCCAAGTGGCATTTAACCTCTTCCCAACTGGCAAACTGGTATTTTTATTCCATTTGAGGGCAAGAAGTTTGCCCCTGACAATTAACAGTTGCAAAATCAGGTCTCTGACTTTCCAGATATCATGTCTATGAGCAATCAATGACACCTTTCTGCAAAGCGTTAGGGCTCCCACTAGCAGCATTTCCTTGGATTCAATCTTCAGGAAGACTTATCCATTAAGAATGGATTGTTTTTGAATATAGTTCCGGCTGACCTTCGCCAGCTCTTCTTTACTCCTTCACCAGTCCCCTGGCCCTCCAGATCTATATTCCCTAGGAGGATTCTGTACACTTTGAGAAAACAGCTCTAGGTCCCCTTAATTGGCAGGCTTCCTTTACTCTGGGATGGTTTCTGCAGTTCCTTTCCAGAAAGAGCTTTGGGGGAACAAGTATTGTTGAGAGGTGCTGTCCCTTCTAATAGCATAGGGGAGGTAAAAGTGTATATTCACCTTAAAGAAAGGGAATCCCATAGATGACTATGTAATTAATCCTTAGCCTCTGAGTGATGTGAGAAGAGTCCTTAACCCTCCCCTATGGATCATAGTGGCAGGCTCTCTACAGAGATCTCTAAAGGGTCAAAAATTTGGTTTCATCTTCTTGATGAGGTTTAAAGGTTTTGGCAGATGATACAGGGAATACTAAGGAAGAACATTATTGTCAAATGAGATGATCATTGTAAAGTGATTTAGCTAAAGTGATTTAGTCTGGCACATAGTAAGTGCTATATAAATGTTGTTGTTATTATTATTTCATATTCTGGGACAGGTAACAAATAAGAGACTGATGACCACTTAGCTACTTTACTACATATGATCCCGACCCAAAAAGGAGAATCTTTGACTGGGTCAAAGATGTGTTGTGCTGTGGACCTGATGACCTGATGCTGCTCTTGTTCACTGTGATGTGGGATTAGGTTCTTCTGAAGGAGGAAGGCAAAGGCTAGGATTTTTTATAATCAAATTAATTTCAATTAATAAAAAAAATTTATCTTCCTTCCCCTTGTTCTATCCCCCCTCCACCACTGGAAAAAAAGGAGAAAAAATAAATCCCTGTAACAAATATACAAAGGCAAGATAAATTCTTACTTTCACTATGTCAAAAAAAGTAAGTCTCATTCTTCACCCTGAGTCCACCTCTGTATTATTCATCATCAGTCTTTTGGAGTTGTCAAAAACTAAAATTTGTGATCTTCATTCTCTTCTACATTTTAGTCACTCCTTTGCGGATCATTTAAAATTTTTTGTTGTCTCTTTTGTTATCTTTTTAGCTTTTCTTTTCTTTCTCTTCTGTGCTGTCTATGACAAGTTCATTGTAACCATGACACTAGGACTATCTAACAAAAAGCCTCAAGTCATTTTTAAAAGGTTTTTAGGACCTTACCAGAAAGAGATCAGATATGATAGGATTATCATTTGCCATTTCAATTCCCTACCATATATGTTAGGATAGTTCGTTCCCTAAAAGGTAAAGAAGCTATTTCCAAGACTTGATTGGCACAGGGGCTAGGAGCTCAAACATCTTCATCAATATAGCTTCCTGGTCACCTAAAGTCATAAAATACCCACTCCAACTCCATGGTGTTGGGAACCTTCAGACTGATGGAGGATGTCTCAAGACCATGCAAGTCATCACACTCTGACTTTTTTTTGTTTTGGGGCTTTTTTTTTTTTTTTTTTTGCTAGGCAATGGGGTTAAGTGACTTGCCTAAAGTCACACAGCTAGTAAGTGTCAAATGTCTGAGGCCACATTTGAACTCAGGTCCTCCTGACTCCAGGGCCAGTGCTCTATCCACTGAGACACCTACCTGCCCACACATCCTGTCTTGTTGAATAAATGAGTTTCTTCTGAATAGAGGTCAATAGAGGTCATGTTTGCTTGAGTTAAGTGCTTCAGTATCCTTGTTGAGTATCTTTTCTTTTCCAACTAAACATCTTTGTGTTAGCTGTTTAATGACCAATGAGTGTCTCATTTCATTCTAATACCAGACCTAAACTAAAAGGGATTTGACCTGAGCCAGGTCTGCCTACAACATGTCTATTCATGAGTTGGCTAATGAAGCTAGAGAAAATCTCGTAACCATATTGATTAAGTGCACTACAAATTCATGTCATCAAACCTCATCTTGGCCCTCTCTATAATAAGGCAGTCTTTTATTCCTTCCTAATTGATTTCCTAGGTCCCTCTCCATAGAATCCCTTCTAAGCCTCATCCTTCTCTCTTCCCATCTCTCAGAAAAGAACCTTACTTCACTGAAAAAACAGGCCATTCTACACGAGTGCTTTCTTCTCCCTTTTTTTTACTTTCCTGAAAATTGGTATTGGTACCTACCCTAGTACATTCCACATGCCCAAATTGCCCTCAACCCATTTAAAACAAAACAAAACAAAAATCTACCTTAACCAGATCCTCTCCTTTAGCAATCACCTTATTGCTTCTTACTTTCTCAGTCAAGCTCCATGAAATATTTATCTACACTGATGTCTCTACTTCCCCTCTCCTCACCCCTTTGTAATCTGGCTTCTTACCTCATCGCTCAATTGACATTGTTCTCTTCAAATTTACTGAGCTGCCAAATATCTCTGTCTTTTCTGAGTCTGATTCTTTTTTAACCTATCGGTTGCATTTGACATTGTTGACCCACCTCTCTTCCCAGATCCTCTTATCTCTGGATTTTTATGACGCTTATTTTCTCCTGGTGCTTCTCCTTTGTGATTGATCCTTCTCAACATCCATATCATGCCCCCTTAACTACCTTAGCACTCTAACACACTCTTTCTTTCTCCCCCTCCAAGCTTCAGTCCTGCATTAACAATTGTCTCTTAGACATTTAGTATCTTTCCCTTTAAATTCTCCCCTCTTCAAAACTGTCATATTACTGCTGAAGCTACCATGAGGCTCTCAGGTTTGTAATCTCATAATTATCCTGAACTTCTCACTCTCCTTCATTCTAGATATCCAGTCACTTACCAAATCTTCCCATTTCTTCTTCAACGACATCTATTGTCTACCCTGGTCCAGCCTCATTGGACATTCTTCCTTCTCCCGCCCTATGAAATCTAGGCAAACTATCCTTCCTGCAGATCCTTACATGACATATCATCTTCAGTCTTTGCAATGAACTCCTTCTTGACCTCTACCTCAGAGTCTCCTTCTGCTTTTACAATGAAGCTCAGCACCAACTTCTGCATGAAACCTTTCTGGACTTCCCCAACCACAAGTACCCTCTACTCCCAAATTATCTGTATTTATTAACTTTACATTCAGGCAGTATATATTTTCATATGCACTTATTTCTTCCTCCACTAGAGTGTAAGCTCACTGCAAATAGAGATTATTTCATTCCCTTACTTATATCCTCAGCAATTAGCATAGGGCTTAGCATATAGCAGACAATAAATACTTGCTGACTTACAATTGCCTCTGTTATTACCATGGTCTCTTAAATAATCTTGCTTTTTAGTTTTGCAATCCATCCTCCACAAAGCATCTACAAATAGTCATCCTAATGTACTATTCTGATTATGACACTTATTTATTCAAAAGCTCTAAATGGATCCTTAGAACCTTCCAAAAATATAAATTCTAGAATTTTAACTTTAAGGTCTTTTTAAGGCTCAAAAGTACCTTTCTAGGCTCAACTCAGACCTTACATGGGAGCCAAACCAGTCTATTTTTTAATTCCCCCTCCTGCCTGGAATGCATTCGCTACAACTCTCCCTACAATTTGTGCTTGCTTAACTCTCTCCTTTAAAACCCCAATCACCTATCAACTCCTTGATGATGCTACTTTAAGAAAAACTGTTCTTCCCCTTGTTAAAGCTCACTTTTCCTGAGCTTCTCCTCAGGATTTATACCACTACCTTTTGTGTCATGGTTATTTGTATAGTTAATTTCCCCTCCTCCAAATTATTCTATAAAATGCTTAAGAGTAAGGGCCTTTATATCAAGACGTAGTAAGTACAAATTATATATATTAAATACCTCTGCATTGGTAGTAATTTGTAACTATTTGCTGAATTTAATAAAATGTACCTGCAATTTTCTCATATCTTCCCCAAACCTTAACCCTCAGAATAGTGTAGTCTCTAATTTTAGAGTAAGGAAAGAAGATAGTCTAACTTGAAACAAAAAAGATGATAAATTTTGAATCATTTAAATTCAAAACAGAAGACTACAATATCATCAGATCTGAGATGGAGCAGTAGAACAATCACTGAAGCCATAGCCTTAGTTTAACATGCAGTAAAATAATTAGCCAAAAATTATCAAATTTTTCCACTCTCATCTGTTCAACTCTAGATATTAGTTTGCTAAGAAAAACACACAAGATATACAATTATAAGGATCTACATCAGTCAAGACAGAAAAAAAGCCAGCAGTTCATTAAAAATTTCTCGCATTTGCTTTAAAGTTTAGGGATATAATTTCCAGTAGATTTGCCTGTGAAATATTCATTAGGGTCCCCTAAGATTTTTGTACTCTGAACAAGCATAGGAGAACTTAAAACTTACACTTTCTTAACTCTGCTTCAGAATATCAAGGTATTAAATTTGGAAAATTCAATTTTCCAATCAAAACACACAGTATCTTACCGAGCAAAGTGCTTTCGCATAAGAAAAACTTCATTAACTCTTCCAAAGTTAACATAAAACATGACATTAAAGCAAACTCGCACAGGTTTTACAAATTATAAAACATCAGCTCACAGAATGAATATGCTTTGATTCACACAAACACAACAAATACAGCCTTTGTCTACAAGTGACTGAGACAGCCCTGGATATCTAGGCAATGTAAAAAAAAAAAATCTTTAAAGGTCTTATAGTCACAAAGTTGCCAGAGCACTGATATGAAAACCAGCATTTCAGTTCTGCTTTACAAATATTTTAGTGCATGCAAACAATATGCAATGCATAGCAAACAAAGACACCAATTACCATATATATGTGTTTTCTTACTTGCAGATGCATAAGTATCCTGCATGGTCAAATTCTGACTTGAACCTTGAGGAGGTCTACATTTCAGTCATCCCAATGTATTCAGGGATGTAAATACCTTACAATCAGAAAATGTGAATGGGTCAAGGTAAAAAATTTAAAGCACATCCAGAGATCAATTTTCTTTAGTAAGTTAAAAGTTAATCTTATTTTTAAAAATTTAATTAATGAGGATGTTAAAATACCTGCTCCTTCACAGAGGCAAGAATAGTAGTGGCTGTGGTTTCTGGTTCCATGCCTGGGTCTGTGGAGGCTTCCTGGCTGGTTTGTTGCAGCCCCTCCTCCACCAAGGGGGTCTGCTCAGGAGCTGGCATTCCTCCTGCAACCAAGTAGTCAAAGGGTTAACACTTTCAGCCACTAGTGCTGAAACAGCACTTGAATTCAGAGAGGAAGGATTGTTTCTCAAACTTTTTATTGGCTCACAGATATTTAACATAAAAAAAAGGGCAAACAAAAAAATTTCTCAAAACAAAAACTCTATTTTACCCTCTTAATCAAAAAATACTCACTTATTTAATATTTATAAACAATTTCATACTAAAGGGAAAGATAAATAGTATTCTTAATTGCTTTAAAAAGGCAAGTGGGGAATATTATAATACTGTATGGTATAAGATGGATAATAAAAAGGAAGAAATTTTTATCAATAAAATTTAAGGCAGTATATGATTACAAATTTGCTAAAGCTCTCATTTTTTAAACTCAAGGTCAACAATGTCTAACAAGTAAATTATATATATTTAAAAGACAAGTTAACATATTACTCTGTGCCACCAACCAAATATAAGGCTTACAGCATAACCAAAGTTCAAAGCATATGGTTGGGGTGATGCAATGAGATGGGAGATGAGAAAGCAGAATTAAATAAAAATACTTTATCATTAAATGTGATTTATCATTTATCATTATCATTAAATGTTCACTAAGGGACATTTAAGACTTTGCTGCTAGAAAACAAAGAACAAAAATAAGAAAAAGGAGTTAGAATTGTCGTCGGTACAATATTTGATTTCTTTTGGACAACCGTGATTTGATATACAAAGAAATGTAGGAAGTACTATTAGAATATACTTGATACTAATGACTCTAGTCTTTTAAAGTTAAAGCAGGATTACTGTAAGGTGACACACTAAGGGATAAAAATGCTAATCTTGACATATCACAGCTAGGTAAAAACTGACCTGACATGTGTGGAGAAGAGAAAAACTTCTTAGTCTTTCCTAATGTATCATAAACTGAATATAAGACCACAAAATGGTATCATGAAAAGATCCCAAGGTAACTCTGGCAATTATTGTATATTGGCATATTCCAGGATATTACCAGGTATTGATGAAATCTCCACTGACATATTTTAGCTTGTTTGCTTTCCAAGAAGATATTAGTACTCAGAGGGTATCAAAAGAATGGCAAAACAAAGAAAGAAAAACAGAGTCTGCTGAAATTTTTGAGAACTTTTGATGATGAATTAAATGAAAGAGGAAAAGAGTCTGGTGGCATGAAAATATGAGCTTAAAACTTCAGTAGAGAACTTGGTTTGATATAAAGGAGTTAGTCATTGAAAAGTGGTTAAACTCTGGAATAAGCCAAACAGAGAGCAGAGACTGTCTTACATGTTTCTGTAACAAGCAACAGTTAGCAAGTTCAAGTCTAACTGAGTTTAGTAAGTCTTTCTACTTTACTGTGCTGCCTCTCAGCCTCTTATTGTTAAATACATTTATTCGCTGCTGAAGTTTTCTAAAAGTACAGTAATACCTCAAAAATTCAGCACTGGAAATTATGCTTCTTTCTATATGGTTCTAAGCACCATTATTCTTTAAAAATATCACTGAATCAACTATGTCTTGTTAATTCAATGTCTAATTGTCATAAATGAATGTTCAATTAAAAGAAAAAGCTCACAAAAAAGTTAACTGTAACTTCAATGTATTGAATATAAAAGAGAGGGAAAGTGGTTTACAGATAAATTTTATTTGTACTTTGATAAAGAAAAGGGGTCTAAAACAACAGGAAATGCTATATACAAAGTGAGAAATAAAAGAGCTTGTAAGATGGGTAAAAGACCTATAAAGAGAAACTGTCAAGTGGAAAAAATAACAATACATATCTTAACTGGAGATTGACAGAGAGAACAGAATTACTACATAAAAATGAAACAAGCCAACAATTTTTAAAAATGTAAATGCCTAAATTATTAGAAAGTAAAGCAAGAAGAATTGTTGAGATTGAATTTTGAAAATCTTCACAAAAGGAATCTGAAAAGGGGTGGGAAGGAAGCTGCACTAATACAATAATTACATTAATTTTTGAGGATAAACAAGGAATTAAGGGATAAACATAACCTGTTACTTAAAGTGTAGAAGCCACAGAATTAGGAGGTTAAGAAAAATATAGTCTTTTATTACAAAAATAGTCTTTTTGTTACAATAACTTCCTTAATATCTCAAAAACATCAATTAAAAACCAACTGTGTCCTTAAACCTGTGCTAAGTGACTCTGGTACAGGGTTAGGGAAGGAATGTCAATTAAGTACAATACAAATATAAGATAAGTACATTATCCACAAAGAGCTTTATCATCTCAATGAGGAGACTAAACATTTATAATAACTTCAGAACAAGACATCAGATATACTCAACCTAATGCCATTTAATCAGTTCTAAGAAAAGACAATGTTAATAAGGTTATAAATGAGTGACCAAGACAAAGACATCATAAATTGCATATAAGTATCACCAAAAGTAAAAACAAAAACTTTACAACATACACAGTAAAACAAAACAAATTTTCACATTGTCCATGTCCAAAACTTTATGTCTCATTATATATCTTAAATCCATCACTCCTCTCTGTCTGAATATCGATTAGCACAGACCATAATTAGCACTGGAATCTGATCAGAGTTCTCAAATCTTTCAAATTTATCTTTACAATGTTGTTATTATTTAAGCCATTCTACTGCACTACATCAATTCATGTAAGTCACCCAGGCTTTTCTGAATCCATCTCTTCAATCATTTCTTATAGTTCAATAGCATTACATTATATCCATATACTATAATATTTTCAAGAATTCCCTAACTGAAGAGAATTTCTTAAGTTTGCAGTTACTTATCGTCACAAAAAGGGCCAATACAAATTTTTTTTGGGTATATCTGAATCGCTTTCTTGGGAATTAATCGAGGTGGGGTTGGTGATGGGGAAAAGGGCATACATAGTTTAGTAACTTTGGGGGCAGAGTTTCAAATTGCTTTGCAGAATGGCTGAAAAAAATCATAGTACATCAGTGTGCTTGTTTTCCCATAGCCTGTCCAACAATTGTCATCTACCTCTTGCAATCTTTGCCAGTCTGATGGGGTTGAGGTGGAACCTCAGAGTTATTTTTAATTTGCATTTCTCTAATATTAGTGATTTGGAACATTTTTTTAAAAATTTGGTTAAGGATAGCTTCGGATTTTTTCTTTCGAGAGCTCCTTATTTATATCTTTTGATTATGTCCTTATTGGGAATGACTTAGTCTTATTCATTTGAATCACTTCCTTACATATCTTAGAAATGAGAAATGCACTGAAAAGATTTTCCCCCCTTTACCCATCTCCTTTCTAACTTTATTTGTATTGGTCTTGTTTGTATAAAATCTTTCAGATTTTATGTAATCAAAATTATCTATTTCTAATGTGTTTATTATATGACTTTTACATTTATGTCAGGGGTTAACTATTTTTGTCATCACCTTTTACGACAGTCTAGTGAAACATACAGACTTCTTTCTCAGAAGTTTTTTTGAAAGCATAAAATAAATATATAAGATTATAAAAGAAACTAATATATTAAAAGTCATCAATTATTAAAAAAATCAAATCCAGGGACCTCAAGTATTAAGTCACATGTCCATTTAGAGCCAATCTTCGTATATCAAGTGAAGTGTTGATCTAAACCTAATTTCTGCCAGGCTGCTTTTCAATTTTCTAACTTTATCCCACTATTAGAGTCTTTGGTTTTATATTAGGCTACTAGATTCAATCCCATCTACGTAATCTATTCTACTAATTGATTTCTAATTTTAATGAGCATTATATCATTTTGATGATTATTGCTTTATAGTACAATTTGAGATCTGGTATTGCTAGGCCTCTTCCCTGTTTTTTCCCCCTTTTGGGTTTCCTGTGAGATTTTTGGACCATTAGTTCCTCCAGATGAATTTTATTATTTTTTTTAGTTATATAAAATCATACTTCGGTAATTTGATCAGTATTGTACTGAAAAAGTAAATTTACGTAGTCATCATTTGTATTATATTAGTTCAGCCCATGTATGAGCAATTAATATTTTTCCAATTATTTAGATTTATTTCTATAAAATGTTTTGTAGCTATATTCATATATTTCACATTAAAATTTTCAGTTAAGAGATAATTAATAATTTTAGAGAGGGCAGATTCAGTTGAAGGATTAAGTCAGTGGGCAGATTGTAGAGGGTTTAGAAATGAGAGCAGGGGAAGTAGAGTCACTAATTGTAGATGACATTCTCTTTTTCTGTCTTAAGTGTCCTATGACCATTAATAACTTTCTGGTTCGCTTTTTTTTTTTTGCTAATTCTTTCAGCCTTATTTCTTGATATTAGACTTCTTTTTTTTCATTAGGGCCAGAGTGTGCTCACTTCTGGAGGGAATGGGTAGGCCACATTTGGACATGTTGTGTCCCTTTGGCTCCTGCTGCTTTCTTGGGTTGTTGAGTGTTGTTATTCTGGGACCTCAGGAATGATGTGGTCTGTAAGATTCAGGAATTGCTTATTTTTTTAATCATTTCTACTTTTATTGTTACTTTGGCTGAGATCTTGCACATAACACCTCCTTTTAAAAAATTTGTCTAAAGCATAACAAATTTTTCTCAAGACTCTCATTTTAATGCTATGTGAATGTTCAAGTGCGTTTCTGGTATACTAGACCCTGCTGGGGTCGGCCTTCTAATCGGCCTAGTAATTCTACTATCCTCTTTCGTATATTGAGTTCATCTTATTTATGTTTAATAATTGTATAACGGGTGTTCAAAAGTTTTAGTGCAGTTTTAAGCTACTAAAGCTTAAAGATACACTAAGATTTTTAGGATACCTTGTATTTTCATCCATTAATGTTGATTTGTATGTTTTCCTTTCTTTACCCTCTGAAGAGAAAGAATAATGGTGGAAAAAGAAGTAACATTATCAGTACCAATGACTTATAATTGAAGTCATCTGTTTCTACTCCACTGCCTTTTATTTCTCTTAAAAGCTGCTAGCATTTATATAGTTTTAAGGTTTGCAAACTGCTTTATATGTATTATCTCATTCAATCCTCAAAATAACCCGGGGAGATAGGTGCTATGATAATCTCCAATTTACAGATGAAGAAACTGAGACAGGCAGAGTTTAAGTAATGTGTCCAGGATCATATAGCTAATAAAAATCTGAGGCAGGATTTTAATTCAGGTCTTCCTGACTCCAGGCTCAGCACTCTAACCACTCTGCCATCTAGATACCATAGACTGGTTGTTATTTTTTCTTTAGTTGAAGTTTGTTTTCTTTGTAACTATATCCTCTCCTTTTAAAATAGGTTCTATGCTTACTCCATCTTCATCTGCTAATCTGTAGAGTTTGATGTACTGCTGAACCAAACTCTGAATGTGTGTGTGCAGATGTGTATGTGTACATATATAAAGGTGTGAATACATACATTCAATACTCTGTCTAGTTCAGAAACAAGGAGTGCTCCTATGATGTTTGTTTCCTTTTTCTACCACTTTAGTATATTCTTCTTGTGGATCCCTAATACAGGAAATAATAAATTCCTTATTTCCTCACTTCTTTCAATCAATCAATAAAAATTTTATTAAGCAACTACTTTGTACCTGGCATTATTCTAAGTTTTGGGAATACAAAGAGGCAAAAGACAGTCCTTGGACTCAGGGAGCTTACAATCTAACAGGGGAAGACAACATGCAAACAAATAGAGAGTAAGCTATTTACAGGACAAAAAGTAAGACATTTAAAAAGGGAAGGCACTGGAATTAAGTGGGATTAGGAAAGGCTTCTATGAAAAGGAAGTGTAGTTGGGACTTAAAGTAAGCTGGGAGGTCAGTAGGCAGTGTTGAGAAGGGAGAAAATTCCAGGCATGGGGGACAGCTAGGAAAAAATGCCCAAGTTGAAAGACGGGAGGTGTCTTGTTATGGTAACAGGCAGGAGGTCAGTATCACTGGATTGAAGACTATGAGAGTGGAAGAATAGGGTGGAGGAAGACTCGAAAAGTAGAAGAACCTAGGTTATAACAGGCTTTGAGTGCCAAACAGATCATTTTGTATTTGATCCTGGAAAGAACTCTCAGAGGGACAACAATCCTGTGAGGTAGACACTATTGTTATCTGTATTTTACAGTTGAGGAAACCAAGTCAAAAACTGAACATAAAGCCCAAACCCAGCAATATCAATCCCTGTTTGTGTTATTTAATTGCCAGTGTGGTCCTTAAAATCATTAGATTTAAATCTTTAGAAATATTAGTTTCTTCTCCCTTTATTAGAATAAGCACTTCATCTTTTAGTTACTTTAAGCTGCTGAAATGTAATTATATTTTTAGATTTCTCTTGACTCCTGTTTCTATTTCAAGTTTTTACTCAGCTCTGACCTTTTCATCAGGAATTCTTGAAAAATCTTTATTTTATTAAAGGCCCATTTTCTCCTCATCCCCGCCCCCAGCCTCTAATAGGACAGTATTCAGCTCTGACCTGTGGTAGAACATCCCGAGCTCGTATTGGTCTGATCAGTCACAGTCAGACACACAGAAACTTGACTCTAACATAGCGATGTCATTTTGGTCCTCTTCGAGAATGAAGGACAACAACCAACCAACCAACCAGCAGGTTAAACTACTTCTGGTTGTAAGCATTTTTCTTTTGTCTTTTGGAACAATGAATTTCAAGACTGTCTTTCCTTTAGAAAAGTTCTTTCTTTGACCTAGAAACTCTGGAATTTGACTATGACAATCCTATGACTATCCTAGGTGTTTTCAGTTTTGGGCTTCTTTTAGGACATGACTGATGGATTCTTTCTATTTTACTTTTGTTCTCTGATTCTAATTAATCTGGGAAGTCTTCTTTTATGATTTTTAAAAATATGGTATCCAAGTTTATCAATGCGTCTAATGATGCTTAGATGATCTCTCCACATTGTTTTTCAGTTTACCTGTTTTTGACAGAAAATATTTTATATCTTCTTCACTCTTTCTGTATTCTTTCCTTTTTTTTTTCCAATCTTTTGATTTTCTTCTAATTTTTTTTGTCTGTAGGAGTCACTGTGTTCCTATTGGATAAGATTTCATTGAGAGTCTACTAGATAAGATTTTCTCTCTTCTAAGTTATTTTCTTTCTAATTTTTCTTTTTCTCCATATTTCATATTATAATTCTAACTCCATTCTTCACCTCTTGCCTTGTTTCTTCCAATCATTCTTGCAATGTTTGTGGCCCAGGTATGTCTCCTCTTCGGCTCTCTTTGTGTCTGGTGAAGTTACTTTTTATGTCAGAGATTATCCTCTTGGGTTTCTCCTAGGCCACAGTACTTTTCTCACTGTACTTGGCATTTTGTTTCTCATATCTTCCAAAGGGTGGCTCCCTTTTCAGTCTATTAACAGACCTCAAGTTATTACGGCTTGTGCTGGTTACCCTGATTTGAACTCTCTCCCAGATGTTGCTGGGTTTGGATATCAGTTTCCTCAACTGTAAAATACAGATAATAATAGTGCCTACCTCATAGCACTGTTGAGAGAATCAAATGAGGTAGTATGTGTAAAGCACTTTGTAAATGTTAGCTATTATATATATATATATAATAGACACATTTATCATATAATTATATGTATGAATATATTAAATACGTATAAATAATGTCTATAGTAATAATAGCTAACATTTGCAAAGTACTTTATATATATTACACATAACTATATAATGGATGTGTACGTATACAACGGAGGGAGAGAGGGAAGGAGAAAAGGACGATGACAATGAGAGTGTGTTCATAGTATAGTGGCTAGAGAGGTAGCCTAGGACTCAGGAAAACCTGGTTTCAAGGCCTGCTGCTGACACATGCTAGTTGTGTGATCCTGGAGCCGTAACTTAATCAAGAAGCACTGACCATTTACCAGGCACTATGAGCATGGGCATATACTGACCAAAGAGAAAACAGTTCCATGCCTCAAAGAGTTTACCATTTAGCTAGGGGAGAAAACATGCATATATAAATGAGTAAGAAATACATACGAAGTGATTTACATGGGGGAGAGGGGAAGGAGCATTAGGCAAAGATCATACAGAAAATAGCCCTTGCTTAGAGACTTAGATTTCTAAGAGACAGACATGAGAAGAGAGTTCATTCCAGGCATAAGGACAGTCATCAAGGTATCTCTCAGTGCCTCCAGATACCTCTTTAAAATCATAAGCGGTAAAGGTACTGATCTATATTGATAGAGGAAGCTCCTCACCAAGAGCTATATACACATATAAAATCACAAGCTTGGTCCCACCAAATTGGTTCCACTTTATACACACCCACATATATGTATGATGGAAGAACCCACAACAAAAATAATTTTAGATATTTAGTTTCCAGACTGAGTTCTTTCTACGTACCTCATACACAGCTGTCATTTTCGGTAAGCAACTCAAAAGCAATCACTTTTAAGCTCTGTCCCTTATCCCGTACATAAACTGGAAAAGATTTCTGGATATTTTCCCCTATATCATTTTTGTTCACCCACTTTACATGACACCTCCTACTGTCTACCTGTATTCACATAGATCAGTTGGAATTCAGTGCCTCCTTCTCTTTGTCTTTCAAAATGCTTTTCTTCCTTCAAGGCTCAGCTCAGCTACAATCTCAACCACGAAGCATGATCTCTCACCCCTACCCCACTCCACCTTCCACTCTCTTCTTCTGGCTCAAATTTTCCTAGAGCACTTTATCTGTATCTTTCCTTTGCCTTTACCAACACTATCTTACATGAGAACTATCTGTGTACATTTCACATCTCACAGTTGACTTAAAAGCTCCATGTCATTTTCTAGTCTTTCATCACTAGAATTCTTTGGGCATAATTTTGAAAGCAAGTATTTGCAAATGATAAAAAAGAGAGGATAAATATTAGGAAAAAAAGATAGTAGGGATGATACTATGACCAAAGGTATAAAAATGTCAATAATTACCAGTTCAAATGCCTACTTTGTCATCTCTATAAATTATTTATGAGAATGATACGCACATACAGAGGATATGTGGATTAAAATTTGAGAATGGAACAGGCAGCCTCTCATGAATGATATTCAACACCAAACTACATCTTCATATGCAAGTGTAGATAGTATAGAAGCTTACTATAATTATTGCTTGTTCATTATGAAAAATTATTTGACTTGGTAAACCAAAAAGGCTCACTTTCATACATATCTCCCATGTATGTTAAGGAAAAATTATGATATATGAATTTAATTATACAATAAGTAATGTAGAAAAAATTTCAGAGAAATGGGAAAACCTATATGAATTGATACAGAGGTGAGCAAAATGAGAACAATTTATGCAGAACAAGAAACACATTTTTAACATGTCCAATGTGGATATTTGTTTTGTTTGATTATATATGAGTATATGAAACAAAAATTCTGTATTTCTTTCTCTTTTTTTTCAGTGAGTGTGGGGAGGTGGGAGGCAGAAAAAAACTTGACACCTAAAAAAAATAATTCTAAAAAAATCTTACAGTAGTTTTTGATAGATAAAACCAAAGAAAAAACTTTGTTCAACAACTTGAGTATAATTAATGTCAAGTGAATATTAACATGGAAACACATACATCAATGTATAAGAATTTATGGTCTATCACATGCCAAGCATTCTAGTCTGCTAGGTACTAAAGTGGTACATCACTGTCCTAGAAAATAGCCAGCATAAAGTCAAAATCAAAGAGAGATTCCCTACAGATAATAAAGTCCTCCAGACAGATGCTGTTGCTTTGCAAATGAGATAGTATAAATTTTATCAAACGGTGTAATACTACAGAGCCTCTTCAGTGAAATCCATGAGTACTGAAAAGAGAACCTAACAATTCACATAGAAAAAAATGAAATGGATGGGGGTAGAGGAGAAGGACAGATAGCACCTATGTGCCAGGCACCTGGCTAAGGACTTACTGTTCCAACTATAAGATGAAGATGGATAAGTCAATCAGTTCCATCAGTCTACATCTCAGACTGCCATAACAGGTAACCAATGAATTGGGCTCAAATTTTATAAGAAGAATTCCTATGTATACATTTATTACTTAACATGTCCATGGAAGATATCTTGTTGAAGGTGTGCCTTTTAGTTTGCATTTTGGTTCACCAAGACTATTAATTATTATTTTATTTAGTTTCTCTTCAGTTGTGTGACCCTGTGTTAAGTTACTTAACCCTAATTGCCACCCCCCCAAAAAAATTTAGTTTCTTTTTACTGTTAAGTCTCTCAATAAGAATTAAGGGATGATCCATGCCTGAAAGTTTTCCTACATTTATTATACTCAAAAAATTTCTGGATTCTATTTTGGAAACTATTCAACATTTGCAGTAATGCAAAAGCTGTTCCTCAATGAAAGATTTCACTTTTCTTTTGGCCAGGCAGTGGGGTTAAGTGACTTGTCCAGGGTCACACAGCTACTAAGTGTTACGCATCTGAGGCCAGATTTGAACTCAGGTCCTCCTGAATCCAGGGCCAGTGCTCTATCCCCTACACCACCTAGCTGCCCCTAAGATTTCACTTTTATAACACTAATATACTTCTAGTGATACTAAATGCCTTTGCATCGCTGAATATGAGACCAAAAGATTTAAATTTCAGGTGACTCTAAGGATAATGGAAAGATTTGTGTTACACAAAAGGAGGCTACAGCACATTGCCAATCAGTAATAACTTTAGTATAAGAAATAGTATAAACAGTATCCAGAAAAGAATGGGTCAACTTGCAAAATGATGGGGAGGGATAGGAAATGGGCAATCCAAGTAGTGCAGTTGGACAGAGAGAAATTTTAAACACTTAGGGGAAAGTTTTTTATATAATGAGTAGATCCTCTATGAGAGATTTATAGGACAACAAAGATAAAAATCTCATCACCCAGGATAAGAAGACAAAGATGGTTTGCAATCTTTACCAGTGAAGAAAATACCCATATCACTGAGATTACAAATCCACCAAGGCATTGACATATCCTTAGTACTTAGCACACAGTTAAGGAATTAAATTGAAGACTTTATAAATTCATTTGTACATGCAGCAAGATCTCTCATATGGTGATTGATGAATTTAATTTTGAAACTAAAAACATAGGAAGTAATGCTTGAATGTTAGAAGAAAATATTAAAAAGTGCTAAATGACAGGTGAGTAGCAGAAAAATAGAAGAAAATATCAAAATATTAAAGAATAAATGTGATTAAAAATTAGTCTAAGAGGTGATGGAAGATAAATGAAAACAAATAAAATCTTGTACGACCTATAATAAAAATGTATCACTATACAGCAAAGATGAAATTGTTTTATTTTTCATAAAGCTGGAACCATTACAGAGAATGAAAGAAGTAGAATACTAGGAAATTAGAATGTGCCTGAAAAGCTAAAAAAAAAAAAAAAAAAAAAAAAAGCTTGAGAACCATATGGAATCTATTCTAACACTTAAGAAGTAGCAAATACAACTCAAAGTTACATTTTAAAATCTGCTAGAAATAGAAGCATTACCAAAATTAGTTTAGGACACACACCAATCTCAGAATTTGGCATAGGAAAAGCCAAAAAAAAGTATGGTTTCTTGAAATACTGTTGACAAGAATTTATTCGAAAAGATACAAATTTAAATGAATAATAATGATTCTGAATATGAAACTTATTTACACACATAGTATATCTAAAGTTTTGGTGCAGTTTTAAGCTACTAAAGCTTAAACCTGAACCAAGACTTTTTGAGACCCTTTTAATTAGTTATTTTTTAAATCAAAACAACAATCACAACAAAGTTTTATTTGGCACGGCCAACAAATGGCCATGATCCTAATTAATAACTGATTCTAATTAATCAGAATATTTAACGAATAAGCGCTAGAGATAGTCAAAAAGTGTATACATTCACTTCTATTGATTGACCTATTTTTTTAATCAGTGCCAAATAATTTTTTTAGTAATTTCTTTGATCTCTTTTAAGTTAATAAGCTTTGTCATTATAGTTACATATGGAAGGAAAGGAACTATAATAGCATAGTGTTTGATAAATTCAAAGAACTCAGTTACTGTAGTAAGAACTCACTATTTGAAAAAAGTGAAAAATGGGAAAACATTTTGGCAGAAACTGGGTATTTCATATCTCATACCATATAAGAAGATAAACTCAAAATGGAAACATGGCTTATAGACAAAAGGTGACATGCTATGCAAATCAAAGGAGCACTGAACAAATGACTTTTTAGATCAATACATTAGGGAAGAGTTTATTACAGTGATGGACAGGATCATGAAAGATAAAATGAATAATTCTGATTATGTAAAAAAAAACTTTCAACAACAAAACCAATAAAGAGAAAGTTAGAAGGGAAGGAAATAGATAACCAGGTAAAAAAAATTTTTTTTTGCAGCATCTTTAAGTTTATCAAATAAAGGTCTTATTTTCAAGATATATGAGAAAATAATTCAATTATATAAGACTATAGATAAATAGTAAAAAGCCATGACAATAGATAAACAGTAAAAAGATACCAACAGGTGGTTCTCAAAGTAAGAAATCTAAGCTATCAATAATTTAAATTTTTACATACTCCAAAACACTAATAATTAACAATCAATAAACATATATCAAGTACCTACTCTATGCCAGGTAATGTGCTAAGCAGTAGGGATACAAAAAGAGGCAAAAGACAACCACTGCCATCAAGGAGTTTATAATTTAGTGGAGAAGATAACATGTAAACGAATATAAATAGGGCAAGCTACACACACACACACGCACACGCACATGCACATAGACACACACATATAAGATAAAAAGGAAGTACTTAACAGAGGGAAAGCACTGGATTTAAGAGGAGTTAGGGCAGGCTTTCTGTAGAAAGTGAGATTTTAGTTGAGACTTAAAGTAAGCCAGTAGGTAGAGATGAGAGAGAACATTCCAGGCATGGGGAACAGAGAAAATGCCCGGAGTTTGCAGATGGAGTATCTTCTTCTGGCAACAGCCAGGAGGTCAGTATCAGTGGATCAACATGTTAGGGGGTTAGGTAGAAAAAGACAGGAAAAGTAGGAGGGGGCTAGGTTATGAAGGCCTTTGAATGTCAAACAGTATTTTGTATCTGATCCTGGAGGAAATTGAGGTGATGATGGCCTGCACTAGAGTGATGGGGAAGATTAGTCATTGCTCTCAACAAAGAGATCATAATCTAGTAGAGAGTAAATAAGTTACATATACAAATAACATTAACAAGAAATAGAATAATTTACTTGGTCTAGGAAAAGAAAACTCAATGTTCACAGGCAGAAATATTAAGCACAGAAAATAGAGAATATTTTAAGACAACCTTACAAAACACTATTAAATGCTTCAAAATTGAGGCAAAAACATTATTTTAAGATTTCAAGTATGGAAATACAAAATTTGAGCTCAGAGGTAAAAAGAATAAAGCACATGACATATATAATGTATGATTATGACAATGTACCATTACTAGACAAATGAGTCACATGTAGTGTTCACAATAACAAAGTGCATTCATTCTTTAGACCAGTCCTATAAAGTAGATCCCATGTAGCATTACTCTAATTTTTCCATGAGAAAACTAGAGTTCGAAAAGATAAAGTAGGAATGTTATCGATCATATGGACAGGTAAACAAATCATGTAAGTTGAGGAAACAGATCAAAAAATCTGGCATTTGCATGTCATTGTAGTTTAGGCAAGAATGGAGGTACTTTCAACTAGCCAGCTATCTGTTAGAACAATTGCTCTGCCAAGAACAGTAGCTGGTGAATTATTGCAGTTTCAAAATTTCAACTTTTATTCTTGTTATAAGTTGCTATAATCTATTTGCTAATATTTTATTTAAAATTTTTGCATCTATATTCATTAGGGAAATTGGTCAATAATTTTATTTCTCTGTTTGGACTCCTCCTGGTTTGGGTATCCGTATCATATCTGTATCATAAAAAGTATTTGGTAAGACTCCTTCACGTATTTTCCTAAACAGTCTATTCAGTCCTGGAATTAGTTGTTGTTTAAATGTTTGATAGAATTCGTTTGTAAATCCATCTGGCCCTGGAGATTTTTCCCTAGGGAATTCATCAATGGCTTGTTCAATTTCTTTTTCTGAGATAGGGTTATTTAGGTATTTTACTTCCTCTTCTGCTAATCTGGGCAATTTATATTTTTGTAAATATTTATCTATTTCATTAAGATTGTCAAATTTATTGGCATACAGTTGGGCAAAATAGTTCCTAATTATTGTTTTAATTTCCTCTTCCTTGGTGGTGAATTCACCCTTTTCATTTTTGATACTGGTAATTTGGTTTTCTTCTTTCTTTTTTAAATTAAATTAACCAAAGGTTTATCTATTTTATTATTTTTTTTTTCATAAAACCAGCTCAAACAAATGGGAAAAGGACTCACATATAAAAAAAAATATTTACAGCAGCTCTTTTTGTGGTGGCAAAGAATTGGAAATTGAGAGGTTGCCCATCAACTGGAGAATGGCTGAACAAGTTATGGTATATGAATGCAATGGAATACTATTGTGTTATAGGAAATGATGAACAGGCAGACTTCAGAAAAACCTGGAAAGACTTGTACGGTCTGATGCTGAGCAAAGTGAGCAGAACCAGGAGAACATTGTACACAGTAACAGCCACGTTGTGCGATGACTAATATTGATAGACTTAACCCTTCTCACCAATAGAAGGATCTAAGACATCTCCAAAGGCCTCATGATGGAAAATGCTATCCACAAAGAAGAAGAACTATGGAGTTTGAATGCAGATCGAAGCATATTATTTGCTATTTCTTTTTCTTCTGTTGTGTTTTGTTTCCTCTTTTTGGTGGTTCCTCGTATTGGTTCTAATTCTTACTTACAACATCACTAATGTGAAAATATGTTTAATAGGAATGTATATGTATAACCTATAAAAGATTGCGAGCTGTCTTGGGGAGGAAGGTGGGGAGGGAGGGGGAGAAAAATTTAAAACTCAAAAGCTTATGGAAGTGATGGTTGATAAATCAAAATAAATTAATTAAAATCCCAGGCCAAAACAAACAAAAAAAAATTCCAACTTTTAAAAAGTGTGTGTGTGTGTGTGTGTAGGGGGAAAGTGAAAAGAAAAAAAAAGACAAATGTTATTTTGGATCTGATTCTGATGAACAAGAATGAACTACTTACTGCTTGTTGAGTGCAACATACCCTCCACAGGGTCTCTTGAACTCCATGAGTTCATAATAGAGGAAGAAAAGAAAACTAACAGGACCAAAACCCTGGATTGTTACAAGAACAGTTTTCAAAGGATTTAAGAAAAAGATATACAGGACACAATGGCCGAGTGCTCTGTAGAAGTTAAGACACATTCATAAATAATACCAGTATGGATGAAAAGGGGTATATACCTAAGGTGATGTGGCCATGTTGGAAACTAATCAAATAACCTCAGATTTACAAAAAACATTTGTAAAATGTATTAGTAAAGAGTATCTGAGGACCAATAACCAAAAGCAGCATAATCCTTTTAAGGATAGCATCAGAAATACTGAAGCTAGGAATGAATGTTAATAAAAAGAAAAAGAATTTTTTAACCTTTGTTGGGGCAAAAAGGGAGATGAAAAGAAAGGATAGGAGTACTGCTTAGTGTGGATAGGACTGATATTAAGAAGAGCAAATTGGTGGACTACTTGTTTACTTTCTGTTTTATTTAGCTTCTTTTAGCCTAAGTGGAAAGATCTTTATATTGGGAAAGATGGTTAAGAGTTAAAGATGAAAATGAAGGTGAGAGAGTACATCCTGCTACTCTCAAAAAATTCAAATAAGGCAGCATATTGCAGTGAAAAGAACATGGAATTTTAAGGCAGAGGAGCTTGATTTAAATCCTGGTTCTCCTATTATTACACTACTTGTGTGTTATCAGGCAAGTCATAACCTTCTTGGGCTGTAGTTTATTTATCTTTAAGCTGAATTAGACTAGATAATTTCTAAGGTGCTTTCTAGTTTTAATATATGGAAGGTCCTTTGACCTGAAAGAACTACATGTTAGGGAAAGTGGGGAAAAAAAAAAGATATTGCTGAGCTTTTGGTGGTAAGCTTACAGAGATCATGGAGAATGAATGGGAGAAGTTCCACAAAGCTAGAGAAAGGCAAAAGTAAGAGTCCTCAAAAAAGAAAAGAAATGGAAATCTGCAAACTATAAATGGGTAAATTTGACTTCTATTCCTCATAAATTCCAGAACATGTTATTAAAAGACAACAAAACTTATGGACATTTATGGAAGCAGTGAAGACTAAGGCCCAAAATATAAAGCAGGTTATGGCAGACTAAACATCTCCTTTTTGGACAGGGCCAGGGACAAATGAGGGAATGCTGTGTACATAATGCACCCTGTTTTCAGCAAAGCATTTTACAGAATATTTCAAGTTATCATTATGGACAAAATCAACAGATGGAGAGTAGGTAAGAGTTAAATCGACTGAAGTCTTGTTAAATGACTGGACTGAAGAATAATAATTAACTGATAGATACTACCTTGGAGGGAGGTCTGATGGATTGCCTCAAAAATGTACCTCTGCATAGTAAATTTTTGTTCGTTGACTAATTTCCTGTTGGATACCATCACTCTTCTTCCTAACTTCCCTCCTTCTTTCAGTGACACACCATTTTTCCAGGGCCTCAGATTCACAAGCAATTGTTCATACAACTCACCCCTCTAATTCAACATTTACTAAGTCATCAACATTTTTCACATTAGCTTATTTTCCTCCCACTTCAAGTCTTTACCATTTCCTTCCTGGACTATTTCAATAAACTCATTTTTTGTATTCTTGCATTCAGTCTCCTCTCTAAACCATCTTCCTTCAAGATAGCTGTCAAATTGATATTCCTAAGGCACAAGTATGACCATGTCATTCCATACCTCAAGAAGCCTTAGTGAAACCTCATTGCCTCCAGAATAAAATATAAACTCTTCTGTGTACCATTTTGCCCTTAAATGACATTCCATTTCCTCACTCTATCTTTGAATATGCTTCCCCTTACTCCCACCATGCCTAATATTCTCAATCCTCCTCTTGCTCTCATTTAAAGATCTCTTCAAGAGGCCTTTCTGAATTTCCAGGGCTGTTCTCCTCACTCTCCCCAAAGAAGCTTTTTTATATTTATTTTCATATACTTATTTACTTATCTGTGAATATGCAGCACATGTAGAAGATAAGCTCCTCGAGAACAGGGACTTAATTCATTTTGGACTTTTTATACCCAGCAGGACCTAACATAGTGCCCACCATAGAGGAAGTATTTAACAAATACTTGTTGATTAAAATAGGGAAAAGTTTGCTTTGGCTCAACAATTAGCAATTAAAAAAAGAAAGCTCTTATCATTTTTGTGTTATATTGTTTTGTCATTAAGAACATTCTAAACTGTATGAAACTAACCGGCTGTTTAAAAAAAGCAAACTTGTCTTTCCAACATTTTCTTAAGTTAGACTCTAGCTGAGGCTACAAAGACTAATGAAATTACTGGCAGAGCACACATAGAAATGAAGAAATATGATATATTACAGGTGAGTTGTGCTAAGGAGCAATAAAAGGCAATGTTTTTAAACATTAAAAACTTTAAAAAAAGAAATGTTTTATCATCAATGGATGTTGAGTGCTTCAGCAGTGAAAGACAGTTTTGTAAGGCTGTTTGTTAAAAAGGAAAATTTTCCTTGTTATATTAGGCATCAGATAGTCTTTTTCTCCAGGATACTTTTTTCTCTTTCCCTATCTCTCTCTCTCTTTTTTGGGGGCAGGGGGTGGGTGGGTGTCAGGGCAGGGTAAATGGAAGAAAATAAATAGTTTTTGATACCTTTTCTACTGCTATTCTCAATCTAATCAAAGGACAGCATCAGTGGATCTTCCAAAAATTAGTCATAGACTCTTATAATGTACAGAACTGTACTTTTTGAACTTTTTTATACACAGAACCAAATTACGTTTAACAAATGCCTTTCTGATGATGGAAAGCAATTTAGTATATGGAAATAACCCAGAGTCTGGAACTGTAGTCCCAAACTCTGCTGTCAACTAGCCTTATGACTTTAAACAAGCTACTAGTTACAACTCAAGTTTCCTTATCTGAAAATAGGAATACTTATTTTACCTACCACATAGTATAAACATAAAATGTGATAATAGATGTGAAAGTATTTGGAGGAGCTTAAACAGTTATACAAAATTAAGATGATAATTATACCGTGATTGATGATTACATCCAACTTATTTTTGTGATATTTCTATCTGTCACTGGGCAATTTCACAAATATCAGTTTATGTTATATTTAACCTTAAATGATAAGAGAGGATTACCAACCAAGAAACTGAGAAATCCAAACAGTCTATAACAACTCAGTTATTTGGGTTGCACATAAAAGACAGGTAAATAGTACAGTATGTACAAAGTTTCAGTAAGGTTGTTCAATTTTTTTCAGTTGTGTCCAACTCTCTGTGACTCTATTTGGGGTTTCCTTGGCAAAGATACTAGAGCGATTTGTCATTCCCTTCTCCAGCTCATTTTACAGATGAGAAACTGAGGCAAACAGGGTAAAGTGAGTTGCCCAAGGCCACATAACTAGTAAGTATCTGAGGTCGGACTGGAACTCAAGAAGATAAGTCTTCCTGACTCCAGGCCCAGCACTTTATCCATTGCACTGTCTAGCTGTCTCAGCAAGATATCTATCTTAAATTAAAATTCAGCAAGGTATCTATTTGAAATAACATGGGATGTACAAAGGATGACAGAACAAAAGAAAAAGCAACAAGATTTGCTGAAGAACAATTATGACTAGTATAACTGAATGCTGGTTTGTGGAAAGCAAAAAGCACAAAAAATAATACATTTTGATTGACCTGTGATCTGTTCTTGTCCATGTACTTCTACATATCTTCATAAAAGAACATTCCATCATGTTTGAGGCCTTCCTCTGATTCTATAATATAAATGCCTCTTGAATTAGATTAGCTTCTATTAATATATTATAGATCAAAGATGTCACATTTGCTGCCCTTAAAACTTCCAAATATGCCCAACCAGATTAAAATATAATTGGGAAATGTTTAACAAGATAAATAAAAATATAACACAACACAGATAATGTTCATTTGTGGTTTTCTAAGTCAATATGTGGCCAGCAGGCCAAGATCTGAACAGATGAAGATGAGTCTTCTTGACTCTAGGCATGGCACTCTATGCATGAGCCACCCAGCTGCCCCTTGGGAGTTCCAAACATGAATGAATTTACAGGTCCTAAGTAGATTTAAAACAATTTAAAAAATTGTTTGGTATTTACAGCAACAGATTACATTTATTTGTATGCAGTTTTGGAGTTGACAGAATGCTTTTGCACATACTGTTGCAGGATAGTGTAGTGGAAATGGTGCTGAACTTGGACTTTGAGGAGATGTGTGTTCAAATCCTAACTCCAATATTTACTAGCTGTATGGCCAATGGCATGTGACTTTTGACCTCTCTGAGCCTGAGGTTCCTTATCTATAAAACGAAAAAGATGTACTAGATGACCTCTATTTGCAATATCCTTTCCAACTAAATCTACACTATTTGTGTAAAACACTTTCAAATATTTAAAGGCCTATACAAAAGTAAATTAATATTACTGTTATAATTTCATATTCTAATTCATCTGATCCTCAAAATCTCCAAAGTTTTATGATGCAGGTAACGCTGAAAGTTCAATTATCTGCAATTTACAGATTGGCTGGATGAGCCAGGGTATGACAATCTCACAATTAGTAAGTACTCTTCCATATTATTCCCTGGTGAGTTAACAGGAACACAAGTGACAAAGTTATAAATTAAGTGCTTTTAAAAGTATGGTTATATTTAGCAAAGATCAGCTATGAAGAAAAAATTAAGTTTTGGCTCATAGGAGGGTGGGTGGGGGTGAAGGGAATGATGAGCATGGAATAGGCAGGTCTGAGATGAGCTTTTAAATAGTCTCCCCCCCCCGGAGGGCCTCATGAAAAGACTGGATGAACATTTCACAGGGATCATAGACAGGAATTCCTGTTCAGGTAACCAGTTGGACCTGGATAAATAAGGTACGTAATAATTCTGAGATTCTCCTATCCTTCTGAGACAAAAGGGGATTCCTAGGAAATCTTGGCCACAACAACATTTTGATACACAGTTTGAGTAGTTAAGTACATAAATAAGCTTCTGAATACTAAAGATTGTATTTGTTTATTGGCATTTTAATTTCAGAAAAATTTTTTTAATAGTAATTCAGTGGCAAGCATAATCTATCCATTATCTTAAGACCTGATACTAAACTTGATGCATACTAAATGCTAGATTCCACACTGACACACAATTATAAGTCTGTAATTCAAAATCTGTTATTATTACTTACATCTAGTATTAATAATAACTGATATAGTTTCCTATGTTTTTCCACAGTCCCATCTTTCCATAAATACCTCTCTTATCAGTCAACCATTTTCAGCTGTGCAACAAGGATTGTAAAGCTCAATGCAACCAAGAATTTAATGAATGGAAAACAGATATTATTCTGAATCAACTTTTAAATTGTAATCCCTTAATTTCCAAGACTTAATTTTAAGAAAGAAATTATGGCATGAAAATATTTTAAAATGCATTTATGCTACAAGTATTGGATTAAATACAATCTCAGACAGATAAATTTTATTTTAATACCAACACAGGAAAATACTACAACATTTAAACTTAACAATCAATATTCTAAATACAAACTTTAAACATCAGTCACTTTTCTTTGTATGTTGCTTTCAGTTATAGCACATAGGTGCCCTCACTTATGAGTACTGAGGAATTTTCCATCCCCACTTCTCCATACTTTTGTGTGTATGTATGAGAAACTTCTTTTCAACTCCTGTAACTTCAAGGGGCAGCTGGTGCCTCAGATATATAACACTCACTAGCTGTGTGACTCTGGGCAAGTCACTTAAGCCCAATCGCCTTACCAAAAAAAAATATCAAACAACCAAACAATGCTTGTAACTTCACTTAGATGTATCAGAATAAATAATTTCTTAAATAAAAACGTTAGGATTGTGAAAGCACAATAGTTTGTGTGTAACTAAACAAATGAACAACTTGCTTAACCTTTCTCTCAATTTCCTCATATGTAAAATGGGGATAATAATAGCATCTATCTACCTATCTATCTCCCAGGGTTGTTGTGAGGATAAAAAGAGATATTGAGGGGATATCCATCAATTAGGGAATGGCCGAACAAGTTGTGGTATATGAATGTAATGGAATACTATTGTGCTATAAGAAATGATGAGCAGGTGGACTTCAGAAAAACCTGAAAAGACTTGTATGGACTGATGCTGAGTGAAGTGAGCAGATCCAAGAGAACACTGTACACAGTAATAGCCACGTTGTACGATGATTAATACTGACAGACTTAACCCTTCTTAGCTATGCAAGGATCTAAGACATTTCCAAAGGTCTCATGAAGGAAAATGCTATCCACATCCAAAGAAAGAACTATGGAGTTTAAATGCAGATTGAAGCATAGTATTTGCTATTTTTTTCCCCTGTTTTGTTTTATTTCCTCTTTCTGGTGGTTCCTCCTACTGGTTGCAATTCTTCCTTACAACATTACTAACGTAAAAATATGTTTTATAGGAATGTATATGTATAGCCTATATCACATTGCGCACCATCTTGGGGAGGTAGGGGAAGAAAAATGTAAAACTCAAAAGCTTATGGAAGTGATTGCTGATAAATGAAAATAAATTAATAATAAAAAATAGCAGAAAGGGTAACAAAGATGAAGTTTCTTCTATATGTATTTCTACCTCTACTTAACACACACACCAAATCTCATCATTAATAGTTCACTACTTACCATTATATCAAGTCTATAAAGCACCCCTGATTCTATCTATCCAAACTTAATCACTACTAAACCTCCTCACCATTTAAATACTATTCTCTGAATACATGCTCCCTCTCATTGGTGTGCCTTCACTCATTTTGCTTCTACTGCTAGGAATTTATTCCCTTCTTCATTCCCAGAGCAGAAGGTAAAGGACTATATTTTGTAGTTCTATAGCTCTTAAATGCTTAGCACTGTGCTCTGAACAAAGTGGAGATTCACATATTTATTGACTGATGCAAACTATACCATATTAAGTCAAGGAAAATGAGAAATAGAGCCAAAATAACTTATGTATACCTAGTGAAAAAATGCTATTAGCCTACCCACACTTCAAAGTAGACTAACATCAGGCAATCTGCTTTTTTTAAAAGAAGTCTTGTTCATTAGCTGGCACTGAAAATGGTATAAAGCTCACATTTCATTTTCATTCCTCTTGTTCAGATAGTTGTTCCATTTTATGTTATTGAGGAAGATTATTAATCTGCCAATTAAAAATAATAGTAGTAATAATAGCTATCATTTATATAGCGCAGAGCTTTACAAATATTTTATTATTTGATACAACCCTGGGAGGTAAGTGCTATTATTATTCCCATTTGACAGATGAAGAAACTAAAGCAGACAGAAGCTGTGACTTGCCGAGTCACAGAGCTATTAAGTGCCCAAGGCTGGATTTGTTACAAATAAAGGATCCTGGATTCCGGGAACTCAATTATAGCAAAATCTACAAAATGTAAAAAAGTCTTTGCCCACTGGGAGTTTACATTTTAACTGAGGGAGACAACATGCTCTTACACAGGTAAACACAAAAGAGATAAATGCTGAATTCAGGGGTAGGAAAGGAAGGTCTGTAGAGTATGGCACACTAGGTCAGACCTGAACAAGGGATTCTGAACTGGGAAAAGGAGTTGGTAATGCTTTCCAGGCATGGAGAGCAGATGGTACAAAGGCACAGAGATGAAAAATATAGGTGCAAATGTTGTGTGTAAGGAACTGTAATAAGGACACTTTAATTGTATGCATTGAGAGGAGTAATGTGCAATAGGTTATACAGGCAGTTTGGGGCAAGATTTTGAAGAGATTTAAATACAACATTGACTACTTTATACTTTATTCAAGGGGTAATGAGGAAGCATTGCAGTTTTTTTTTTTTTGGAAGGATAGTGATGTAGACAAACCTGCAAATTAGGAAAATCATTTTGGCAGTGGAGAATAGATCAGAGTGGGAAAAGACTTGAGGCAGGGAGACCAATCCTTAACAATAGTATAGCTAATTGGTGATAAAGGCCTGAATTAAGTTAGTGGCTATGTGAGCAGAAGTAAGGGGTAGTTTTCAAGAGATGTCCTGGAAATGAAAAGACAAGATTTGACAATCAAGTGGCTGTATGTACTGAGTAGTAAGTATGGTACCAAGGTTGCAAGGTGACATAGCAAGTATGGTGGTGCTCTCAAAAGGATTAGAAAAGCTGAAATTGAAGTAGGTCTGAGGGGAAAAAATCATTGAGTTCCATTTTGTACATGTAAAGTTTGAGATGTTTATGGGACACTCAGTTCAAAATGTCCATTAGGTAGCTTGCCATTCAGCGCTATACCCAAGAAAGAAGACCAAGAATAGAAGTCTAGATTGAGGACTTATCAACGTGAAGATGATAATCAAATCCATAGGAGAAGTAGTAAGAGAAGACAGAAGAAAAGAGTGAAGAATTGGTTGCAAATATTGGACTACAGACAGTTCTTGTTCATCAGACCTCTACAGACCTTTATAAAGTGATTTTAATGTAATGCAAATTTGCCCTTGGACCTGGGGAAGGGAGGAAGGAAAACAGGAAATGAGACCAGCACATAGTTCAAGGACACATGGGACCAAGGATAGAGAATTGAGAGCAGGAGAAGGAAGGTGTGGGGCAGGGCCCAGCCATGTGGAGGCTTAGCCTGAACTGAGAGAAAAAATATACAGAAAGGCAGACACGGGGGCAGAAGAAGGACAGAGATAGCAGAAAGGCTGGCTGGGTGGGCACAGCAGTGGAAGCTCTCTCAGCTGGAGGTTTCAAGACCAGCCTCCAATCCTGGGGTGTGGTAGTTTCCTGCTTTTACTCAGTGGTTTTTTGTTGTTGTTGGTGGTGGTGGGGTAGGTTTTTTTTTTGTTTGTTTGTTTGTTTGTTTTTTTGGTGAGGTGATGGGAAGCAAAAGAGTGGTGAGCAAAGGGGCAGGAGCGTCAAGAGAAAGCACAGTACTGTACTGTAAAGCTAACATGGGTGTTTTTTTGGAATGCAGATTTCTTTCAGGATTCTTAACATCAAAATTTCAAGAACTGCCTGTATTTTCATGAAAACCAAGAATACCAAAAAGAATATGGGATATAGAACTTAAATTCCATAGGAAATAGGTTGAATTAGCCTTTGGAAATGCTAGAAAAGGAAAATTTTAAGTGCAATCATAAAGAAAAAGCACAGTACTGTACAGTAAAGTTAACATGGTTTTTTTTTTTTTTGAATGCAGATTTCTTTCAGAATTCTTAACATGAAAATTTCAAGAACTGCCTGTATTTTCATAGAAGTAAGGCAGCCTGGGACAATGGAAATATTTGGAATAAGAAAACCCAAATTCAAATCCTGATTCTGATACTTAAGTTTTCTTTATTTACAGTATAAAGAAAATACAAACTGGATGACTCAGAACTACTACAAATATTAGTTCACCTACACTGTGTTTCCCCATACTCTTTTATTTTAAAGCCAATGGTTGTTAGGAGGTAGTCTAATCTGATTCTCTGAGGCTCACTGTCACCTGAATAATGTGTTTTGAGAGACAGAAAAATGCACCAATGAAGTATGCTATTACATACTATAAATAATGGAATGGTCTGGCTAATAAATATTTAGGTCTGTCTGGCAGTATGAACAAGATAATACCTTAGAAGACTTTCCACAGCCACTTTAGAATCTATATACAATTAAGATAATTATGTGACTATAAAATTTTGATGTTCAATAAACCTATTACCATTAAAAATGTTTTATCTTGATAGCACCTTCTCTGTAATAACTTTTATATACTATTTGTATCCATTTCTCCCATGGAATGTGAGTTCCTTGAGGGTAGGCACTGTTTCATTTTTGTCTCAGTTTTCCCAGTTCCTACCACAGTTATCTCAAAAAAGGTGGGCACTTTAAATACTTGACTGATAGCATCTGTCTGTAAATAAAAATAAATTTATAAATTATATGAAAATAAAAGCAACCTCCACAATTCTGAACACCAAGAATACCAAAAAGAATATGGGATATAGAACTTAAATTCCATAGGAAATAGGTTAAACTAGCCTTTGGAAATGCTAGAAAAGGAAAATTTTAAATGCAATCATTTCATTTTATATTTTAAGTGTATAATAACTAGATCTCTAAAACTCAGTTTTTTTACCCACATCATTACTTTAAGACATGTATACTAGTTTTCAATGGAAAATGGTCATGATGGATAAGCTGTAGTTTGAAATTCTTCTTCAAGTCTTTTTTAATCAATTCCAAATTTGTTCCCTGTATTGAATGATTGTAGACTGAAAAAGCCTTTGTGTATGAAGAATTAGATAATATTTATTTAGGGTAAGGTTGCTGGTAGGCACACAGCCAGTCATCTACAACAAAGGAAAACATACATAATGCAAGACTTTCTCAAACAGTTATGTCAGATGATGTAGTATACAATGGACTCCAACTTACCAAGAACTCAACTGCTGTGACGCAGTAATACCAAGCCTAAGGAGAAGTTTCCATATTTATAAGAACTTCATGTTCTTTGGACATAAAACAATTGAAATATCACTTTCCATCTATAATGTCTAAAATAAAGAATGTTTCTATACTTCTGAATTTCTTGGAATCATGAGACACCTTACAAACAAGAAAAATTAATATAAGCTTGATGAAAAGATCCATCAGTTGACAATAAAGAAGAATGACCCTTCAGGACTTATAAATTTGTTTCATTTCCTCCAAAAAGCTTAACTTGTGGAAGTTAAAAAAAAAGGTTCAGGTAGGGGAAATGTCATTTAAGGGCATCAGTAACAACAGAGAGCAAGAAAACAAGCTAACAGTGGGTTCATATTGCTGTATGTTGAGCATCCCTGGTTTCATAGTGCCCTCTCAACATGCCACACCGTGATATCTAAACCAGATAGCTGTCAACTAATCTTCAGTCAACAGCTGCTGTAAGTATTACTGAAATTACATCTGGACAGTATCTCCTTATCTAGAAACTCATCTTACTATCTTTGCGGTGGACAATCATTTATACATTTATATAAAACACAATCATGTCTAGACTTCAGCTTATTTTTCCTGATTTTGCTAAATGATATTAAATTACTTACGAATTGGGGGCTGTGTTTCTTTAAAAGTATAAAATAAGATAGCATAATTCATATGCTCTGATGCAAAAAAGTAAACAACCAAAAGAAAAAAAACTTACACAATGACCATATTAATATAAAAGAAAACAACAACTAATGTAGTCAGCAATTCTTACTTCAGTGGATTGATAATAAAACATGCCTCCCTTCTTATGTTAGAAAGGTGGAGTTTTGTTATAGAATGAAGCATATATTGGGCAAGACAGACATATGGTGTTACTTTGTTTTGCTTAAACATTCTTCTTTGCTGCAAGTGACTATCATATAGAAAGAAGGGTATCATTGGAGAGTCACAGCAATGTATAAAAGGCATCAATAAAACATTTATTTTTAACAAGTATTAGGGTTGGTAGGTTACACAGAAAATAATATAATCCCTAAATTTAATAAACCTATAAAGAAGAGTCATGCAAATATTTTTGTAAAGTATTCGCAGTTCTCTTCCTCCAAACACATTAATTTATTTTTTCTATTTCAAAATCAAATTTTCCAAATTAAAATATAGGATCATAGAACTAGACTTGGAAGAGATCTTAGAAGCCATTTAGTCTAACCTCTTCATTATATAGATGATTATGAGCAAACTGAGGTCCAGGGAGGTTAAGTGTCTTGTCTAAGAATACAATGGTAGTATCAGTTGTACTTTGAACCCAGGTCCTTTGACTCCAGAGCCAATACTCTTTCCTCTATACCATGTTGCCTCTCACCTTAAAAATATACTAGACGAAGTAACATTTATTATAACTTGTTGCCTCTCACCTTAAAAATATACTAGATGAAGTAACATCTATTATAACTTTAGAAACACTTCACTCAGACATTTGATTCAATATGATGTAGAGAAAAGGCTCAGTATGACCTGAAAGTCGAAATTTCCCCCCCTAAAATCATCGAAAATAGCCATATGAAGTTAATTTTTTATTTTGAACCCTAAACTTAATGTAGAAGGAATTTTAAATACTAGGAATGCAATCACCCAGGAATCATTACTAACCATGACATCAGATTTTTAAAAAAATAAACAAAAAGCTAAATACTTTTCTATCTAAAAGCATTACCAAACCATAAGATTAGATCAAAGTATTAAATATATTTCTGCTCTTAAAAGCACACAATTACCTATCATAATATTAGACAAAAAGTATTAAGTACATTTCTATCCAAAAAACCAAGATTAATTGTCAGAAAAATTTCTACAGCAAAATCACCTAGACAAGTAACTGAATTCAGCAGCATATATTAGAGCTAGGAAGACCCTCAGAAATTATCTGGTTTAAAAGACTCCTTTTATAGGGGAGGAAACAGACCCAAAGAGGTAAAGAAATTTGATCAAAATTGTAGTTAGTGGCAAAGGCAAGACTAAACCCTGTTTCCTAATTCCTTGTCCTTTCCAATACACCTTGATAGCAAAATCTGTAAAGTCCTGAAATATAACTGATATTTGTAATGATTGTTTTGGCTTTGAAGATGCTTTGTATATATCTTTTTGCATATAAACCTGAGTTGGGTGGGGGTGAGTAGTATAATCCTCATTCATTTTACAGATAGACTTTGGCTCGAAGCAGCAGAGGAACTAGCAGAGGTTTTCTGACTCGAAACTCATCTGTCTGTCTCTTAAGATACCTGGGTCGAAAGTACTTTTTGTATCATGTGAAGCAAGCCCCCAATTTCTATAGCATATATTTTTAAAAAGTCTTTCAAGTCTGCTTTATATGAAAATATGATTTGCCTAAATTTTATATTAAGAATATTAAGAGTCAAACATTTAGCCCCCAGTGCTAGAGGTTTTTCAGAAGTCAACAACTTTGCCCTATAGTAGACGATAACTTCACATTCCTTAGAACCAAGCAATATGCAGGATTTTCCAAGTTGTTAAGTGTGTTAGTATGCAAAAGAAGCAACAGCACAACTAGTAATTAGCAAGCAGTGGCATGAAATGGAAAGGGCATTTAGGATATCCGGGTTCTATACTCATCTCTGTTACTAACTAGTTACTTGACCTTGGGCAAGCCATAATCATTCCTGGCCTCAATTTTTTCATCTATCATGTTCTTTAAACCAATAGACGGACCCCTAAGTTCCCTTCCAACCTTCAAACTAATCGCTCTACTTCTCATCTTAGGTTGATATGACCTTGTTACACAATTAACTAGAGTGAAAATAATTAGCTAACTTTGCCAAAATTATTTTTTAAAAAGTCATAACTAGATACGGTAACACCTATTTCACAAGCCTATCATTAGTTTAAAATCTAGGTATTAAAGAAAGCTCTATGTTTTAAAGAAACAAAACAAAACAAACCCAACTCATTGCATTCTTCCTTCTCACTATAAAGGAATACAAGTTAACTGGGGCAGGAAGTGGAAAATTAATAAGATCCATAAATTGAGGCACTTCTAGTTTTGATTAAATTAAGGATGATGGCTATTATGGCATGATATCAAAATCACATTACAATGATAAAGCATCAGTTTCTTAACTAACAAATTCTATGTGAACTATACCATCTTAAAAAACATATAACACACAAAACCACTTAAATCTCCATGAATCTGCTTAGGAAGCAGTAAGTGGCACGTATTTTGCACATATTATAGTGGAAACGGTTTTAGAATCAGAGTACTTCAATATTAGACCTTTTACATACAATCAATGTGAACTTGGGAGTCCCACTTTCTAAGGCTGTTTTCTGATGTATAAGATGAGAGGATGTCTTAGACCTAGATGATCTCTAAATTAATTCTAGCTCCAGATCCTGTAATTATGAAATGTTCCCACTATGCTGAAAATGTAGGCTGCTATGTAGGATAAAAATATCACCAGGCATGCTTGCAAGTAAAGGTGGCTGAAGAAAACTGCAAAGGTAGTAACATTCCCTTTTCTACTCCTGACTCATATATCTTTCATATTCTACTACTTCTAAACAAGAAATGATCTGAGTCAGTTACAACTACTGGTTACACATTAATATCAATTTCATTAATTTACCACCATTAGGCTTTTGAATTTTAAACTTCCTAATCATGATGTGAACTTTAGAAATAGTAAGAAAGCAGGTAAGAACAAACTAGATAGAGGGATCCAAAAAACCCCCAAAAAGCAAACAAACAAAACCACAAGGCATATAAAACTAACAATGTAATTTTGGCTCACTTATGGTGTGGGAAAAGGAGTTTCCACATACAAAGCTGTCTATTACAACTTACATAACTCTCCCCCATCCCACACACACTCTTCAAACCAAAGACACGAGCTCTCCTTTGTTTCCCCCAGACAAGGTACTCCATCTCTCCACTCCAGTCACTTTTCTCTGGCTCTTTCCTCATCTCATCTCCTGGCTTTGCTAGCTTCATTCAAGTCCCAGTTAAAATCCCTTCTTCTACTGAAGTCTTTCGCAATCCCTCTTAATTTTATACATTCCCTCTGGTTTATTAACTATTTATCCTACCTATACTATGTTTCTGCATAGTTGTTTGCATGTCGTCTCTCCCCATTAAATTATAAACTCCTCGAGGGCAGGGACTGTCTTTTGCCTTTCTTTGTATCCCTGGCACTTAGCAAAGTAACTGGTACATAGTAGACCATTAACAAATACTTACAGATTCATTGACTGATTGAATATACAATCTCTCTTCCCATAAACATGTCTCTACCCTGGTGAGGATGAGTCTAGTCAACCTTTGACTATTTGTTGATTATTCTTGGGTACAACACATATTGTTGTTACCAACTCAAAGCACAAATTTGCCTAGATCCTATTCCTGCCTTCCTTGTCTAACCATCAGCTCACCTTCATCCCATATTCAAACATTCTCTTTGCCAAGACACCCAGAAAATAACTGAAAGACAAAAGTATAGAATTTTATCTCTGATCTATATGTAGTCTCTGGAAGACTATTAAAAGAAAATATCAATAGGGGATCATGAACTATAGTGGAGATGATGCGGATCCAAAAATTTCCTAAAATCTGGAGTAGCTAACTAGGAACCCATAGAGGGAGGGAGCACAGACTGCTACACATACGTCATATTTTTTTTATACATTTGACATTATTTCATTATTTTGAAAGATTTCATCACCCTCTTCACAGATGCACATCACAATCTCAGACCTTCATTAGAGTGACTTCATGAGTTGCTATGGACAAAAAAACAACAAAAAAAGCCCATCCTCTAGTAGCCTACCTTCTATTGACCTTGCTCATTGGAAAACAAACACATTAATTAACAACAGGACCATTCTAGAATTCTCTCAAGTTTCAAAGGCTCTTTGAGGTTTGTATGCTACTGGTATGACATTCAGGAACCCTGCTTTACTTCTTTGGCACAATGAGATATTGGAGTACAATTCATATTAACACAGGCTTTTTTGTTGTTAATTTCAGGCCTGGTTTAAAAATTTCAAAAGGGCACAATACAGTTTTGTAATGTGCACAAAACAAGTACTTGACCTGAAGTGACACCCCCCACCCCTTACAAATCAGTACTTACTAGACACATGCTATGTGCAAGATGCTATGGATACAAAGATAAAAGGATATAGACAGTCTCTGCTCTCAAAGAGGGAAGGGAAGGATAGATAAGTATTTATTGTTTTTTTTTTGTTTGTTTGTTTTTTTTGGCTAGGCAATGGGGTTAAGTGACTTGCCCAGGGTCACACAGCTAGTAAGTGTTATGTGTCTGAGGCCAGATTTGAACTCAGGTCCTCCTGAATCCCGGGCCAGTGCTCTATCCACTGCACCACCTAGCTGCCCCGACAGATAAGTATTTATTAAGCACCTACCACATGCCAGGTTCTGTGCTAAGTACTCTACAAATAATATCTCATTTGAGATAAAGAACTTACATTCTACTTACTTTTTCTAAATGATTACAATGTCCTTTAATATTTAGGAAGAGTTGTAAAGAGATTTACCCAGGTTACCCAAGATAACACTATAGATGTAAATGATTCTCAGATATTTACTTATTTTTTTTTTAAAGAGAGAACAATTCAGCTAAAATCAATCTATAGGTTCCTAAGCTTTTAGAAGATACTTTACCTCCCTTATACTAACTGGATAGGACAGGGGTTTTGTCTAATTTTAGTTTCAACTAAGAATTCTGGATATGGAGTTTGGTTGATCTGGTGCAGACCCTAGCACTGCTGCTTATATATAACTTGTGAGACCTTGGCAGCATCATTTTATTTCTCTGGGCCTCGGTTTACTCGTCTGTAAAATGAGGAAGCTGTATTAGATCATGGAAGCACATTTAGAGTGGTGAAAGGTCCTTAAGAGTTCATCTTAAATGCCAGCTATTAACTATTTCACAAATGAGGGCACTGAGGTTAGGTAACCTAAAATGGTTAGGTAACTTGCCCAAGGTCACACAGAAGAAGAGAAAGGATTTGAACCCAGATCATTACCTCCAAATACAGTATTCTTTCCATTACACCATTCTCATAATCTCCAAAATTCCTTCTATATTTCTAAATATATTAGCCTATGATAACTGGAATAATGAAATAACCCTCCCATAGGAACAACAGAATACAAGGAACAGGAAGAAAGGAAGGCTGATCAAAACTTACCTGGATAAGCTGCACATGAATAATTAACAGTATCCTTCTCTTTCAACAAGTATACATTCACAGTAGAGAACAAAAGAAAACTTACAAGGAAGCAAAGAAAAGATGGACAGTTCTCAACACAACGTGTTAGTATTTATCATACAGGCTTTCTTAAAATGAAAATTATTGCTACATATTTTGAATCCTCTCTTACGTTCTGCTGTGCACATGGCATGCTTTTTTTTTTTTCTTACTTTGTATTTAAGTTTGTGATATGTTTCTTTTTCTTTTCTCTATTCTGTATTTGAGTTTTGGTGTTTGAGCTTTAAAAAACAAAACAAAACCCCAAAACCCAACTATACACTAATGCCTCATTAAACATGGGAAAGTACTCTGGGGAGCATTGTTCAGGGGGTTAAATACAACTAAATAATTAGTCAAATTAACTTATAAGTATCTCTTTCCTCTATAAAGAATCAAATCTTTAAGCCATTAATGTGGGGTTTACATTCTAGTGAAAATAATGGTTAAAGAATTGTAATGCTTAACCATTATCAAAATTTTAAGATTAAAGCCAATCCATTTGTCCAAGACAGTGGTTTTTTTTTTTAAAGATCCCTAGATCATTTTTCATAATGTCTTTGATAAATATTAAACAAAAATAACTTAACATACAGTCTTCTAACTTCAGAAGATTAAGTATAAAGTTTACGATGGAGATTTTTAAAAACTCTCTTGTCTATACTCTTATAATGGACAAATGTTTACTAGATATCTTAAAATAACTAACAGAAACAGTATTCTTAAAAAATGAAATATTTTAAGTGTAAAAATAAAAACTGAAAAAGGAAAAACTTTCAGTGGTATCTGAAGATTTTAGAATGAGAGAAACATTTAAAAATGTTTAATTGTTGCATTTAAAATGTGTCTTAATTTTAAATTAATTAATTTAATCCTAAAATAGTTGGAAATAAAATATTACTAATTAAATAACATGAACTTTGCCTAGCTGCAATAATTTATAATTTAAATTCAGCATGCTGTGAAAATACAAGCAACTACAAAATTTTGTCTTGAAACTTCTCTGAAGAGATTTTTATCTGGAGTATATCCAATGAGAAAAATTTTCCAGGTGGGCCCCAATTTCAGATAATCGATTCGAAATATGCCAATTTACAAAGATAAGGTAGGTCACGTTATTATTCACATTTCAAAAAAGTCTTTGATTTATAAAAAGATTCGGTGTCAACATAAAATGGTAGGCTTCTTTCATCTATTTGCGGCTCTGTAAAAGATTAAAACTTCCTGACAGAGAGGATATGGAAAAAGACAGTTGGAAGAATGAAGAAAAAAGAAATTTGAAACTCAAGTACTAGGAAGCTCAAGGACTAGACAGTACAAAGAGAACACAAATTGAAAATGAAGATACCTCACTTTACAAAAATATAGACTAGTACATATCCATAGCATAAACTGAGGTACATCAATAATTTCAAAAAACACCTCCCTGAAAACTTTATTAAATAATCTGGAGTAATAGTAACCATGTTAAATCAAATTTTTTTATAATCTCTGACAAAAGTAACATATTCTACAGGAACTTTTCTAATTTTCTTCCATTTGTTATATATTAATCCTTTAATACCATGCTAAGGAATTCCTACCTTAAGAGGATACAACTAGATTTAGACAAGGATAAAAATACGTTAAAAAAATGACAGGTTTAGGAAAGTCTTTTCCATTTCAAAAATTTTCAGTACATTCTTTAAAAATAGAAACAGAAGGAACTCAAAGGAGGAAAAGTCTAAAAGATTTATGTAAAAAAAAAATTAATATGAAGAGTATACTATTAACAGCTTTCATAAATGCCTACTTTTAAAATACTTTTTCCTATTACTTAAGACACACGTTAAAAAATGGAAATAGTTTGTATTACCATCAGAACATATCTCACTGCAAACTGACTTACATGAGAATGACTTAGATTACGGAAGTGAATGCTTGAGTGTTCTTTTGGAAGATGACTAAAGAGCCATAGTGGGCACCCACGGTTTAGGGGACAGGAAGAGAAAAGAGTGTATCTCTGGAAATGATTTCTAGGGTGTTGTGAACTTTAAGGTGCCAAGTCAACCAATTATTCCTTTTTTTCTAAAAGAGTTTTTTAAGGGACAGATTTATATTCCTCATCTGTAAAATGACATTTAATATCCCTTTCAGTTCAAAAATCCAAGATTGTGTTTCAGATAAAGATATGCAAGAATCATAGACCTTTAAAATGCGATTTATTTTATAATATTATTTAAATTTAAGTTCTTGCAGCTACAAAAATCTAATTGCCCAATGAAGGCACTAAAATATTCAGTCTACATTAGTGTGTCTTTTCTAAGCAATGTACATGGTCTGAACCTATTACCAATGGAACAAAACAAGTGCTTATAATGGAGCAGATTTTATTGAACTCTATTCAGTCATGCTGAAGGGTATCACAAGTGCTTCAAGTCCCCTGGAAAACTCAATAGGTCTAAAATATATCATCAAAAGCTGTTTTAAACCATTTAGATAGTCTCCTAGCACTGGGATATTCACATCAAAGACAGAAAACAGATAAGAGACCACAGATTGATTACTTTACAAGGTTAATATGGTATTAAGAAATGAAGAGTAAACAAGATCAGTGTCATGATCATAATGTAAAACTCCATACTATACTAATTTAAAAGTTTTTATTGGTGATACTAACCTAAAAATTTATCTCCAAATTCCTCCCAATAATATACTGATATGTGAGACTGAATTAGTAAAGGGAATTCATCTTTTGGGAGAAAGGAATAATCTTCAGATTAAAGGAAACCTTTAGAATGCTAGAGCTGAAGGAAACAGATCATCTACTCCAAATTCTTTTTGCATAAGAGGAAAGTGAGGCCCAACGTCACACAACTTACTTTATAGCCAAGTTGTGGCTACAAATAAGGTCTCCTGACTCCCAGTCTTTTTAAAATATTAAGCTGCCTTCCGATGAGTATTTGAACAATTTAACAAGCGTGTTTTAAAAAAACAATTAGCCGTAAATGCCAAGACAAGAATAATAAAATTCTGGATGAAGGCCACTTCTCAAGTACTAAACTCATGCTTACTTCAACTTACTTCAGTTGGCTGGACATGTGCTATGGATGAATGTGTCAACGGGGTATGCTGGCCCCTACCTAGTCACGGAGATTTTAAGCTTGGGCAGAGAGAGGAAGTTCTACAGAAATATACTAAAGTATGACTTAAAGCAATCTGGCATTTGTGGAATTCTAAAAAACAGATATACCAACATGCCATTAGAAATAACATGCCTCATTCTAAGATGGCAATGGGCATGCTTTGAACTGAGAAAAAAAAAAGCCAGTGTCCTTACCCCCACAAAAGGGTCTGTCTTATGTAGGTTCTAAAAGATAGGCGTGCTAGTCAGAGATTGGTCTTTTAAAATATGGTTCTAATTGATGTGTCAGTCACAAGAACTGTTCTAACGATTTCACTATCCAGCCGTGCTTCACAATCCAGCCTGCTCTTCATTACCATACGCCCGGCCTGCCATTGCAGGCCTCTAGACCAGGGCTTCTTAAACCTTTTCTACTCCTGACACTTTTTGCATTTGCAGTACAAAGTGCTTATGCTTTGACTTCAGAACCAAGACTGCCGTGAAGTGTTGCCAGAAACACCTCAGATTCATTACACATTTGAGTTTTAATTAGTTTTTGGCTGTTGTGTTCAAAAACCTTATACTTTTGCCAAATTTGGGTCACGACCCACAATTTAAGAAGTGTGGTGAGTCTAGGCCATTGAATCTTGCCATCCACCCTATAATAAATTGTGCCCACCTGAGCAACTTAACTCTTTCAACTACTGAATTTTCAACCTAGAGGCCCATTCACCCAGACTGGTGAGTGTGTCACATGGCCCACAACACCTACCTGGCCCCTACCAGGCTTTACATTACACACCAGCCATCTAGTTATCATCTTCCCTGATGCTGTGAACAAATTCTCCTCCCTGCCCCTTCCACCTACAGAACAATGACGAAACAAATTCTGCTACTGTGATTGTAAAGCTAGGTCAATCATCTCCCTCATGACTACACTTAATAACCCTTCAGCCCTCTAAACCAACACCACTCTACATGCGCAATCTCCCTCTATTATAATGGTATCACATATCATCAGTACACTCAGTTACCTCTGTAGAGCAGAGCATAAAAGTCCTCCCAAAGCCTCCATTTAAAAAGGGCCCAGAAGCCCAGCCAACTTTTCATCTTCTACTTGTTGACTGATTGGTTGTGACTCCACCATCACTATACCCCGTGGGAACACCTTCTGCCCAGGCCATCTCCCAATTTCAGCTTTATTTTGTGTGTTGTTTTCCCCATTAGACTGTAAGCTCCTTGGGGGAAAGGACTATCTTTTTCTTATTTGTATCCCCAGAGACTGGCACAATGCCAGACACACAGTAGATGCTTAATGTTTATTATAAAAGATTCAGAATCTGGGAGTAGTTTACCTGTGTTTGGTAATCTTAAAAAGAGAATGGAAAGGGGGAGAGGAATACACTATGGGGAGAAAGAAAAAGGAAGAGTGGGGGAAATGTTTTCATTCAGATGAACAAATAAAACTCTACACAAACAAGGAAGAAAGAGGTGGGGAGGGGTGGATGGGACATGAGAACCTCACTCAAACTGAACTGGTCAATGGAAGAATACATATACATACACAGTTGGGTACAGAAATACATTTCAATTAATAGGGAACCAGGAGGGAAAGGGGACAAAGGAGAAGGGGAACAACAGACTGGGTAGATTTATGGAGGGACCAATCATAAATAAAACAAACTCTAAGATGAGTGGCGCACAAAGAGTGGCTTAAAAGAACCTCAGAAGGATAAGAACTTATGGCTGGGCTCTGAGTGAGGGAATAAGAAGAGTACAAAAAAAAAATTTAAGAGAATAGGATAGAGGAAAATACACAACTGATGATCTTAACTGTGAATGAAAATGCGATGAATTTACCCATAAGATAAAAAGGATAGAAGACTGGATTAGCAAGCAGAATCTATAATATGTTGTTTGCAAGAAAACATACTTGAAACACAAAGATTCATACTGAACAAGAAGGACCTGATGCAAATTTATTATGTCTCAGCAAAAGTAAAGACTACTCCAATTGATCCAATGACCAATCAAAATTCCAAAGATCCAATGATGAAGCATGCTACCACTTCCCGACTCAGGATACAGAAGGAGACATACATTTTTGCATATGGATGATGTGAATTGTTTTATTTGACTGTGCATATTTGTCACAAGAGGTTTTTCTCCTAATAGGGGAGATGAAAGGAAGAGAAAAGTAATGTTTGTATCTATCTATATCTACATATGTGTGTGTGTGTGTGTGTATACACACACGATACATTTAAAAAGGTAAAAAGGAAATAAGATCAAATCATATAATATGAAAAGCATTTTGTAAAGGGTTATAGAAGTGCTATTATTACCATTACTATTATTATATGGCTAAGAAAGCTAATGCAATCATAAGCTATAGTCTTAGGCCATGGTACCTCCCTCTCCACACCTCCCAATAAACACCAGTTGCTCCCTATTGCCTCTAATATCAAATGCAAAATTCTGTTTGACCTTCAAACTTCTTTATAACCTAACTTCCCTTCTAATCTTCTTACAACTCCTGATATTATCTGATGAACAGATTTCAGAACTAATAAAAATATCCCATTCAATTCATCCAATGGTGAATTTTCAGATAGCTAACTCGTAAATGCTACAATTGCAATTCATGAGGCAGAGAGAACATATTCACTTATCTGATTCTAGAGACAATGAAAACATCAATGAAGTTTGTTCAGCAACTGATAATCTAAAAGGTAACAAGAAATTCAGATTTCACTGAACCAAAGTTCATGACAAAAAAGATGAAGAGTCACACTGAGAGGTAAAGATGCTTCTTCTTGGCAATGGGATACAGTACAATGACCCTTGCAACAGCTAAATATTATCATATTTTGGTATAGCCCCACTGAATATTCTTCAACCCACGTCATTTAAAAAAAAGTCCTGTTTCTTCTTTTCTAATTTTATTTAGTGAGCCAATGCTTAGAAATATTCAGAAATGTACAGATGCTGAGGACAAACTAAAAATAGGCAATGACAGTTTATCCATTATATTATATGAATTAGAAAAATACACTGATCTTAATGTCATTCATGTTATTATCAGTGGCAGAATCCTACTCATAACAAGTATTTGGAACAGCTTTTGGCAGTGTCCTTTGTTCAATAATACTGTGTAATATAATCAATTCCTAGGTATAAGGAGTTATCTTCATTTTAGCAGAATATCTCTCAAGTTTTATCTAGCATCTTCACTGAGGAAACTTTTTATCGAAAACTGTCAAAAACCATTTATTCTTATCATATATACATTCTATTATATGTACATATATACAATTCTTATTATACTTACATTTATACATAACCTATCCAATATATACATTTATTATATATAACTGTGTAATTGTTGATGAACAATTGCTGTAGTCTACTGATTTATTCGCTATTTATTAAGCAAGCCAGACAAATTTGTCCTGAAATTTTGGTTGGCAATAGACACTAAAAACAAATAATTTGTTCAATAGATTCCCTCAAATATAAGAAGCAATGATATTAATGTACCTACAGATGTCGTGTTTAATACCATGAAACCAATATTCAATAAAAGGTATGTCACCTATGGCAGTTATTTTACATTCCTTGATACTTGCAAAGCAATGGTGCAGCATAGTTGCAACTTTTCAACAGATTAATAGAGTATCTGTAGAAGTAACAGAAATACATAGGCTACAAAATTAAACTCTGGTTTTAAGTCTCCAGAGAAGCAGAATGTGACCCTAACTTGTAAGAGATCCAAGTCTGATAGACTTAGCTCTTCTCAGCAATGCAAGGGATCTAACACAATCCCAAAAGACTCATGATGGAAAATGCTATCCATATCCAGAGAAAGAACTATGGAATCTGAAAGCAGATTTGCTCTCCTTTTCTTTTGTTGTTTTGTTTCTTCTTCATCCCATTAGTTCTAATTCTTCTTTATATCCTGACTAATGTGAAAATATGCTTAATACAAATGCCTAAGTAAAGCCTATATTAGATTGCATGCCATCTTGGGGAGAGGGGAGGAGAGGGAGGGGGAAAAATTTTAAACTCAAAATCTTATGGAAGTGAATGTTGAAAACTAAAAATAAATAAATCAATTAAAAAAAGAGAGATCCACGTCTGTAACTACTATGAGGACCCTCACCCAGATGTTCAGATTCCAGAAGAGAACAACCAAAAGCATGAGCCAAAGACCCTCCTATTTATAACAAAAATAAGGTAAGAGATGTTCTTAACCAAATTGCAAGGTGTTACTATTTAGTGAAAGCAGAAAGTGAGAGATGGCCTATTCATGTTTTCTACAATGTTCTAAATACGGCCTTCATCAACAACTGGACAATATATTTAAGAGTTTGTAATTCAAACACTGACAGTCAAGAATACATCCAAAAGGTGAGGGAGGACCTTATTGGAGACTGCCTAAGCAACAAATAGAAAGTTAAAGCAACTATGGTTGAAGGCACAAGTACTACTCCAGCCAAAATACCTGACACCCCAGATTGCCGAGACACCCCAGATGCACACTTCATTTGCAAAAAAATCCATCTGTAGCAAATGCATGACAAAAAAGTATAAAATGTTATTCATAAATTAGTGACAGAAAGGAAAGATATTTAATAAGTATTTTTCTCCTCTCTGTGCAAATGTGCTTTATTTCTTTTCCTAATCCTTTTCTACAAATATCTTTTAAATACAAATGATTACAAGCAGATACTATTTTAATTTGAAATAAAATTTTTCCTCTTGTCTCTTCTTTGGCTTATGAATAATCAAAAAGCACTAGATCAATTGACTCAGCTTGGTTCTTGGAGATATTCTTAAATTCCAGTCCTTCCAGTACTACAAGTTTGACAGAGCTCTCTAGTAAATCCATCAAGACTAAGATCTCCCCCCTCCTCCCACTTCCATCTCCACCTCTGCCTCCATTCCAAATTTGAGCATCTAAACTCAGCGTCTTTCCCCAATGCCTAGAGGCAGGCACAGTAATCGTCACACAACAGTGTTTAATAAATGTCTAGGTTTAACTAAAAAACCTATCCACAGTAGAAAATCAGTCTCATGTATAATCTTTATATTCTCTGGTTACTGAAATGCTTGCTCAATTTTTAAGAAAAAATAAAACAAAACAAAACAGAACCAGAATTTAACAAAATAAAGAAAATTTAATAAAAGATTTCAAGTATGATATTAAGCAAGTAGCTTAACCTCCCAAGACTTGTTTCCTCATTATATTTTAAAAAAAGAGGGAGGAGGGAGCTTGGACTAGATGGAATTTCTTCCAACTCCAAATCTATGATCCCATGTTCCTTCTAGACTCTACTACAATCAAATGCTTTGATTTGGTCAGTAAACTTAATGCTTTTGTGAAACTGTATATATTTTCTTAAGAAAACTGACAACTGTCCAATTCTTCTAAGGAGCATAAGAAATCAGTGGTTTCTGCCACCAACCTAGGAAACTACCAAAAGCACAAATCTGATATGGGAGAAACTTCCATTTACTTCAGTGCTTCCAGTCTGGAAAATGATAACGTGTTCCCTCCAGAAAAAGAGATGAGCTATATCTCTGTAAGTTTCTATAGCTAAATACACATTCAAGACTTAAAGAAGTACTATTGAGTATGGACAAGTTGAAAGTTTGATTCTCTGTGATCCCACTTGGGGTTTTCTTGACAAAGATACTGGAGTGGTTTGCCATTTCCTTCTCCAGCTCATTTTGAAGAAGAGGAAACTGAGGCAAACAGGGTTAAGTGACTTGCCCAGGGTCTCATGGCTAGTAAATGTCTGAGGCCAGATTTGAACTCATGAAGATGAGGCTTCCTGATTCCAGGCCCAGAATTCTAAACACTGTACCCATTATATATTATGTTAAATATATAAAATAATAACATTATTGTTATCATTACCCATGTGACCTCATGCAGGTCACTTGAGCTCTCTGGTCTTCAGTTTTCTCATCCATAAAAGGAGGGGGGGTTGGAATAGATTACCTTTGAGGTAAATTCTAAACTTAAGGCTATGGTCCTCATTTCAGGTCTTCCTAGATATTCCGCAGAGAGACAAAGTTGGAAATGGTGGTTATAAAACCAAATTTGTTACGCTGAATTATTTTCCTCTATTCTCAAAGTCCTTGTATTTTCTGGTTGGTGCTCACAATTTGCCAAATCCCACGCATGTATCACTCCCCATTATCTACCTCTTCCACTCCAACTCACTGAACAGCAGAAATGAAAGAAGTCACACAACTGAGTGGACCGGGCCCACTATAAATGTATGTTACGTAATCCCAACTGGATCCATTTGGAGGAAGATATCCTTTGAACTCCTCCTAAATTGATTTTCACTACCGTGAATTGATGTTCACTACAGTAACAGTTCCAGATCTTTTCACAAAAACTTCTCATACTACTACCTCTTTCCATCACTAAGTTGAGGATCACCTATATATTTTTACTAAGAAAAAGAAGGAAATGAAGAAATGCTGAAAAAAAAATGGGAAATGAAAAGAACAGATACTGACAAAGATCATTAATAATTCCTAAGTTTATGCAACTCATGGCTACTGTACCATGAGCTTCCTCTTCTCTCCTACTCTCTATCTCTTTACCCCTTTTTGATTAACCCCTTTGATTTGATTAACATCAAATCTCCCATTCTTTCTTTCTTTACTTTAGTTTCAGATTATAAGGTGGCCCTTCTAACCAAGGTCTGTCCCTTGATCCAATTCCCTTACATCTCCAACATCTTGCTGCCACAATCACCCTCTCTTTCTAATTATCAATCTCTCCTAATGTTTCCTTCCCTGCTGCCCACAGACATGCCCATCTTCCAACTTAAAAACAACACACAACACTAGAACCCTAACATCTTTTCTAGCAATGGTCCTTTACAGTTAATTAGAGGAAAGGGCTTTGATCAGATCCTTATATCAAACCTTTGTATCTCTGATAAAGTGGCCCAGTAAAGTGCTGGGATTTGGAATCAAGAAGTCCTAACTTTGAATTGTTAATAGCTAGCTGTGACTTCAGCAAGTCACTCAATCTCTTTCAGGCTCATTTTCCTCATCTGTAAAATAGGGATAATAATAGAACCTATCTCACAAGTTATGAGCATCAAATGAGATAACATATTTAATTTGCTTTGCAAATCTAAGAGAGTTATATAAATGCAAACTACTTTTATCAGTATGAGACAAATGAACATAGCTTTGGCATTTCAACTTACATCTAGCAAATTGACAGAGGTGGCAAAAATGGCAAGTCAATACTGGAGTGGTTACAGAAAGACAGGTATGCTAATGAACTAATGGTAGACCTGTCAATTCATCTGAGCATTCTGGAAAGCTCAGAATCATGGCTAGTCACTTCATTGACAGGGTTTCTTTAAGTCTTTCAAAATTGTTTTTCTTTACAATGTTGTTACTGTATAAATTTTTCTCCTAGTTCCGCTCACTTCACTCTGCACCAGTCCATAAGTCTTCCCTGGATTATCCAAAATTAACGTTACCTTTTTTTTCCCATTATTTTTTAAAACATAATGACATATTTACATAGCAGAGTTTATTCAGCTATTCCTCAATTGATGGGCATCCAACTCATTTCCAGTTCTTTTATGTGATAAAAGTGCTACATATATGGTCCTTTTTCTTTTTTCTCTGATCTCTTTGGGATATCAGCCCATTAGTGATAACATTAGTTCAACAAATATACACAATTTAACACCCTAGAAACTTACAATCCAAGTAAGTAAAGGTTTGTTTCAGATATAATACAAAAAATGCTCAATATTAAAGTTTTACCCCTTTAATTTGATTCAATACTTGTCAAATGTGTAATATATTCAGGCACAAATCCCCTGACCCTCAAGGAATTAATATTCTTTGGGCAAGGGAGAATTACGATGTCATATTATAAAACCAATAACTTGTATCCTTCCAAAGAAAATAAGTTCCTTGAGATGCAGGGCTGTTTTACTTATGTCTCTGAATTTCCAATATAAAGTACCAGTTCCTAGCATATAGCAGGTGCTAATAAATGCAAGTTGATTGACTAAAAGAGCTAATTTCCACAGCACCAAGAAACATTAACAAAATGATCAGGAAAGAGGAAAAGGTTATAGATGATACCCGGTGTATACAGGATAAATGAAAAAGTGGGTGGAATCTCAAAGTAATATGGACAGCCTGAATAAGGTGTAAGAAAACAAGTAAGTTTCACTATAATGTTAACATATCATAACCAAGACTCATCATGAAGTCCTAAAAACTTGCTGGGACAGTATTCAACCACTCATTCATTTATAACACAGTTCCCATTTAAATTCCCTAAGTAAAAGAATTTTACTTAATAGTGTTTTAAAGTAACTAATTAATGATATTAGGTGGGGGGACTGCTCATATAACCTCTTTAGCTGAGGGATATCCACAAAAGTTTAATAAATAACTAGAAGATTCCAGATGTGATCAAAATTTTTGCAATTTGATATGGGCAAGGAAAGAGAAAGAGACAATATGCACTTAAAAAGAAGAAAAAATAAATAAGACCTGTTTAAACAGCCCCAATTACTATCCAATATATCACTTAATAATGCTAAGAATGTTAATCTCTACACATTTTCATCAACCTGGAAGACCTCAAACTAATTAAAAATTCTATGACTTGTCTGACTTCTAAATATATTACTTACATTTTAAGTAGAAAAGACCCATTAGTTCAGATACCAGTAATTCAGAACGGGATAACTTGAAAAACTATGTATGATTCTTAACTAAAAAAAAAAAATACTTTCTTCCTTTGATATTGTTGGATTTTACACAATAAAGAATCAAAACAAGAATTTCTAGCTTACTAAAATGAAGGCCTAAAGAAACAAAGCATTTGTGAAACAATGTCATTAGATGGTGGACTCTCTGAGACCAAGGATTGTTTTTTGCCGTTTTTTGTATCTCTAAGTGTCTAGCACACAGTCTGGCACGTATCAGGCACTTATAATAAGTGCTTGCTGGTTAACTGATAATGATTTCAAATTTGGCAGCCAGCAAGTCACCTTTATATTTAACAACATTTTATAAATAGAACACTGTCATATAATCCAGCCTCTCTATGTTTTATCAATTTATTTCCATTCACAGAAACTTACAATCTTTATATCAAATTTTAAAAGCTTTTCCTTTAAAATTATTCAGCAATTAAAACTTTTCCCAAGATATTGAATGCTCTTCATTATTTTGAATTAGGGTGATTGTACAGTATCCTTAACCTTCTCAGAAATGGTCCTTTGGGTCATGCATTTCAGGGTAATCAAGGAAATAACTGAAATCACTACTGCCAATGCTATTAAAATGCAAGTCAGTTAACTTGTATTTGTACTCTGGCAAATTTTGCCACATGGTATAATCAAAACAAAGTATCAGAAAATTCTAGCAATTCATTATTTTAAAATAAAAACAAGATGGCTATTTAAGAGTAAAATTTAGGATTCCTAATATAAGCAAAAAATAATTGATTTTACAAATTAGTAACTTCCAAAATAATGATTTACTCCACCTGATTCCATGTTAATCAAGTTGATTAATATGACCTATAATTCCAACAGGTCTTAGAAATTAAAAAAAAATTTTTTTTAATATACTCTCATTCACTGATTTCTCACTCTAAATGGAAATTTATCTTCTAAATTAGTTTAAATAAATTTCAGCTAAAATTTAAATTTCAGTTGACAAAAAAGAAAAGCTATGTGAAGTGATTTGCTACCTTTTTAGACAGGAAAAAAATCTTTTGTGTTACACAATACACTCGATTATCTGCTAAAAAGTCTTCAATAATTTGAATTAATGAAGGAGAGAGGAAGGTGAAAAAACTGACCAATTTGATTTAGCTAAAAATATGAAATACAGGATATTTTTAGAGAAATGCAGTATTATTACTTTGAACATGACATACTGAAAAGAACCCTACATTCAAGTTTCTAGTTGCTAGTCTCAGGTCTTCTACTTACTAACTATATGACCTGGAGCAAGTTGTTTAATCTCCCTGAACTCATTCCTTCATTATAAAGTGGGAATGATGATAATGGACCACTTGCTTTTGAGAGTTCTGCTACAAATAGATTCAAATGACACAATAACTTTAAAACATTTTGTGCCACATAAATACAAACTATTATTCAAGTACCAATAGTAGCTATCTGAAGGCAAAGTGAATTTGTTATTCAGTCATTTCAGTCATGTCTGACTCTTCATGACCCCATTTGGGGTTTTCCTGGCAAAGATACTGGAGTGGTCTGCCATTTCCTTCTCTAGCTCATTTTCTAGATGAAGAATATGAGGCAAACAAGGTTATGTGATTTGTCTAGGGCCACACAGCTACTAAGTGTCTGAGGTCATGTTTCTTTTTTTAAAAATTAATTTATTTTTAGTTTTCAACAATCACTTCCATAAACTTTTGAATTTTAAATTTTCTCCCCCTCCTTTTCACCTCCCTCCCCAAGACGACATGCAATTTGATATAGGCTCTACATACACATTCCTATTAAACATATTTTCATATTAGTCATGTTATAAAGAAGAATTAGAACCAATAGGAGGAACCACAAGAAAGAAGAAACAAAACAAAAACGAAGAAAAAAAGAGCAAATAGTATGCTTCAATCTGCATTCCAACTCCATAGTTCTTTCTCTGGATGTGGATAGTATTTTCCATCATTAGACTTCTGAGGATGTCTTAGATCCTTGGATTGCTGAGAACAGCTAAGTCTATCAAAGTTAGTCATTGTACAATGTAGCTGTTACTATGTACCATGTTGTCCTGGTTCTGCTCACTTCACTCAGCATCAGTCCATTCAAGTCTTTCCAGGTTTTTCTGAAGTCCACCTGCTCATCATTTCTTACAGCACAATAGTATTCCATTACATTCATATACCACAACTTGTTCAGCCATTCCCCAATTGATGGGCATCGCCTCAATTTCCAATTCTTGGCCACCACAGAAAGAGCTACTATAAATATTTTTGTACATGTAGGTCCTTTCCCCATTTGAATGATCTTTTTGGGATATAGACTTAGAAGTAGTATTGCTGGGTCAAAGGGTATGCACAGTTTTATAGCCCTTTGGGGATAGTTTCAAATTGCTTTCCAAAATGGTTAGATCATTTCATAACTCCACCAACAATGCATGAGTGTTCCAATTTTCCCACATCTTCTCCAACATTTATCATTTTCCTGTTTTGTCATGTTGGCTAATCTTATAGGTGTGATGTGGTATGAGGTCACATTTCAACTCACAAAGACAATTCTTCCTGACTCCAGGCCCCTCACTCTATCCACTGTGCCACCTACCTACTCACAGAGGTGCTGGTTTAATGATGTATAAAGTATGATTTTTAAAAATATGATTAAAGTTTAATTATTATATAAAAAAAACTAATGCTGCTTACTAATCTCTAATTAAAATTATGTTATAAAAATAATAAATAGAATGTATATAACATAGCACTTTAAAGTGTCCACACTTTATCTCAACAAGCCTGAGATTATAGGTAGTTATTATCCCCACTTTATAGATGGGGAAACTGAGGTAGACAGAAGTTAAGTGACTTGCTCAGAGTCACACAGCTAATGTCTGAAGTCACACTTGAAACTGGGTCTTCCTAACTTCATGTACAGCACGCTATCCACTGTACCATTCACATATGTGCTACGACGGAAAGAAAACACTGGATTTGAGTCTCAGTTTTGACTTCCTAAGAATGCAGTCAAATCACTTACTCCTTAATATAATATATATAATATTAGTACCATTACTTATTTCACAGAGATCTTCAAGCAAACTTATTGGATGTATATTATGTGCAAGGCACTGGGGATAACAAAGCTGTGGGTAGCAAAACTAAGCATTCAAAGACAAAAATGAAATAGTCCCCGACCTCAAGGAGCTTACTATTCCAGTACAGAATATGCTTTGTAAACTATAAAACCGTGAGCCATTATAAAAGATGTATGGTGTCGCAGAAAGAGCAATAAATTTGGAGTCAAGAGACTTGAGCTGAGCTCTAGCTAAGAAACTTCCTAACTGGGTAATCACTTAATCTAGCTACACCTTAATTTCCTGTTATGCAAGAATGATATGATGAAAGGTTTACAAACTGCATGGCAAAATTTAAGGAGCTATATAAATGTGTTATTATTAGCACACAGTCTTCCAAAAGTGCAAACATACATTTCAGACTCAGTCTTATAAGATTCTGAGTTGGAAGGGACCTCAGAATCCATCTTGTCTAACCTATACCATTTTGGGGACTCAGATGGTATCGCAAGTACTAGTGTTAATTCTAAGGAATAGTACAGTTAGAAAAGATACATAACATCTGAGCTAACAGCTCAGTGTTAGTGAATGCCCCTGTAGCTGAAAGATGAACCTTGGATATTGTCTCATCTAACCCATTTACATTTGTGATACAAGGAAACTGAGTGATCCTGAAGTGCACTTCATCCTGTTCAGATACTTGTTGCTGTGATTGATGAACATCCAGGTGACTCTTTCTCCTTCCCAACAAATTCAGTACCAAGTTTTCTTTGCTCCCAACCCCTGCCTCCTTAAAAAACCCTGGTCCTTCTAGTTCCTTAGAACCTCCACTTTCATGACCTCTGTCTCTGGACTACCTCAACCATGCTTAGGACTGATCATACCTTAAACTAGTGATGTCAACCTCAAGTAGAAATGATTCCCTCCCAGCCCACAGGAGCCTAGAAAACCACAAATTAACATTACCTATACTGTATTGTATTTATACTTACTTTGTCAAACATTTCCCAATTACATTTTAATCTTGGTCCAACTGTATTTGGTGGAGCTTCCTGGAGTTTGACACCTCTACTTTACATTATCTCTGACCCCTTTCTGTCCCACAGGCAAAACCAAATTTGTCTAGGTGCTAAAACTGTTAGTTACATTTTACATCTGTCATGCCCCCAAATCACATAGCTTGTATCCCTCTGGTGGCATTTTTATTATTTTTGTCACTCTCATTTCAAAAGCTCTGATTTCTATTTTATTGTACTTCATCTTTTCCAAAACACTTTCACATTATTTCATTTCCACCTCTTAACAAACCTATAAGAGAACTGGTATTAAGCACAACCCTGAAAATGTTACAGGAAAGTAGGAATCAATGATAAGCAGATAAGGAGAAATAAAGGGCTAAGTGATATTTCCATACTGGATGAGACTAAGATCCATCCAGCCAAGTATTTTTTGCCAAAAGAGGCCCCAAGAAATAAATTCTTTCTAGGAGAAAGAATGTCAGTCAACCTTACATGGTATTCCAACTTTTCTTGATAATGATTCTGCCATTCATAAGTTTGTCCAAACAACCTTAATATATTTTTAATACCAATTCTAGAAGTATAATTCCACAAAATTCATTACTATAGGAACTATCTTAATTTTGGTGTCTCATTTCTAACACAAAGAGGAGTTAGATATAGAGAAGTTCTTTGTTGATATATGATATTAGAACTTTTTAAAGATTTTGTAACATTGAAAAGTTATTTCTTTCAGTTCAGAATAAAGGTGGGTAATAGATAAAGCTACGTAATTTTATTTTTATTCAAAAACTTGTACAAGTAGAGTACTATGACATTACACCAGTGTAATCATCATCTATCATGGAGAAAGAGTCAATCACTGAGTCACATTAACTCTTTGGACGTTTCAAAAAAATAAGCCTGATTGACTCTTTTACCTTCTGGAATAAAGTTTTCCTAGACAAAGAAAATCAGCATTGTTTTAGGATAATAGCATTTTAACACTGAAATGACTTAGAGATCAACCAATACCAACAATATAGACTACAGAGGAGGAAACAAAGACCCACAAAAGGTTCAATGACTAACCCAAGGTCACAGGAATTTAAACTGAGATTAAAACAATCTCCAAATCCATTACTATTTTTATAACACTGTACTGCCAACCTTTTTTACCTATAAAGCTGACGTGTATGCTTTCTTAAGTATCTTAGTTATTTGAATTTTCTAATGTAAATAGTTTACAGTAATGCTAAAAATATTTCAATCCTTAGTTGGCTATTTTCCTGAAAAGCATCCTGTGAAATATCATAACACATTGAAATTACCTATTTTTGTTCATCATAGGTGGTAAACCCCAAGAGAACAAGTACTTAGAAAACACTATGGTACTCAATCATTCAAGATATATGGTCCCATCTTGTACAGAAACTTTCTGCAAATAGGCTAAATTTAACTCTTTTGTCCTCACTCTTATAGTTAATTGTTAAATCTAAACATGCTTCTTATCTCCTGATAGGTGATGGACTCAGAAATGAGAATAAGAAAAATATTTTATTTGGACACGGCTAATGTGGAATTTTGCTTTGATCGGCTATACATAATTGTAATGAGTTTTCTTTCATTATCAGGAGCGGGGTGGGAGGGTGAGATGACGGATTTTTGCTGACTGAAAACAACACATATAATTTCAAAATGGAACAAAAATGTTTCTAGGAGATTTTTAAAAAATATGATATAGTATAATAATATATTTCTAAAACCAGAAGTAACATCACATACAATGGGGAAACACTAAAACTTACCCAATAAAACAAGAATGTTCTGTTGTCATTTGATATGCCTAGTTGCATGTCTAGACTACAATAGCCTGCCGGCTGTTTTCCCTGCCTCAAGTTTTCCCCCGTCATCCACTAATCTTCAAAGTGATCTTCCTTAAGCACAGGTCTGACCACGTTACCCCCATTTCTCAATAAATTCCTGTAGCTCCTTATTACTTTCATAATCTGATATAAAATCTACTCAGATATGCTCTCCCTCTTCATCTATGCCTCCTGACTTCCTTAAAGTTTCAACTAAAATCCCACCTTCAGTAAGAAGCCTTTCCTGGTCCCCCTGTCTTCCCTCTGATATTATCTCCAAATTGTTATATTATATATTATATATGATATATGTGTGTGTGTATATATATGTGTCTACGTGTGTGTGTGGAGGGGGGGAGGGGGGGAGAGGGAGGGAGAGGGAGAGAGAGGGAGAGAGAGGGAGAGAGAGGGAGAGAGAGAGAGAGAGAGAGAGAGAGAGAAAGCATGAAAGAGCGCTACCTGAATGCTG
>NW_020954557.1:1655831-1723413 GCF_900497805.2 Vombatus ursinus
GAGAGAGAGAGAGAGAGAAAGCATGAAAGAGCGCTACCTGAATGCTGTTTCCCCCATTAGTTTGTGAGTTCTGGGCAAGGAGTATTTTCACTTCTCTTTGAATCACCAGCATTTAGTACAACATCTGTTATTTATTAAGCATTTAATAAATGCTTGTTAATTTGACTATATCACCCCCCCCAGAAAAAAGTTCCAAGAGGGAGAAAAGAGAAAGGAAAATCCCATTCAAAATAACTAGAAAAGACATAAAATGCCTAGGAGTGGATCCATCATACCAAGGCACATTTAGTAAACAAATAAAAGAATATTCAATGCTTATGGTTAGACCAGGTCCATATAATAAAATTTACAATACCACTTAAAAAGTTTACAGATTTATTGCTATACCAAACTATCAAGTGAATATTTCATAGAACTAGGCAAAATAAAAGTCATTAGGGGAACAAAAGATCTAGAAAGTCAAGGGAAATAATGATAAAAAGAAAGAATGAAGTTGGTAATAGTATTTGCAAGCCTCGCATTATATCATACCAAAACTATCTGGTACTGGCTAAATGACCAAAAAGTAGATCAACGGAATAGCCTTGACAAAAAATAAAACAAAAACAAAAACAATTCCCTCTACCCATAGGTGCTATATCTTCCACCCAATGACACTGGCCTCCTGATTGTTTCCAGAATAAGATCTCTGAGCTCCAGGAATTTTCTCTGGTTGTGCACCCCAGGCCTAGAATGCTCTCCTTTCTCAAATCCACTTACTCACTTCCCTGGCTTCCTTTTAAAGTCCCAACTAAAAATCCCATCTTTTACAGGAAGCCTTTCCCAGTCCCTCTGAATTCTAGTGCCTTCCCTTAGCAAATTACTTCCTATTTATCCTGTACATAGCTTGCTTTGGATAGATTTTGTTTGAATGTTATTTCCTCCATTAGAGTATGGATTCCTTGAGGGTAGCATAAACTCCTCTTTTTGCATCCCCAGTGCTTAACACAGTGTTCCTGACACATAGTAAGTAGGTGCTTAATAAATGTTTATTGTTTGACTGAATTCAATAACCTAATCTTTGATAAACCTGACAATACTATTTACCTAGAGGAAAATTCCCTAATTGACAAAAAATCCTGGGAAAATTGGAAAGCAATCTCAAAGAAATTGAGATTAATTTCTTATATGAAAAACCACAATAAATATTAAAAAGTATGTGATCTGAATTTTAAAGCTTTTGAAATAAGAAAATTACAAAAGTACCTTTCATACTTATAGTTAGAGGGTGAATTGTTAAATAAATAAGAGATCGCCAAATAAGATGATCAGCAAAGAGAAAATAGTTAATTTAGATTATGTGAAACTAAAAAGCTTTTTTATGAATGAAATAAACACAACTAGCAAAAGAAATAGCTGATCACAAAATAAATATTTGTATCGAGTGTCTCTAAGCATCTGATATCCAGGAAACTGGCAATTATCTGAAATAATCTGTGAGTTTCTTGAGAGCAGTAGACTGTCTTACACCTTTTTTTGTGATTAACCCAGTGCCAAGCATGTTTTAGATACTTAAATACATGTTGTCCTGCTGTTAACTAACCAATTACCAACCTTGATTACCAACCAACCCTGATTACCTAATAGATCAAAATGTATGGTCAATTCTCAAAAGACTTACCAACTATTAATAACCATTTGAGAGAATGCTCTGAATTACTAAAAAATAAATCAAAACAACTTTGCGTTTTCACAACTACCAAACTGGAAAATGAAATAAAAGATGGAACTAGTCACTAGTGGAGGGATTGTGGAAAGCCAGGCAAATTAATGCATTGTTGAGTTATTCATTAGTCTGATCTTTCTGGAAAGCAGCTGGAATTATGCTAAGTAAATGACTAAAATGTAAGATATCCTTTGAACTAAAAATCCCCCTGCTAGATATAAAACCCAAGGAGGTCAGTAATACACAGAAAGGTTCTAGATACACCAACATATTTATAGTAGCAACTTTTATTAAAGCAAAGAAGTAGAAACAAAGTAAATACCATCTATTGGGGAATGGCTAAACAAACTGTGGCACATGAACATAATATCTATGTGTTAGAACAATGAATATCATAAATAAAAAGGAATATGAAAATATTTATATGAACTGATACAAAATGAAGAGAATCAGGAAAATAATATATACAACTACAACATATATCTACACATGACTACAATAAAGTACATGAAAAGATCTTAAAGAGAGGTATAAGAAATAACCTTTCTTTTCTCTGAAGAGGTGAGGTGCTATGTGTATAACATCATACAAAATATTTGAATTTTTTGATGTATTGATTATTAGTGTTACTTAACTTTTTTTCTTCCTCTTTCGTTCTTCATTATGAAATACTCTCTGGGAGGGTGAGGGATATATTAGGAAATGCAGATGATACAAAAAAAAGCTATCAATATAAATTATCAATTTAAATTTACTTTTAAAAACACATATCAGAATAATCAAAATTAAGCTCATATCTTTTTATGTTCACTCTGGCGAGTTTGGTTAACTCTTCGTTAACTTATTTACAGTTTCAGGTTATCACCTTCCAGCCGCATACTGACCTTGTAGTCTACCAGAATCTCAAGATCTTTATTCACTCAGTGTCTTGCTTTCTGAGATTTATTTCTTAATTACACTAAAAACATCCCTCAAGAAGTTGGCTATACCTGGCAAATCCAAGTTTTAGAATTATACACTACTATAGCTTTATATATTCAATTTTATATGCCACTTGATGCTACATTAACACCAGACTAACATATCTACAAAGGACTTAATTGCCTTCTTGATTCAAACAGAAATGAAAAATGAAAGGGCAAATTTTGATTATCTTTAGCATCATTATGATTAAAGATAATAACCACAAAAAATATCTGGTTTCTATGAATATTTCCATCCTTCATCCAAAAATTAATATTAATTTTATTCTATTATCACATTTAAGGATAATTTTCAGATAACTAATTGAAACTACTTTTTTCTAAGTTAGAAGTATGAATTTAGGAACTAACCTGCCAAATGTTTGAGTAATCATCACTTTCTATAAATTAAACAGTAATATAAAATTGTACTTTCAGCTTCTATCTATTCCTGCTCCTATATTCTAAATACTAAATGGATTTTTATTACCTCACTATTAATCATTATACAGATATAGTTAGGTATTAACAATTCAATGTAATCGAAACAGAAAGCAAACTTTTTCTTGTTCAAAAGTTATTTTTCTCCCAGAGTATAAGAAGGGCTTAGAAAAGATTTCACCCTAAATTAATTTGGTTACATTTAATGAAATGTATTTTAATTTTATTCATTTTAAGTTTGTTACTATAATATCCTTAGAGGTCACAGGATCACAGATTTAGAGCTAAAACCTAGTCTGATCCTTTCATTTTCCAGTCAGGAAACTGAAGCTCAGGAGTCGTGACATATCTAAATTCATAAAAGTATTAACTGGAAGAACCAGGATTCAAATCCAAGTACTTGGGGGCTCTAAAGTTGACACTCTTTTCACCTTACTGACTCCTATATGCTGTTTTCATGCTTACAATCAAACCAGAAAGAAAGAAATCTAAGTTTCACCTTCTTGATAATAGTTTTAAAAAATCTTTCACAAATATTTATTCCTCATAGCTTCCCATAAAGAAAGGATATAAGAACCCCTTATCTTAAAGATGAAAAATGAAGTTACTATGATGTATTTTATTTCTCTACATGAAATAAGCAGATAGGACACAGAGAATCCTGGTGTCATAATTCAAGTTCTTTGGTTCCTGAGGAGGATGATTCTTTTTGAGACTGAGAGAAATACTGAACTTTTTAAAATTTTCCATCAAATACAATGTTTCAGTGTATTTTCTTCTAAGTTCCATCTGCAAAATTTTTCTACTCTAAAATTTCCATTTTTGACACATTTCAATAGACAATGTTATTAGCCCAAATTATTTTGCATTTTTTCCACATTTAGAGAACCTAGCAATGATTGATATATTACAAAGACATCTCTCTTTCCAGAGCAGGGATCTCCAAACTTTTTCATTATCTCTTATCAGAAAAGAAAGTATGCATCCAAAATAAATATATATTAGCTTATTATGAAGTTACATACTAGAAGATATAGCTAGGTAGTGCAGCGTAGAGTCCTAAACTTGCAAGTCAGAAGATCTGAGTAGTGATCCTGCCTCAAACACCAGACATGTGACCCTCATTTGACCTCTCAGACTCAGGCTTCTCATTTGTAAAATGAGAAAACAGCACCTACCTTCAAGGGTTGTCATAAGGATCAAATGATACATACATAAACTTTGTAAATCTTAAAATGCTATACAAATGCTATTATTAATATTATATTAACAATTATGTAAATTGTGAGACACAAAAATTAGGAAAAGAATTTAAAATATACAAATAGAAATTTTAAAAGGATGAGATAAATTTGGAGGGGGGTAATAAACATCTATTAAGTATTTAGCATGTGCCAGGTACTGTGCTAAGTACTTTACTCACAAAAACCCTGAGAGGTAGGTGCAATTATTATCCCCATTTTAAGCTGAGGAAAGTGAGGCAGTCAAAGGTTAAATGACTTGACCACAGTCACACAGCTAGTAAATGTCCAAGAATAGATATGAACTCTGGTCTTTCTAATTCCAGGCCAACTGTTCTATCTACTACATAACCCAGCTGCTTGTGAAAGAAACAGTATTTGATCCCAGAGTAATAGCAAGTCACTGGAGTTCATTGAGCAAGGGAGTAATGCCATCAGACTTGAGCTCTGGTAAAATCCCTACAGCAATGATGTGGATGACATGGAGAAGGGCAAAACAAAGGCATGATGGCAGTATATGAAGGGGATTTTCCCAACGGTAATTGTACAGCTATGGTGTAGGTACCCTTGTCACCTTAGGTTATATCCACCTTAAGGGGCTACCAGAAAGAGGAAGGTTAGGAGCTTACATAGCCACTGGTTGGGGTACAGTGAGCATATTAGGCAACAATGAATGAGGTGAGTGGTGTGGCTATGCTGGAGATAAGCCCCTCCATTAGCTATCACAGGAAGGATGGGATGCAACCCATCTTTTTACCCTCTGATTGATCATGAACTCCTTGGGACCATGCTACTGTCCCACTAGGGATGCAAAGATTCTACTTTGGAGATCATTGCTTTAGAAAAGTTTCATTAGTAATAGAATACCTATAAAGAAAGAACTCCTTTTCAATATCAGTTTTTAAAATGTCATATATACAAAGGGTCAACTGTTACTATGTAATGAAATAATAATAACTAACATTTACATGTAGCTTTTCTGATATGATCTCATTTGATCTTCACAAAAATCTTTTGTGAGAAAGATGCTATCATCAATTTACAGATGAAAAACCTGGGGCTTAAAGAGTTTCAGGGACTAGCCTAGTGTCACATTGTAAGTAAGTGCCTCATGCTGGATTTGAACTCAGGTCTTCCTGACTCCAGACTCAGCAGTCTATCTACCTAGCTCCTTCTACTTCATACTAGCTATCCACAATTATCACCTACTCACCTATTACCAAGCACAAATTTAGGATTAGGGTTAGGGTTAGCCATATTAAAACTTTTTTGAGAAAGGAATATGATGGCATATTTGGCCTGGAAGGTAAACTAGGTTCATTAGTGTGAAGATGTTCCTAACCTTCAAAAGCAAAGTAAGAAAATGTCTACTGAAGAAGATAAAAGATTAGAAGAAGAAAAAAAGACTACTCCCCAAAAACATCTGGCATTGTCACCCAAATCAGTGAAGTAACAAAGGAAGCTATGAAGAACAAAAGATCACATCACTGATTTTCACTGGGCAATAATGAATTAGTCAACTCTTAAATTATTATTAGAATTTTATTCTATAATTCTATTATAGCTTATAATTCTATAAGCTCTATTCTCTCTCTGAAAAATTTTAATAGTCAAGCTTTTACTTCTCTCAAAAAAATGTCAAGGAAGTTAACAAATAAGACTATTAAGGATGATGAAGATAAAAAATAAGAAGAGAAGAAATTATATAAATCAAAAGAAATTAGAATATAAAACAGATTACAGAAGTTTTTGAGATTATGCTTCTATTGACTTGAAACCTTGTAATGGAACAGTATAATTACAGAATGAAAAACTAACAGTGTCAGCAACCTGAAAGAGACCATATATTCTTTTATCATTAAATTTTTCTACCTTTATCTCCAACAAGCACGTGTGCAAAATTCAAACTGTACAATAAAAATGCAAGAACTATTAGTTCAAGTGCAACATTGTGAGAAATGCTCCTGGAGTATGCCGCTTTCAAGATGATGAATAGGACATGTCTGAATATATCAAATTATTCAGTTTTCTGATGTAGCTATAAAATTAATCTGGAGGGAAAACCTACTGCTTTCAAAATGACATGTTCTTTTAAAAATGAAAAATACATCTCCCTCTTAGTTATGAATTATATGCACTAAACCAAAAAAATTAAGAAAAATAAAATCAAATTTGTAATTTTCTGATTTTATTTTTTGCTTTTGATAATTTCCCTTCACGCTTTGGTGATACCAATTCTGCTTCACTGCAGAGTTTCAAAAATCCTTGAAACAAATTCTTGACTTTTCCATACCAATAGCCACGGCAATAACTCTAACAGTTATTAAAGTGTGCTCTTTAAAAAGTATAATTTTTACATACCAAAGTACCACAATAATTTCTAAAAGGAAATGACATATTTCTCTATTTTTAAAGACCACAGAACTAAAATATATCGAAAGACAGCAATGAAACATGAAATTATGTATTACTGCATGGCACAGAATTCATAACTAATAGAAAACTTTAAGTGTGGGGAAACAGCATGGATCCAATATCATCTAATCAAGGTTAGATGCTCTGAGTTAGCAGAGCATCAGAAACACATTGACATGACCATTAATGTAAAAATGAAATCATATCAAAATTATTACTTGCCCCCAGTAATTCTCACAATGCTATACTACGTATAAGACAGAGCCAGTGTGGCATAATGAATACAAAGCCAGCCAGAGCTAAGAAGGTTCAAGTTCCACTGACACACAAGCTAGCCAGGTAAATCACTTAACCTTTCCTCAATGAGGAGTTTCCCTATGTTAATGAAATCACAGGAGTAGTCTCTATCTTCATCTTAAGTGTCCTATGTATTCAAAGACAAGCCTACATTTTTTAAAACATGACAATAGTCGACATATATTCCTCTTTCCATCCTTCTTGCTGAAAATTCACCTGTAGCTTGGAAATGTCCCTTCCTCAACTCATTTTTTCTCATTCTTCTAATTTTGCCATATCATTAACTGGTGAGATGGAAAATACAGCATTGGAAAAAAGGGTAGTGACAAGGGAATGGGATCAAAGAAAAGAGGAATGGGTTCTGCAGTGACTTCAAGTGAAAAAACAAGGTAACTGAAAACAATGCTGATAAAGGAGTCAGACTGACATCTTACATTTCAGACTCAGTGCATTTATTTAGTAGGTCTTCTCCAAGCCTCACAGGAAAAACAAAAGAAAATACAAAATAGAAGAAAGTGCAGAGCAGTACTGGAGAGAGGAAATCTGTGACAGTCTCCTCGTATGACTGGTGAATTCATTCCTGAACCTCCATTTGAGGAAGCAAATACACGAGCCATGCTTTACTCCAAATCTGTTCTGCCCATAAGTAGTCTTCTACACCCTGACCCTAGTGGCCATCTTCATGCATCTTTATATTTCCTGTCTTTTTCAGCTCCAGTTAAGTGCTGTTTTCTTCCATTAGAATGTTAGGAAACAGAGAATTCCAGACATGAGGGGGCAGCCAATGGAAAAGCCTTGATTTAGGCTATGGAGTATCTTGTTCTAGGAACAGCAAGGAGGCCAGTTTGACTGCATTAAAGAAGATTGGGAGCAAAGGTGAAATGGGTAAGGGAGGAAGGTATAAGCAAGCTAGAAAGATAGGAGGGGGCCAGGTTATGAAGGTCTTTAAATAAACAGGATTTTATATTTGATCCTGGAGGCGACAGCCACTGAAATTTATTAAATAAAGGGGGTAGACATGGTAAGACCTGTTCTTTAGGAAAATCAATATGACAGCTGAAGGGAAAATGGAGTTAAGTCGGTTAAGACTTGAGGCAGAGAAACCAATCAAAGGACTATTGCAATACTGTGAGGTAATAAAGGTCTACCGTGAGGTTGGAGTCAGTGTCAAAGAAGAGTTTTATATTCTCAGCACTTAGTATGCACAGTCTTGGCACATAATAGGTACTTAATAAATGTTCTATCTACTTAGAGACAAAAGAATCACTGAATAATTGAGTGACCGAATTGGAAAAGAATGTGACTGAGGCCTACAGGAAAGATTAGAAATTAGTTCTCTTTCCATTTCAATATATAACAGGGATAACCTTGACTGTGAAGGCCTTTTGCCTTAAAAACAAACAAACAACAACAAAAAAATAAACCAAATGTTTCCCCATTTAGAAAACCTCCAAAAGGCTGCATGCTTGCTTCAGGTACAGGAACAGCAAGAGACATCCAGTTCCACAGTGGGCTAGAGAAACAAAGAGACCTAGGGGCTAGGCTAATGCTAATATGAAAAGGGAAGGAAATAAGCCTTTAGACCTGAAAAGGGGGAGGAGAAAGGGAGAGGAATAAAGGTGTAATCAGTGAGTCAGAGAAAAGTTCCCTAGAAGGTTATAAAAGCAAAAGGCCCAGGGATCACACAAGGGAAACAGGAAGGAAAGGGTGTGAAGAATTTTTTTTTTTACTCCTACCCCTTTTCTGTGCCCTTCAGCACAGAAAATAACCCACCCCAGTTAACCTCAAGGTTCATACTAACTCCTTAGCCCTGAGGCCAGAGGTTGAGATTGGAGAGCTCCTGTTTTCAGGACCAATAAAAGGAGAGGAAGGAAAAGGAAATATCTGCTCCTCTAGAACAGTGAGGGGGAGGTCCTGAAGATGAAACTTTTTTTTTTTTTTAACAAATGGTGCTATCATTTGATAGATTATCATTCATACTTTAAATGTTCTATAACTTTCAATTATGAAAATTTAAATGTTAAGACACTAAAAGGCACCAAAAACCACACCCTAGATTTTAAAATAAGCTGATAATTAACTTCCAGAATATAAGGAGTTGGAAAGACTGAGAATATTAGATCAAACATCTCCTACTAGCAGCCAAATAAAAAGATATAATAGAAACCTCCTGCAGAATGCTAGCTTGGCAGTGATAGCTAGAGTGGGAACTGGAAAAAAAAAAAATTCCTGCTCTCAAAATGAATTGTTGAGTGGGATTAATTCTCTAAAGACAAGAGAGGAAAAGGTCTGAAAGTTACCATGAAATAAATATTAGGTGTTTTACACATAGCATTTGTTAGCCAAAAAGCTTGTATTGTGTATTAGAACAGTGAAAAACAAAAGTAACAGATAATTCATGCTTTGTTTATACCTCATCATTGCTTAAGTTTATGCCACCACCAAGAACTTTTCTGTAATTCAGTAAAAAGATTTAGAAAACTATTCAATAGTGAAATAAAAAATTTTCAATGCATAGCAGTTGATAGTAAGTTGAAAACACGTGATCACCACATGACTTGATTAGCATGGCACTTTATTAGCACGGCACTTGATGCCACACTTCTCAAGATGTGTTAATATCTTTTAGCAGGACTAATTAAAAAACCACATAAATCAATGCTGCAGTCCAAAGTGTTTATTAAACTCTGAAAGCTAAAACCACAGCCTGTCATTTGGTCCTGAACATTCCATCAAGACAACATCTTATGTAAATGTAAGAACCAAAAATACATGTAAAATTTATTAACTAACATGAAAGCACAAAATGTACTTTTCTGAAAGCTTATGGAATTTTATACTGAGGTCTAAACAACCCTAAGATGATCTGGCTTTACATTTCCATAGAAAACTAAAGATCTCCATTTGTGCACTAGCCCTACTTCTGACATATTATTTAATACTACCTTCTTTCAAAAGCACAAAGTATTATCCTAAGCTCTTAACCTGTGCCAAACTTTTTTTTTTAACTGCAGAAATATATTTACCTTTAACCAGAGTCTTTCTGGAATATAAGGTCCAAGGGAACCCGAATGGGACTCATTTTGTTTTTATATTACTATGATCAACAACTTATGATCTACCCACCCCAGAAACCATTATTCATTGCCCATTCAAGTATATGGTTATTCTTTCAATAAGTGTATCTGTACTAAGAAACTGAGCTTCCAAATTCCAAAATCTGTCAATGTGGCAGCTAGACAACTTTGCCACAAATTATGTCCCATTACTCCTTCCAGAAGAATCCCTGGTTATTGAGCCCTGAACAAATCCTAATTTCTTTCTAATTTCTTTCCTAATTTCTAAAATTCTTTGCACTCAATACCCTTTTGTAAAAAATGCTAGTTAGAACCTTGGCTGATGCTTATGACAAACACACATCACTTGCCTAGGTTGCTCCAATTATTGAACTTCCAACTGACAATTTGGAATTATGCCCCCAAAGTCAGAAAACTGCACATACCTTTTGATCCATCAAGATCAATACTACCCCAAAGAAATCAGAAGAAAAAGAGTTCTATTTACAAAAATACTTATAGCAGCTCTTTTTGTGGTAACAAAGCATTAAAAAATGAGGAAGTGGGTGTCCATTAATTGAAAAGAACTGAATACCAAAAGAACTGAACAAATTATGGTATATAATTTAATGGAATACTACTGCCATAAAAAATTACTAATGGGATGGTGTCAGAGAAAATTGAAAGTTGTATCAACTGATACAGAGTGAAGTATGCAGAACCAAGAGAATAATTTAAACAATAATAATCCAACAACATGGGAAAGAGAAAAAACTTTTAAAGACTTAAAAACTCTGATCAATGTATACAAAGACCAAACATAATTCAAGAGGATAGTTGAAGCATGCTACCCATCTCCTAACAGAGAAGTTATGGACTCAAAACGCTGAACGAGGCTTACGTTTTAGGTGGGAATTTGTTTTTCTAGACTATGTATATCAGTTAGAAGGTTTCCCCCCCATTTTTCTCCAGTTGGGTGTGGGAAGATGTGGAAAGGAGAGAAAAGAAATGCTTATTAATCGGAAAAAAAAATTTCCAGCTGGTGTGGCTAAAGAGAAACTGTGTTGCTGGGAACATGACTCTTCACAAAAGATTTGTCTGTTGAACAACTGGATTAATCCCATAGCCTTATCCCCTGAATAAGTTTCCCATAGTCCAACACCAGCTGGACTAATTATCCACTGATGTCAGTTTTCACTCCCTTCAATGGTGCAGATCATTGAGAGCTGATTGTAAATATGTGGAGAGTTTATAAAATACATTTAACCCAGGACTGAGAGGCTATATGATTGGTAGTTAGAATCCCTGTTAAAACCAGAAATTTGAAGTGATTGAGATGTCTGATACAATTAGTGGACTAATGTTGGCATATTAGTTATTATTTTTAATAGATGATTAATATTGATCCATAAAAAGTCAAACTGACAATTGAGCAAATTCATAGTTGTAAATGTAGAGAATTTACAAATATCAAATAATTTCATTTATTTTATCAAATGATTTCATTGGGTGAACTAGGATATAGGCATTATTTGGGGCAGGGAGAACTACTTCAGAAGAAAACATTTTGAAAACATATAAGTTAAAAATATATAAGTTAAGATCAGAATGTTTTGCCAAGGCTCTGACATGACTGTCACCAGGTCTAGCACACCTACTAAAATACTGACAAACACCTTGAATCTCTTCAGATTTTTGTCTGGTCTATGCACCTTATGTTTCCTACTGGAACTCAAGTTCAGTACAGTTTCAGAGTTGGAATGGAAGTTAGAGGTCATACAATACAACTCTTTCATTTTATTTTTTTGTGGACACTGCAGCCCACAGAAGTTATGACTTGCTTCACATAGCTAGGAAGTAGCAAAGCCAGAATTCAAGTATATGTCCTTTGACTTCAGTCAAAATATTTTGGAGATACCCTGTTCTCCAGAGCTAAGGCCTAACAAGCAGACTATCATAACAATGATCCTTTGCACTCAGGATGATTATCATCCTCTGGCAGTGTATTGCTTGGACCAGCACCAGGTGTTCACTGAAGGATTTAGGTCCCCCCCTTTCCCAGGGCTATTTATCACATGTTCACAATCTCTGTACCTTGTCATTGACAGGTACTGTACTCCTGCTCCTGTCACAGAACTCTGGTTCTATACCTGGCAGGATGGCTATGACTCCTAAGGCTTGAGACAATGACTGTTCCAACGGGACCCAAAAATGCCTGTATTGTCTCAAGAAATGCTAACTATGAGAACTATCTCAAGATCTAAGAATGATTGTGTTGGGGGCCATATATATAAGTGGCCCAAGTCTTACCAGCCTGAAGCCCTCCTTCTGGCAAGGGGGTGGGGTTTCCATATGCATACATCATTTTCCTCACTCTGAAATTAATTAAATTTCTTTTTGTGTCCTGACTCTCCTGTCTTTAGCCTGATCTGTTTGGCTCTGGAAACCCATAGATTAGAGGCCAGTTCCAATCCAATTGACACTGCAAATCCACTGCTTTCTCTGTTGTTTCCATTAATTAATTTTTTGTTAATTCTTGGAGTATAAATATAAGAAAATACTTGAAGTAATAGTGCTCAGGGCAATGCATTTATAAAAACAAATTCTTCATTCAAAACATAGGTTTCAAAGGTCAAAATGTCTACTTGGTCTTTTTCAAGAAGCTACTAATATCAATCTGCCCAGACCAAGGAAATCTCCTACACTGGCAAAGAGTTCCACACTAAATTCTACTGAATTCACACTAAATTCCACAGAATTCTACTAGCTTATTAGTATATCGATAAATGACCTAATGACATGCAAAGAACATTATATAAACATCCAAAACATATTTTTAAATCAAATTAACAAGAATGACATTAGGCTTCAGGCCAAGGCCAACATCCATGGGAAAAAGTGGTCATATCCAGTTTATAAAATAGATTTATAGTGAAATTTATTTTTAGGTTGAAATGAGGACACATTGTAAAGGTGGCCTATATCATCGAGAGAATGTCTTATATGCATATGAATTTTAGTTACAACAGTTGTCTGTTTTCTTTTTCATTGAATAGGAAGAGAAAATTAATGCTTATTAACTGAAAAGTAAAGTAAAAGTTACATTAAAGAAACTATGATAGGTACATGCAGGAAATTCCAGACTGTTTATTGCTACAGAAAACTAAAACTGAATGACCAAAGACTTAAAAAGCCAAGTAATTGGCTGGGAAAATGAGCAAACAGTGGGAAAAACTCTGAATATAAAATCTTACTTTGATCACAAAGAAGATCAAAATATACAACCAGAAGAAGACAACAAAGTCAAAGCTCCTACATCCAAATCGTCCAAGAAACATATGAATCAGTCCTAGGCCATGGAAGGGCTCAAAATGGATTTTGAGAAATAAGAGAAGTAGAGGAAAAACTGGAAAGAGAAATGAGAGTGATGCAAGAAAATCATGAAAAACAAGTCAACAGCTTGCTAAAGGAGACCCAAAAAAATACTGAAGAAAGTAACATCTTAAAAATAGACTAACCCAAATGATAAAAGAGGTCCAAAAAGCCAACGAGGAAAAGATTGTTTTAAAAAGTAGAATTGGCCAAATGGAAAAGTCCAAAAGCTCACTGAAGAAAATAATTCCTTAAAAAGTAGAATAGAGCAAATGGAACTAATGACTTTATGAGAAATAAAGAAATTATAAAACAAAACCAAAAGAATGAAAAATAGAAGACAATGTGAACTATCTCAATGGAAAAACAACTGACCTAGAAAACAGACCCAGGAGAGATAATTTTAAAATTATTGGACTACCTGAAAGCCATGATCAAAAAAAGAGCCTCGACATCATCTTTCAAGAAATTATCAAGGAAAACTGCCCTGATATTCTAGAACCAGTGGGTAAAATAGAAATTGAAAGAATCTACTAATCACCTCCTGAAAGAAATCCCCAAAGGAAAACTCCTAGGAATATTGTAGCCAAATTTCAGAGATCCCAGGTCAAGAAGAAAATATTGCAAGTAGCCAGAAAGACACAATTGAAGTATTCTAGAAACACAATCAGGATAACACAAGATTTAGCAGCTTCCACATTAACAGACTGGAGGGTTTGGAACATAATATTCCAGAGGTCAAAGGAGATAGGATTACAACCAAGAATCACCTACCCAGCAAAACTGAGTATAATCCTTCAGGGGGAAAAATAGACATTCAGTGAAATAGAGGACTTTCAAGCAATCTTGATGAAAAGACCAGAGCTGAATAGAAAATCTGACTTTCAGATACAAGACTCAAGAGAAGCATGAAAAGGTAAATAGGAAAGAGAAATCACAAGGGACTTATTAAAGTTGAACTGTTTACATATTCTGCATGGAATGATGATATTTGTAACTCATGAGTCCTTTGTCAGTATTAGAGTAGTTGGAGGGGAAAAATATATGTATACATATACATATACATACATACATACAGATAAATAGATAAATAGAGGGCACAGGGTGAGTTGAAGATGAAAGGGTGATATCTAAAAATAAAATTAAGGGGTGAGAGGATTATACTGGGAGAAGGAGAGAGGTAGAATGGAGTAAATTCTCTCACATAAAACAGACAAGAAAAAGGTTTTACAGTGGAGGGGATGTGGGGGAAGGTGACGGAATGATTGAATCTTACTCTCATCAGATTTAGCTTAAGGAGGGAATAACATACACACCCAAGTGGGTATGGAAATCTATCTTACCCTACAGGGAAATGGGGGGAAGAGGATAAGAGGGGGTGGGATGATAGAAGGGAGGGAAGATTGGGGGAGGGGGTAATCAGAAACAAACACTTTTGAGGAAGGAGGGTCAAAGGAGCAAATAGAATAAATGGGGGGGTAGGGATGGGGTGGGATAGGGTGAAGGGAAATATAGATAGTAAATATAGATAGTTTTTTACAACATGATTCTTATGGAAGTGTTTTACATGACTACACATGTATAACCTGTATTGAGTTGCTTGCCTTCTTAATGAGGGTGGGTGGGGAGGGAGGGAGAGAATTTGGAACCCAAAGTTTTAAAAACAAATGTTAAAAATTGTTTTACATATAACTGGGAAATAAGATATACAGGCAATGGGGTATAGAAATCCATCCTGCCCTATGGAAAATAAAAGGGGAAGGGGATAAAAGAAGGGGGGGATAAAAGGGAGGGCAAACTGAGACAAAGGGGTATTCAGAATACACATGCTGTTTTGGGGTGAGGGGAGGGGAGAGATGGGGAGAAAATCTGGAACTCAAAATCTTGTGGAAGTGAATGATGAAAAGTAAAAATAAATTAATTTTTTAAAAATGCTTACTAACTTAAGAAAATTGTCTGGGACAATGAAGTTAACTGATTTACCTGATGAATGTATGAACAAACAATATATGTCAGAGGCAGGACTAGAACCCAGTCTTTATAGCTTTGAGGCCAAATCTTTATCCAGAAAGCAAGACTGCCTCAAACAGATAAATTTTAACAAAAATGCTAAAGTTTAAAAAAATCTAATTTCCTTCTCTCCACATAGTCCTTTTTCAAGCACTCCTCATATATACACATAAGAAATACCCTTTGAGAATGTTTTTATGACTTTGTGAACTGTCCTCAGGACTCTCACAAGATGGCAACTCACTCTTCAGTATTTAAAGGCAAAGGGAAATCCTTAAGTACATTTACCTGCTAATTCCAAATATAGATCCTAATTTCTTTCAGCACCAATCTTATCCTGAGTATGACATCAATGTTGCTGTTTAGATAAGTAACTTTTAAAATGCAAGGAAAAACAATATTTCTGAATTGAATACAGTATCAAATTTAATATTTTACAGAAATCAACAGAAAAGTCTGATGTTATTTTCTGGATTATAATACAATACAATAATCACATGGGAAAGCTCAACATTTCACTTATTGTTAGAAAAGTTCCAGTCTTGTTAATATGAGTTTTGTGCTTTTCACAGTATATATTGTCAATGCTGTTAACAGAAGCACATTAAAGTATATGAAAGGTGGCCTACCAGTTTTTCCTCCAATTGATTCAACCCAATCAAATCTTATAATCTAAAGAGCAATGAATCCGTGTTTTATGTAATTATTCTTAAAAATCACCCCTGGCTAAAGAGGTTACTCCATTTTTAGAGGTAATTAGCTCATTTTAGTTATTATTCTGATCACTATTGGAAAGGAGAAAAATTAATATAACATTTCAAATAAGAAAACTTAAAAATTTTATAATAAACTTGAAAGCAATGCATTTTTAAAAGGAGTCAAAAATAGCTAATAGGGAGCAAATTCTTAGGCAAATAGGAAGATAGTTAAATATGCCTATCTGCCCTTGATGCCAGATGAACTAGATAGCCTAGTACGTGTAAAGAAATGAAGATGTGATTTCTGAGCTTTCATCCGTAGTCTTTGAAAGACTAAAGAATTGGAGTAGTTCCATTAATTAGGGCAAATATTATCTAAATTTTTAAGGAAGATGAGAATGGAATCAGGAAACTAGAGGCCGGTCACATTTATTTTGATTCTGAGCAAAATTCTAAAATGTATTATTTAAGGAGTGGATATGGAAAACCCCCAAAAGATAACAATAATCACAAAGAGCCAGCTTACCTACATCAAAGACAGGTCATGGCAGCCTTATCTCTTCTTTTTTTATTTTGACAAATTAACAGATTGGCAAATCACGGGAATGTGGTAGATATGGTTTACCTAGATTTTAGAAGGTCATTTGCTAAAGTCTCTCAAGCTATTATTAAGGAATAGATGGACAGTTGCAATCTAGACAATGGTAGTATAAAATTAGGTAGATTTGGAACTGGTTAAGTGGCTAATCTATTAGTCATTAATGGTTTGATTAGTCATTAATGGTTTAATGTCATCTTAGAAGGAGGTATCTAATGAACTGCTCCAAAGATTTGTGTTTGGTCCTGTGAGGCCCCAATGGCAGAGAGAATATATTTATCAGACATGCAAATAACACAAAGGATAACTAACACACTGACTGTATGGAGAATCAGGATCCAAAAAGATCTTGAGAGATTAAAATGATAGAACAAATCTACTGAGTTGACATTTAATAGTAATTAATGTACATGGGTACAAGATGAAAAAAATATATATACATATATACATACACACACACATACACACACACACATATAAATAAAATACATTCCTCAACTTCACTTCTTAGAATTTCTGGGTTCTTTTAAAGTTCAGCACAAAAGTCACCTTTGACATGAAGCCATTCCTGATCCCCCACATACTAGTGCTCTGTCCTCCTTCCCACTCACTTGGCAAATTATCTCAAATATAATCTGTATTTACTTGTGTATACATTGTTTCCTTGTATGCTGTTTTATGTATCTCCAGTGCTCAAAACACCATCTAGGTGCTTCAGAAATGCTTGTTGACCAATTAAGCATTGACTGAAAAAAAAAAGTCCAAAACTCTGATCTTCTATAAAATCTGTAATATCACAGTATCTGTAATAACTTCTTCATATCATAAAATACATATGCAAAATTAAGTATCTGAAAAATCCATCATTAGTAGTTATCCATTATTTTAATTACTAATTACTTTTCCAAAGGTCATCAAAAGAAAAGCAACGTAGCTAAAATATATTAACCACATGAACCTAATGAAATAGAAGAAAAAAACCAATACCTGATGGAAGTTTTCATCATAACAGACAGAATAAACCTGAACTGCAAGAACTAATTTAAAGTGAATGATTAAGCTTTGGCAAAAAATAAAGCGAGTTAAAATTAAAATGCTAATAGTAGATGGTAAAGTCAAATCATTCTGGCCCATTAGCACAATGCTAATCACCACAAATGCCTAATTTTAAAAAGTTCTATTATTTAAAACTCACCAAAATCCTATTTGGTTGTCTTTACATGTTTTTAAAAAGAAAATTCATTTTTTTAAGAACTCAGAGCTTTTTGTAGTTTGATCATACTGGTCATTTCAAAAATAAAAGACTACCAAAATCATGGAGCACAAAAAAAAAACTTCCGCTAAAGTTTTGAAATTTAACATTTACTACGTATGATTGTTTTAGTATGAATATATTCTGAATTTACATAGCTAAACACACTTGAAATGCACCTACTCTTATCTTCACTTCATTACTTGAGGGAACAAAAGAGTTTTACAGCAGTAAAGGAGGCACGAGGCAACAGATTTGCAAAGCGTCATAAAATTAAAAATTTTTTTTTTGGTCAAGACCTGCCCATTTCACAGATATAGGGCACTCCTGGTGCAAAATCTTACTCTATCAATATAGGTCAGAATTCTTTCCAAAACAAAGTCTTAGAGTGCTCCCTGGGTCATAGAAAGTTTCATTAATTTACCCAGGGGTCACACAGCCAGTATGTATCAGAGAAAATGGAATCCATGTCTTCCTCCAAGGTTCTTGCTTATTCTCAATAGCCTCTAATTTTACAAAATCTACTAGTTCTCAAAGTTTTATCAGTAACTTAGATGAATGTATAAAAGACACTTAAAAAATCCAGATATCACAAAACTAGAAAGAATAGCTATCATGCTAGATGGCAAAATCTGTATTATAACAGTTGGAACAATGAGCCCAAAGTATAAAGATAAAATTTTAAATGAAAAAACACAAATGTTGAACTTGATTTAAAAAAAAGTTAACTATTCAAAGAGGAGATGGGAAATTCCTGGCTCAAAAGTCATTCACTTGAAAAAGCTAAGGATTTCAGTTGACTGCAAGCTCATGCATACTGTCCAAAATAATGAATAATAACTCTACCATACTTTGCATTGGGCAGGCTTCATATGGAATACTATGTTCATTTCTTAGTGTCATATTTTTAAGCGTCAAACATTCAGAAAGAGTTCAGCAGGATAAGGGAACTCTCTAAATTACCTCACAAGAAATAGTTGAAGGAAGAATACAAGTTGTAAGGAAGGCTTAAATGAAAGCAGCCTTCAAATATCTGAAAGGCAATCATGTGGAAGAGGTTTTAGATTCTTACTAGGACTAAAGGACAGAACTAGGAACAATGGGGTTTAAGTTACAGGAAGCCTGGTTTCAGCAACTTCAAAAGGAAGATCTAAATTTCAGGAGTGGAAAAATGGAATGACTGCTTTATGAAGTGGTAATTTATCCACTGCTAGCTATACACATATAACATTTGACCATCAGAGGTGATTCCTGCATGAGAAAGGAAGTGGAATCAAATTCTATGCTCCTCTGAACTCATGCACTGAGATATTTACTGAAAATCACTTGGAGGATCGGGGGCAGGGCATGGGGTGGGGGGGGAGGGGCAGGGCGGGGGAGAGGCACCAGAGCCAAAATGCCAAATTAGAGGCAATCCAGCTGAACTCTCAACATTCCCCTCCAAACAACTTTAAAGTAGTACCCCAAATCAAATTTGGAGTGACACAGCCACAAAAGGTCAGGGCGAGACATTTTTCTCGCCTAAAAAAAATTAGGAGGTCTGGAGATTTGTGACACCAGGATAGAGCTTGTCTGGAGTCCACAAAGAAAAAGCAGCAACAACAGCAGCAGCTTTGGGAGTTCTTAGCTCAGGGACAGTTAGGGGGTCAAACAACTGGTCACAAAGATATTACAGTGGACCTTTTGTGGGCACTAGAAAGCTGGCACTGATGGGCAACTCTACTGATCACACAGAGTTCTGGGTCACAATTCCAGGGCCAAGAGGAATGCAAGTGTTTGTGGCTACAGGTGACCAGGGGCCCTTCCTGGACAAAGACCAGAGCAGAGATCAGGAGAGTAGTGACCACACCTCTGTTCACATCACATCACCCTGGGAAGGATCAAAAACTTGCACACCCTCAGAAATAGCTCTGAAAACAGGAGCATGAAAAAGCCTAAAGTTTGGAACAGTGCCTCCCCAACCCCAGATGAGCAGAACCCAACTTTAACATAACATTCTAAGCCAAGAAATAGGGTGGAAAAATCAGAAAACAAAAGAAATAGAATTGACCACAAAAAGCAATTACGGTGGTAGGGAAGACCAAGACAAAAACTCAAAAGAAAATATCAACGTGAAATCAATATGAAAACAGCTACAAAGCCTCAAGGAAAAAAGCCAAATTGACCAGAGTCAAACAAGAATTCCTAGAAGAGTTTGAGGTGGAGACAAGATGGCAGAGTAAAGGCAGGGACTCACCTGAGCTCTCCCCCTCCAAATACCTTTAAATAATGACTCTAAACAAATTCGAGAGTGGCAGAACCCACAAAAAGATGACGTGAAACAATTTTCCAGCAAAGGGATGTTGTCTTCTTATATCTTTTCTTTTGAGTCATGCCTATTCTTTATAATTTTGCAACATTCTCTTTTGATTTTTATTGAGCTTGTTCTTTCAATTTACAGTTATCCCTTTCACATCGGGATTTTCCTCATTGCAGTTTTGATATACCACACATCGCCATAAGAAATTACTATAAATGGGAATTTGAGGGGAGTTTTAGGAAAGCCACAAATGACATGCAAGGGCTAATGGACAACACAGAAAAAGTTTAGAAACTCAGAAATGCTTAACCCAAATTTTATAATAAGGTACTATAAAGAAAAAATTTTAAAATTCATACTTCTTCTCTGGTATGAAGGGAGGGGCCAAAAATGTCACACAGATTAGATTTTCCAGATCACAGGGGTGCCATGCCCCTAATCCCTATGATGTGGAAGATATAACTGTATATTACTACAGTCACTATGAATATTGTCTTCTTGGCTCTGCTCATTTTCCTCTACATCACGTCATGTAGATCTTTCTATGTTTCTCAGTATTCACCATATTTGCTCTCTTACAGGACACATTTACATAGCACAATTTGTTTAGCTATTCCCCAATTGATTAGCATCTACTTTATTTCCAATTCTTTGCTATAACAAAAAATGATGTTATAAATATTTTGGTGTATATGGAGGATTTTTCTTCTTATCAATGGCCTCCTTGGGGAATATGCTTAATAACGGAATCTCTAGGTCAAATGGTATGGATATGTTAGCATTTTATTTTTCTAATTCCACATGCTTTCCAAAATAGTTGTATTAATTCATAGTTCCACCAACAATAGTGTAAATTCTTCTAATGTCTAGCTGAATATAAAGTCAAGACACTGCCATCACCCAAGCCACACCCAAATACTTCTAATATAAACTCCTCAGCTTGATCATCAATCACATAGATTGAACCTGCCTACCCACCTCCAACCTTCTCTCTCATAATCCTCAAATACTAACTCAATGCTTTGGGCAGACTGCTTTCTTTATTCTTCCATAAGCATGACATATGCTTTCCCAGCTACATGTCACTTTCTTAAAATGGAGAAAGCTACCTGTTTCACACAATGCTTGTCCATTCTCAAGGTCCAGCTTAAGTATCACCTTCATGATAACCCAGTAATTGATGATTTCCAATTCCCTCTCTTCTACATATCTATAGCAATCATTATCTATAAACACCATTGGACAGAGATAGGCCATTTTGCTCTTACTTTTTCATGTCAATGTACCTTATCTCCCTGAAGTAAATTTAAAACTTCAGAAGTCAGAGACGAGTTCCTAAAGGCTTTTTGACTTAAATGTGATTTTTTACTTTTATTTTATTTTGAAAGGAGATAGATATCCTCTTTATTAGATAAAGGAGCTGTGATTTTGCCTTTACGGTGCCCTCCCTCCCCAGGACCTAGGTGGCCACCACTCTGACTCAATATACTTAAGTCCTAGGAATTTGCTTGAGGCAGAGAGAGGTTAAAGCTACTTGCCCAGAGTCACATGGCAAGTATCAGAGGCAAAATTTCCAACCAGAGGGGGGTAGGCAGCTAGGTAGCTGACCTGGAGTCAGAAAGACCTGAGTTCAAATCCTGCCTGAGATAATTATTAGCTGAGTGGTCTTGACAAGTCACTTCACCTGTATACTTCAGTTTCCTCATCTGTAAAAGGAGGATTATCCTCTATATGCTATTATTATAATAGCACCTGCCTCCTGAGGTTGTTGTGAGGATAAAATGAGATAACTGCAGAGCACTATATAAATTTTAGCTATTAATAGCATTACCACTGACATCAAACTCAGCATTTTAGCCACTATTCTACCTTGCCCCTACATTTTCTCAACAGAAAGCTGCTGAACAGAAAGATAGTATGAATCTCATCCTTATACTAAAAGTGAAGTGCGTCATAGTTAAACCTCAAGACACATATAACAGAACTAGAAATGGTCCAGAGAAAGGAAACTAAAACGATCAAGAAGGGAGAACTTAGAAAAAATAAGACTCAGGTGGGTGGGGGACACATGACATTATTTTAAAGCACTGTGCAGAAAGGGGACTAGATCTATTCTGCTTGGACCCAGAAGACAAAAAATAGGAATAAAGAGTAGAAGCTACAGAGAACTAGATTTAGGCTAAGGAAAAATGTCTTAACAAATTAGGGCTGTACAAAACTGGAATGGGCTACCATAGGCAAGAGCATTTTCCTTTCCTCGATGCTGAAGAGTAATTCTTTAATTCAGGAACATATTGAATTAGGTAGCCTCTAAGGTGCCTTTCAATATATGACAAAAGAGCAGTAGATAAAAACTACTGTAAATCCACCAGTATTGCTAGAAACACAATTCACAGTGCATATTCTACTCTAAGTCAGTAGATTCATCTTCATATACTAAAGCTAAGATATGATTGAAAAAACCATACATTAGGATTCTTCAGTCTGGAAATATAAAGACCAAAATGAAAATGACTAATGTGTATAAAATCATAATGTATACATAAGCATGCATTACATGCTGGCAAACCTGAAAGCCTATCTATCATAGTGTGTATAGTTTTATTTAGGAAACCCAAGAATCCAGAGATATCCCTTGCTTGATCTTGAAAATTCTCACACTTCTTTGCTGAAATTCCTTAGTAATCAAAATATAAAATATGGAATCAGAAGTGGTATTAAAGGCTTAAATATTAAATAGGTTCTAAAAAGATTTAGATAAAATTTTTTTAAGTTATTACAGCTCAGGGTATATGCATAATGCTTGAGAACAATATCACAAAAAAGACTACATTTAAGAATGGCTTAGTAAAAATCTACAAATGCCTAAAGGAATCAATTTATGGGCCTATCAATTGGTCCACAAAACGTTAACAGTTTTCTAACACCTTTTCCTAAACTGGCAGCCAACCATATTTTACAAAGGCATTACACAAAATTCCAACACAAAAAATTGGACTTATAATATAAAATATAAACATATCTTAACTATTTTAATTTCCATTTCTTTGAACTAGGAACATTACTTTCTACCTTTTAAAGTTATTATCAAATTTATTAAGGTATGTTTACTCATACCTCCTACTCTTCCCGGCACCAAACAAGTACTTGTAAGCAGTTTTAAAGACTTCAAGCGCTACATACTTCAAGGATCTCCACAGACCTATTCCTTTATGTGTTGTTAGCTGATTTTATTCTTTAATGATAATCACTCGGAGAAACCGATAACCTCTTAGTTCATCTGAATTTTGGTTACTTTCTTTTTCAAAATACTAGGACTCCACCCATGAGATTTCACATTTTTATTCTATCCTTAGAAAGCAAGCTAACATTCTCACAATTAACTATGCTTTAACTGCCTGCAGTGTTGTGTTATTGCCCTGAACACCCCAATGTAATTGCTTTTTATCACCCTTATGGCAGTCTGGATGTGGAACTCCCCCCAGTTGCTCTTCTAAACCTACTGAGCTTGTAGGGTCATTCACAAGGGGGGTACATGGCTGGAAGGCATATCACAGTGTACAGAACTAAATTTGGAGAGCCAAATGTAATATTTTATACAGATAAAAGTTAAAATTAATATCAAGGAAAGCGTTAAAGTAGAAAAGAAATCACAAAAGTATTACCTGCAACCTGAGGATCTGGGCGTGTGCATTATAGGAGAGAAGAAGATAAATTGATTGCATGTGAGCCTCCACTAGTTAGTTACAGAAACCTAACTGGGTCTCCAATGCACTTTCTCCTACACACTAGCTAGCAATCACCTCCCTTAGAAATACTGACTGTGTCCTTTGTGTCACTGACTTCACAACAGCATGCACCCTCTCCATGCCCCACAAATTTGGAGGTTCCTAGACACCCTCCCCCAGTACTAAAACCTAATGAAAATTCTGCTTACATTTACTAATGTGTGTTCCCCTCTCTAAAATGTGCTTACTCTTGTATACTATGCAAAAATCTTTCTGTTTATTCATGCTTTAATGTTGTAATTTTGCCTACTAATCCTATCCAGCTCCCAACTGCTTGACTGCTATGATCTGGTTCATAGCAGTTGCTTAATAAATGCTTGTTAACTGACTGAAGACTAATAAAATTACCACTGATGTATATGATCAGTATCCATCAAAACTAAACAGAAATAAATTTCCCTGATTCAAGGGAAATGTGTAGCAATATTTCTAGGTTTAATTGATTTGAGAATATCACACATATCAAACTTTCAATGTTTACAATTTAAGAGTAAGCATGATTCTACTTTTCTGTTACTGAAATTTATTACAACCTTACTGTTGCTAAGTCAATATATTTCAAGTGAATATAGAGTTTTGTTGCATTCTTTCATGGCAGCTTAGGAAATAATGTGAATATTATACTACCCTAAAAGATCTACCTAGGAATTTTCAAAACAACAACCCATTCCTTTTCTCCTTTTCCGTTTTTAGAGGAAAAATCCCATTTCTCTCCTTGACTCAATGCCTTAGTGGGAGAGCTGGAAAGAGGCTGTTAGTAGTACCTAGCACACATCTTCAATCTTTATTCTAAGAATCTTCATAACCTCCTCAGTAACTAAGATGAAATAATTGAACATTCACAGTGCAAAGCTCTTTTTCTTCTCTCCAAAATACAAAGGAAATAGTAGGTCTTGGTGAACAAATGTAAGTTTGTTATATCAGTCTGTGATTTTGCTGCCCCTTTATCTCAATGGTGGGAGAGGGGAGGAAGGAATAAAGTACATAAGTTGAAGTTTTTAAACTCAGTTTCCCCATCTTATCAGAAGCAAAACTTTCTCAAAGCCTTAAAAAGATGTTATGCTTGTCTGAGAAAACAGGGAACTCATGAGATTGCATTTTGTTCCAAAAAGGAGCCAGAAGGAGAAAAACCCAAGTCAGAAGGAACATGGTGAAAACTGTCTACTGTTGCTGTTGCTTGCCAGCAATGAAGATCATATCACATCTTATGAAGCTGTAATTCAGCTTATCCCCAAAGTTTTGTTTCTGCCCTCCTCCTTTGCTGCTCCCTCATTTTAGCCCTAAAACAGCTGCTTAAACAGCATGCCATTATTCCTTTTCTACACATATCTAGCCCACCAGAATTGTGTTTCAATGAGTAGCATTTTAGTGCTGGCAGAAAGGCCACTAGGGTACCATTTAGTACACTGAAGTAGTAACTATACCCTAGTAGGCAGAATAAATTAAAGCAACTTCCAAAAGTGCCTAACAATTCCCAGGAGTAGTTTATTGCACTGGAAGAACCTTGGGATAAACCTTTCATTCATCTTTAAGGGGAAGGATACAGGTATTAATTCTGTAATAGAAATAAGCAAACTGAGGAACAGGGATATTATTTGCAGATTGTAACACATACCATAGATTTTACAAAATTCCCAAAATGTTATTTTATCAACCAATTGACTGGCATATTCCAGATGAAATGCAAATACTAATAACATATTTACGATCATATGACTGTTTAAATTTTCTTTTAAAATCCAAATGTAGCATCAACATCTTTATCATTTTTTTAAAAGAAAATACAACTGAGATTATAGGGCAGTTTCTGGCAGTTTGGATTTTTGTAGCATGACCTACAAAACCAAAATATGTACCCTCTATCTTAGAACATAGTGAAAAGGCATTTTGTATTTTGAATTAAATCGCAAGTTACATTATTTTCTATCATCTCTGGCCATAAGGTCGCAGCACCTTCCCCAGTACTACAAAATCCAATAATGTAGAGCAGGAGCACACCACAGACAGGGGGTCCCAGAACTTGAATAGGAAAACAAAATTACATCATTATAGCAATATAATTAGTTTCCTATTTAATCCTATGTATGTTTACTTTATGTATTTAAAAACATTATTCTGAGACTAGACTTTCACCAAACTTCCACAGGAGTCCATTACACTCACCAAAAATGATGAAGAACCCCTGCTCTTGTGAATCAAACAGAATGGAGCAATTTCTATAAACAGAATCAAAACTTTAGACTGCATGATTGATAACTGAAAGGTTTCTCAAGCAGTTAAAACTATCTACCCAAAACATGTATACAGTACATATATAGTTATTTCAATCTGAAGCAGAGAAAACCTGTTTTCTACTCTGTAGAATGAATTTCAAATCAAATAAGAATATACTTGAACTTGTACTGCAATTGGTTCTAACGATGTTACATAATAAAAGTCTGCTGCTACAATTACAAAACCTTATGTCTTTTACAATGTTAGATATCAAGTAGACTCTTAATTTAGAATGTTCACTGATTGTAAACATTATAAAAAAGCTTTAAAGATCAGGTTTAATTTCCTAGTCTAAGTTTTTGTTTTCCATTTTGCCTTGCCCAGTTTTCATACAAAGGCTCTCATGCTATACTCTTCATGGTTCTTAATCCAAACCAAGTGATCACAGGAATCTTAATTTGGCAAGTAAATTCATCATTTTTCTGAATCTGGTCCAAAAATTTCAGAGGAGCTTATAGTAAACATTCTCAAAAGCAAAATGTGTCCCATATAAAGCATATACAGTGGGTCTCAATGCAACATACAGAATCACTCTTACTTTTGGTTATTTTCGCCTCAGACAGTAATTTTGCTGGCTTCCATTAAGGTTTCTCTACAACACCAGAAAGGAAGGCTTCTACAAATGTTGTTTAATATATTTGCACAAAATCATCTGTGACCTTGTAACTAAAAGCATCACCAAAAAGACAAATCACACTGGAATAGAATGTAAAATATTGCAAACAAAAAATGTTCCTTTCTAAAATAATATATTGAAGGTATTCTTCAATTTGCTTCCTTCATGTTAAGAAAAAATTCAACTTTTAACTTAAAAAATACATACCAATAATTTTTCATTTTATTCAATTGAGCCACCATGCTTAAAAGTTATTCTCTTTTCCTCTTCTCCTCCTCCTAAAAGGACTAAGATAATTACAAAACTAGAAACACGGCCTTTCTTAATAAATGTAAATCTTGAAAAGGTTATGCTTGTGATTGTTGTATCTCATTGTATTTCTCTATTTCAAAAGGTAATTGACAAGCCCCTAATTTAACTGTACCAGACAGTTCTATCTGTCCCATCTCTGGTCAAACACTGCCTCTCTGTTTCTATTCATTATGCATTATATGGGATTCTAAACAGCTCAGCAGGACCAAAAATTACAAATCTTATGACATCTGAGGTCCACAAATCTTCCTCAAATTATGTCTCTTCACAAGCACTAACATATTTTTAAAACGGCTAAACATGTTGGTTACAACACCATCAACCTAAAAACATCCACCTTCTGGTCCCTGTTTCTGTAGATTCTCTGAGAACCCAGTGGCACAAGAAAAATCAGATACTCATGAAACACTGCAAGCCAAACTTGAGAAAAGATTGGACGATCGATGACCTTGTTAAGTACTAATCTTTCCCCCCTCCCCCAAATTCATCCTCCTGGAGGAAAATGCCGCAAAACCGAGCCTAAGCACGAATCCTGCCTGCCAGGCTGACGGCAGGCAGATCTGCTTGTCACACTTCCCCAATGCCTGCTCTGCCGCAAGGAAAGAGAGAAGGAGGCGGAGAGAAGTAAGAGCCTCACCAGCTCCCGAGAAGATGCTCCAGTGACCTCTGGCTAATGGAGAGAGCTGAGCAGGGAGCGGCGGCGGCAGCGGCAGGGTGTGCGTACTCTGCCCCCAAAGCATTCCTCACATTCCTCCACAATCTACCGCCCAAGGAACAAACAGCGCGCGGCTCCTGCAGGCACACACACACCTGCCTATTCATCAGCCCCGAGCGGCCACAACCACAGCTCCAGAGCCGCACTGGCTGCTTGTCGCACTCCGCCAACACGCAGCTAAATCCGAGCCAAATCCCCCTCCCTACCCGGGCAAAGGCAGCGAGTGGCAGAAAGCTTTGCCGAGACAGCCGCCCAACAGCCGGGGAAACGTTATTTCAACTCCTGCGTGTAACACGTTGGGGGGCTGGGGAGAGAAGAGGTGCAGAGGGCAGGGGAGATTGACTGGTAGAGGAGTGCATGCAGGGGTACGGACCAAGAGGGCTAAAGAGAGGCTACAGAAACATACACGGAGAAAATAAGGGTGTGAGGAAGATGACCAAGAAGGGCTGAAGGGTGCTGGACAGACTTCCTCGCTGGAATTGGGGTGGGGGGGCGGAGAAGGGGTGTCCAAAGAGAGAGAAAGCGCAAAGCAAAGTGGAAGATCCTACCAGTTCTACAGAATTCAGTTAACACTGGTGGGAGAGATAGGAGCGAGGAAGAGTATAGGGGCTTAAAGGCTTGTAGGAGATAGAGAATTTAGGGCAAATCAGATGAGCAGGAGGTTTTACTAGGAAAGGAGGAATGGGGGAAGGGGGAAGAGAAACGAAGGTGAGGGCAGAATGCAAGAGGAATGAGGAGAAGAAGCCAAAGTACGGGGCAGAAAGCCAGAAAGGATGAGAAAGGGGAAGGAGCAAGGGCAGATTTGCAGGGAAAGATTGGGGGGGGGGGGGTGGGGGGGGAAGGGCAGAAGCTGAAAGCCACAGACCAGGGAGAGACTGGAGGGTATATATATAAAATCATGGAGGGTAGAAAGGTAAGCAGTAGGGTAAGGAAAAAAATCCTGGGAAATGCAAATGGAGGTTGAAACTTCAGTGCCTTGGGGGGATGGGGGGAGGGGAGAAGGCGAGTGCAGGCAGGAACACGAGGCGGGGCAGGAAAGGAGGAGAGTAGGTGGGTGGGGGTGATTGTAACGGGAGGCTCCCCTTCCCACACCCTCCCCCACGCTCGCCCCGATCTGGAGATTTGCGGGGTGAACGGAGGGAACAGTACCACGAGCCGGGGAAGTGAAGGGCCAGGAGGAGTGGGGGTGGGGGATATGGTTGGGCGCCCTCCCCGCATGCCGCACACTTACTTTCCAGGTTAGGAAGTGGCTGCCGTCGCTCCAGGAATCGGGGACATCCGCGCGGAGGGGTCGCGGCTGCGGCACCCAAAAAAAAAAGGGCCAGGCCCAGGGGAGCTCCCCCCCCTTCCCCCTGAGCCCCCCCCCGCAGACGAACCCCCTCCCGCCCGCCCGCCCCCTCCCCTGCAACACTTCTCCCACCCCACCCCCGGGACGCGGCGGCGGCGGCGGCCAACTTCCCCCTCTACCCGGTGCCCATGGTGCCACCTTCCTCGGCGACAGCACGGAGTCAGCCCCGGTGCCTGGGTGCTGCCGAGCTCCGCCAAACAGCCCCCACCACCCAGCCAGTCAGCCAGCCAGCATAGGGCTCCCGGGAACGTCAGCACGCCGCCGTCCCCCGACCTGCTCCGCGCCAGTTTCCATTGGACCGCAGGAAAAGGCTGTCCCACCCTATTGGCCCGGCCCTCATATTGAACGGACCAATGGGATTCGGGGTTTCAGGTCGCCATAGAGACCGATGCTGTTAAGAGCGAGAGCGGCTAGAGAAGGTGGGGAGGGTGGGGAGAATGAAGGTGTCCGGCTTCGGAGGGTGGGGGCACTGGGGGCGGGTTACGAGGAGCCAGAGGATCCTAGATCTAGATCCAAACCTCGGGGGCTACCTAGTCCAGCCCCTTCATTTTACAGTTTAGCAAACTGAGACCCCGGGAGGTGTCAGTGATTTGCCTAAGATCACCGGGGTAGGAAGAGGGGTGGGAGGATTTGAACCTGGGGGGATTCCCTCATTCAGTATCTTAGACGTGGGTGGGCCTTCCCTTCCCTTCCCTTCCTCCCCCTGATTCTTTCCTCTTCCTTGACAGGCCTTGTCAGTGGTATCGAAGACACTTTACCCCACCCCCAGCCCCATATAATTTTTTACCTGTCCCTGAAGGTGACCTCAGAAACAGGTATTGCATGCACTTCTCCTTGGTTTGGGGAGCGGGGCCCCTGAAACTACGCCCTTTGACCTATATGCAGCATCAGCGTCTGCCGGTGAGTCTATTTTCCCATCCTTCCCTCTTCTCCCATATGCAAAATCCCCTGAATCCTGTGGTACTCAGGAATTCCTTTTTCTGCATATTTATCTCAACCCCCTGAAGATCTCACTTCAAAGTCGATATTTAAAATTCAGGCCCCTACCGGGAGGTATTTTTCCAGAGTATTTTTCCTTTAAAGGAAAACAAAAATGGTAAGGAAAAAGTGTGATGAGTTACATTCTACAATGAGTACAATAAGGGCTGGAATTAAAACACATTTTAACCTAGCCCACAACTTCTCACCTCTCCCTTAGTATCAAATGGTAGTTATTAATCTTCTACCTATACATAGCAACAAAATAATACAAGTTTGACAGACATTCTCCATAGTAAGTAAGAGGTTGACTTCTGGGGAAACGTACAGTGTGCAACGCTAATGCCCCATGCATTTTTATATTTGTATCAGAATCAAGGGGAGAGAGAATGCAATCAAATTCTGGTTAACAATTTTTAGGGAGTTTGATATTCTCTCAACTTAAGTGTGAACCTGGTTTCAGTTATTGGAGTGAGCATGAGCATCTTGGATTTTAATCCTGCCTCCCTTACTGGTTTACTTTATGACATATTCACTCTGTTCTTTTTTCCCAATCTGTAAAATGGAAATAAATATTATTTTTCTAAGTCTAAATAAGGGATATGGAGGCAGTTAAAGCAAACATAACTAATGAATTTGACAGGACATAATTATTTTATTAAGTATATTATTACAATGAAATATGACCATTAGTTTTCTAATGATATTTCTTTTACTAAAGATAGGAAGTTTTTGAAGCTATTAATATCCAGGTTATATTTTTATTAAAGAACCTGCTGTTTTAAAGACAATTTTGTGGTAAAATAGTGTTTTGGGAATATTTAGAGTACTTGGAAATATTCCATTGGGAGAGGGACTTTTCTTGCTTCTGTTATGAATTCTAAATTAGATAATGGGCTTTGCTATTAGATTTTTAAAAATCTTTTGTCTTTCTTCTGAGGAAGCATCATACAGTAGTGTCTCTAGGTCTAATCACAAATATAATGCATAAGCTCATTAATAGGGTGACTGTGTTTTCAGTCTCCATTAATTTGTGTGATGAAATCCAAACCTAGTTAACATCTTTGTTCAGGGTCAGACAATCCCAGATGGCAAATGAGTATTTGTACAGTTGTCTGTGGAGTAACTTGTACTTTTCCAGAGCTGGGTAGGAAGCAACAAGTCAGTAGGCTAACTGCTTTCTTGCCTTACCATCATGGGAATTTGGTCTGCTTGCTTTGGAAAGGGATAACTAACCATGCTTCTGTTGAAGGATAGAATAAGTAAAATTCAAACTTTATAAATAAAACCCACATGAAAAATAATATGTTGATGAACATATGGCATGCCAGTGCTATATAAGATTTGATTGTAACAGCTTATGAATGCAAGGTTTTTTTTATTAATGTATATAGAACAATAACAATTTCATTTTCTCCAGTTCTGGGGTTGGACAGGAAACAATAAACAAAAACAAATTATTTTCATTTTAGAATTATATCCTTTTCTCAAGTGATGAGTTTCACTAAGATTTTATATTGCATATGCTATGTTTGTAATAATTAAAATTGAATAAAATATAACTAATTTAATTATTTAATATATTACAGCTCAATATACATTTATTTTACTGTAAACTATGGTAAAAATGGTTCTCTTTGATAAACCCACAGGACACTAGCTATAGCACCACTTAAAGAAAAACTAATATTGTTTGTTTAAATTAGGCTTGTTTAACAGATGTAATAGTTTGGATTACAACATAATTATTTATTATGCTGAAGACTTCACTGAAGGGATCCTTTCAGATTATACTGGGTTGATATATTTTAAAATAGTATTAGTTTTACAGAAGTTCAGTTTATACTCAACTTTTCAAGAGCTCAACTTTTAAAGTAGGGGTTTGTTGTCAGTCAGTTCAATCAAGTTCAGCTTTTCATGACCCCACTTGGGGTTTTCTTGGCAAAGATACTGGAGTGGTTTGCCATTTCCTTCTCCAAAAGTAAGGTTACATTTGTATTAGATTATTATTCTTTGGTATACCACTTTTGCTAAAGCAAGAGACTACATTTGCTCTTGTTCTAACCTGACAAAATCAAATAAGTTATCAATGCTAAAAAAAAAAATGGAAAAGCAAAAAGGCAAAGTTATAAATCTTGACTATCACCATTTCCTGCAAAAGTATAACCCATTTGTTGTCCTCCTGCCAGTTTCTTTTAGTATTCTTTGCCTTTTTCTTTTTCCCATTTTCATCTGCAGTACAAGTGGAACTACCACATTTAGTCACCAATACCTTGGTCCCAGATCATTATCCAAGGATGTAGAAATGGCGAGAGCAGCTAAAATATACATTGATGCTATGCATACTGGAGGTACACAGTGTTGGAAGCATTGAGTTCATTTTAAATGTCCATCTCTGGAAAAGGAAAATACCAACAATAATGGGAAAAAACAATGTCAATGCCATCAAAAAAGATAATAGAGAAGACAAGCTCATTTTTTCTCATAAAATTTTCCTGAGAATGACATATGTAGATATAGATTTATATGCTATATCAACAGCATGCTTCAAAAAAATACATAAAAGGAACACTCAGGCTTTCACAAATTATTTTCTTCCACAGTCTACATCTTTGAAATCAAACAGTTGACTAGGGATTACAAGAGAACGTAAGATCCTACTGTATTTATTTGATTCCATCAAAGTAGTTGATCCAACAAAATTCAGTCAATGGCACTCTGGTTGTTAGAGTTTATCAAAGTATGATACAGGAAAACTTCTTCTTGCCAGAGGTGTTTTTCTCTCTTGTGTATGATGTTGTATATGGGATCCAAATGGGAGAAGAATTCTCCACAGACTGTAAGATATTCCAGATAATCTTCTTTGTGGATGACATTGTGCTGATTGCATCTAACATGAGAACATAAGAACGTGGTAACATGACACCTAGTTTCCTCTAGAAATTATAGAATCAAAAATGTGATTATTTCTGTAACTTTTACTGTATACTGCTAGATTAATTCCTCCCCCCTGCAAATTCTAATAGTTTGTAATTCTACTAGCAATGAAAGCATGTTTCTGTTTCTTCACATGTCTACCATCACTGAGTTTTATTACTTTAAATTATTTTTGCCAATTTGATGGATGTGAGGTGGTACTTTTTGAAGTTGTTATTTGGCATCCCTTTGATTATTAGTGAAGTTTATTTTTCAAGAGATTATTAATAATTTTTGTTTCCTATTTTGTAAATTGTCTGTTCACATTCCCTGACTATTTATCCAGCAGAAACTGGGAACTGCCTGTTTAAATGTTTAACCATTCTCTTATATCTGTATTTTTAGATGGCAAGTTTTTAATCCTTGATATTTGCTATAAATATTTTCCTTCCAGAAATGTTTTACTTTAACGTAATCAAGCACATCCAGTTTGTCCTTAAGAATTTATTGTATTTGTTAAATGGAAACAAAGTCATTTTACCATCACAATTAAAAAATACATTATTCAATTTTCTTACTTTCTATATTTCTTCTTTATATCTAAGTCTCTCATAGTACTCCCCACAGTGGTTGTTCCAAATCTTCTCTTCTTTAAAAAAAAAAAACAACAACATTATATCACCCTTTTCCCTGTCCCTCTTAAAGAACTTCTTCTTATACTTTACTGAAAAAATTGGTCATTTGTTGTGAGCTCCCTTTCCTCCTCATTGCCACACTTCAAATTAACTCAGTCTTATTTCCCAGCCGCAGAAGATGTGGTGACCCTTCTCCTTACCCAGGCCAACTCTTCTATTTGGGCACCATATTCTCTTGCAGGTTGCCCCTTTAATCTCTTTCTCCTCCCACAATTTTCAACCTTTCTTTATACACTGACTCCACAGCTACCTGAAAACTTTCCCAGATATCTCTCATCCTTCAAAAAAAAAAACAAAAAACAAAAAAACAAAGCCTTCACTTGACCCTACCTTCACCCCTCACAACATAGGGGTTATTTTTTCTCGGTCATTTTGGGAAATTTACTTATAAAATTATATGAGAAACCATATTGTTCCTTTGTGAAGTGTTGATAATTTGTCATTTCTTCCTCTGAGACTGATCTGTTTAAATGATTGCTTTTCTATTGTGTCGGTATCAACAATTTATATTTATTATAGAGACAATATGACATAGTGGATAAAGTGCCAGCCTTAGAGTCTGGAAGACCAGGATTCAAGTCCTGTTTGTTAGAGATTGTAAGACTCTGAGCAAATCACTTAACATTTTAATGCCCCAAACAAGACAGTTGCCAATCCGAAGTGATTAAGGAAGTTTCCTCTAGGGGTTCCTTAAACCAATGAAATCACAGGTCAATCAGACTATGTTATTGTTGCTGTTATATGTTAAGATTCCACATTATAAGTAGGTGATGTGAATTAATTTCTAGGTCCACACACACAAATATTTACATAAATAAAATACTTTAAATCTGAATTATAAGTAGTAAAAGGCTTTGATGTATATTTTCTTTTTTGTTGTTTAGAACTTATCAGATAATCATTTTTAAGTTCCTTCTCTACTTCTTATAGGAATCTCTGAAGTTAAAGTTTTTTGCTGACCAATTCCCCCAGATTTTATCTTTTACAGATATTCTTTTGTTTTCAAAAGATAACCTATTTCTTGAAGTTTTTTAAAAATAATTCTAGATTTAACAAATACCATATAAAATGAACATTTCCATATACAATGTAAAATAGAAAAAGAGGATTGCACATGAAACTGCACATTCCTATTATGTACAATGTTTTTCTTAAAAAATATTTGATCAGGGCAGCTAGGTGGCGCAGTGGATAGAGCACCGGCCCTGGATTCAGGAGGACCTAAGTTCAAATTTGGCCTCAGACACATAACGCAAACTGTGTGACCCTGGGCAAGTCACTTAACCCCATTGCCTAGCCACAAAAAAAAAAAAAAAATTGATCAATTCAAAATGTTACTTGAATATATTTCCAAGATTTGTGATTTGGAGGTCTAAGACTATATTTTAAAGATTTTTTTGTATATTTTTGCCCAGATTTGTTGCTTTTCTTTCTTAAAAAAGCTGTTGTTTTTGAAAAAAAAATTATGATTTTCCAATTAGTATTTTTAATAACAATTTCTTTTTTCTTTTTTTATGGCTTGTTGGATTTTTTCTTATTTTTTAATTCTATAACATTTACATGCTTTTTTAGACTCATACTTAGTATACTTCCATTCTGTGGTTGTTCTATATTTACTTTCAGAGTGTTACCTGGTTTGTTTATTCTGAAAAGTTTTTTTTCCTTCCTTTTTATTAGGTCCTTGAATACAGTGTCCACATTTGGAGGTTAGGGGTCAAGGCTGCCCTTTAGAATGCCAATTAGGCTAATGTTTGTACTTGTTTTGTCTTAGCCATTTGTTATTTTGTCCTACCTATCCATTAGTTCCTTTTTAGGTTCTTTTATTTCCCAGGTTTATTCTTCAGTTCCATTTTTTTTTTTTTTTGCTGTCTATTGATCATTTCTGGACCTCAGTTATTCTGTCATTTGTGAGTTCCATTGTAGTTTTTGGTCCTTGAGTGTCATTTTCATTTTCCCATTTTGAGACTTTATTTTTTCCTCTGTGAGTTTGTGTGTGTGTGTGTGTATGTGTGTGTGTGTGTGTGTGTGTGTGTGTGTGTAGAAATGGAATTAGAATCTACCTTTCTATATTCCATTAATGTATTTGTTATCCAGTTCAGTTTAATTTTTTGTGTTTCATCTTGTCCGTCAATATTTAAACTTCTGTTTCTGAGGAAATTTTATCCCTTTGATGTTTTGATATGGAATTTATATATTGTGTCACTAAAAACAATTAACAGTAACTGTTCAGTGCTAGGATTGTAATGGTAGAGGAAATGTATCTGGTAAAAGTAAAGTTCCTCAAGGCGTTAGGTAAAGGTGGGGGAAATGCCCCTTATTTTCCACAAAATCTAGGGCTAGGAAACCCCTAGAAACTTGGAAAGGGGAATTTCCCCTCTGCTTGGATGAGCAAATTGAAGTTTTCAGCTAATGTCAGATAATCACAGTTTGACATTCATTGAGCTGGGAAGACAGAGAATCTGAATTATTTTAGTGGAAGATGATTCAACACAGGGGTAGAGAAAATCATGGAGAAGTCCTGAGGGTACTGAATGAGAATAAACACTTCATACTCCAATAAAGATGAGAGAAAATCATTAATTTCCCTGGCTTTGATCCAGTTCCAGGGTAAGGTAAAACCCAGGACCTTCCCAAAGCCTTGGTTGAGTGCCTAGATTGAGGGAAAATGGACTTCCTTTGGCTTAGGCTGGTTCCTGATGTGGAAGAGAGAGACAAAATTCCCCTAGGCTTTGGGGAGAGGGAGAATAGGGCAGAAGTAATTGAAAGGGGACAGAACTGGGACCTACATTGTGAATGGTTACTACTCTCTAGATACCTCCAGGGTTGTTAGGTATAGGCTGGCATTTGGAATGGGAGATGCATTGGGGAAAGACATTGACTGCTTGAGACCCCTCAACTAATGTAAGCAGGGAAATGGGAAATGTCTATGGTTAGACTGTGGAGAAGAATAATTTACTATGACTTGAAGTATTAGGATTAGTGGGGGCTGTAGGACTGATGGCAACAGGATAGTATAGCTCTATCAGAAGCAATTGTGATAATCTCCAGTTAAAATTCTTTTTCTGTTTCCCTTATCTGTGTGTGAGAAGATGGATGAAGAATAATTGGCTTTTGTATTTTGTTGAGATGACACAGCTGACTTCTAACTTCTTTCTACTCTACCACATTATAGAAGTCAACACCCATGTTTTTAAGAGCAGTATTCTTCCCATCATGCTTGGTGCTTGCAAATCTTAGAATTCCATTATCTCTGAAAAACTATAACTATATATGATTTAAAGGGCAACAGAGATGCCCAGTTGATGCAGGTAGGCTGTTGTGTATTTACAATGATGACCCACTTGTAAGAAATGGTAGGTATAAAGGAAATCATTTAGAAAAATGTATGATTGGAAAAAAGGAGTTAGAATGGTCATTTATTGAGAGCAAGGGATAAACAAATAGGCAGTGCTGGTGTTATACTGGTACAAAGACAAACCCTAGAGGAAGGCCTACAGCCCAATGAGTAGATCTTCTTGGAATGATATATTGGAAAACATGGACAAGAATTATACAGAATAAGAGTTAGAATCAGCCCTGATGGAAGGGAATACCCCCATTGTCAAAATAACATCTCCATTGAAGCTTAAATAGGTCCCCTCACTTTCTTGTGCTTCCTCCAGTCACTAAGAAATGGTCTTTGAGAGAATATTCTAAACCAGCCTAGATAAGTCTTAGAGGTCATCTAGCTTAGTTAATTATACCTCACATTTCTTCTACTCTGTCACATCACCAAATAAACAGATAAAATTTTAAAACTAAATGAATGCCTTTGTTGACTGGTTTTGCTAAATTTTCTTTTTCTTTTTTAAATTTGTTATTATAAGGGATGGCTCCTATGTTTTATTATATTTTTATTTATCTTGTTAAATATTTACCAATTATATTTTAATCTGGTTCTGGCCCACTCATCAGAGGACCATAAGTTTGACCTCTCATCTTGATGACCGATAAGGTCTCTTGAAGCACTAAAACTATTATACTGTAACCTAAAAAAAATGAAGGAGTTGGGCTTCTTCATTTCTAAGGTCTCTTCCAAGTTAAACAACATATAAATCAATATTGAGTTGACCAAATATATTAATCATCTTACTAAAAATCCTTCTTTTCTTCTTTCTTTGAAGTTAGCAGGAACTATCTATATATAGATGTATGTACACACATATGTATATATATATATGCATATAGACTTAATTTTTAGCATGTTTTAAAGTTTTATTGGGGAAATACTTTCCTTAGGAGAGTGATAACTTACAGCACTTTATATTATAGATATTTATAATTTAATACGTTCGCTCTGTGGTTTCATTAATATGAGTACTGCCTCCAGTTGTGCAGATTAAACCCCATCTACAACTTCTCATCTGAGGTGATTTTTGGCCACTTGTGCACCCTATCATTATTTGGGGTGTTATGGAAATCTAAGTAACCATATATCTTTGAGTACCAGTTTTCTGTCTTAAAAACTGACAAATTATGTTTGGAATTTCAGCATTGTTTTCATTAGAATATAAGTAGTGGAATTGAACAAAAATCCAAACAGCCAATCTTAGTTTCACTCTATTCCTTTGTTTCTTGCTTCATGTAGCCACCTCTGATTACAGTTCTTCCTTTTCCCATGGTTATTCCTTTCTTCTGGTATATTTTGCTTTTGCTTCCTCTGTTTTATTTTCTTTTGCATTCTTCAGTCTCCCCATAATATTGTGCTGTTGTCAGCTCTGGAAGCTTTTTCTTTATGAGAGAAAGTTGTGAAGTCAACAAGGATTGTCTAATATGTGCCAGGTACTGTGCTCAGCACAAGGATAAAAAGAAAGGCAAATTGCAGCCCCACTTCTCAAGGAGACCATAGTCTAATGAGAGACAATATGCAAATGATGTACAAACTATATTTTTAAAAAATAGGATAAATTGGAGATAACTTCAGAGGGAAGGCACTAAGATTGAAAAAGACTGAGAAAGGCTTCTTGTAAAAAGGACTTTAGCTGGCACTTGAAGGAAGGCAGGGAGACCAAGAGGTAGAGATAAGGAGAGAGAAAGCATTTCAGGGATGGGGGGACAGCCTGTGAAAATTCCTGGAGTTGGAAGATGGAGAGTTATATGCAAGGAACAGCAAGGAAGCCAGTGTCACTGAATCACAGAGTGCATAAAGGGGAGTAAGATGTAGGAAGACTGGAAAGGTAGGAAAGGACCAGGATATGAAGAGCTTTAAAGGCCAAACAGAGGATTATATATTTGATTCTGGAGGTAATAGGGAGCTATTGAAATTCATTGAACAGAGAAATGACATGATCAGACTTTAGGAAGATCAATTTGACAAATGAGTAGAATGGAGAGATGAGTTAGGGAGACCAACCAGCAGGCTATCGCAATAGTCCAGGTGTGAGGAGATGAGGACCTAGGTGCACAAGGATAGTGGCAGTGGCAGAAGAAGGAAGGGAACATATTCAAGAGACTTTACAAATATAGAAACAATAAGATTTGCCAAATGACTGGATATAGAGTGGTGAGAGAGTATAGAATAGAGGATATCATCTAGGTTGTGAGCCTGTGTGATTGGGAGTAACCTCGATGGTAATAGAGAAGTTCGGGAAAAAACGGGGGGGTTTTAGAAAAATTAGTTCAGTTTTTGACATTTTTCTTTTAAGTTGTTTATGAGATGTCTTATTCAAGATGTCTAATTGGCAGTTGGAGAAAAGAGACTGGAGGTCAGGAGAGAGGTAATAAATAGATCTAAGGATCATCAGCGTAGAGATAATAATTAGAAACATGGAATCTGATAGGAGCAAGTGAAAGATGAGAGATTGAAATAGTATAGAGGAAGAAGAGAAGAGATCTACACCCTTGGTTAGTACATAGAACTTGGATGAAGATCCAACCAGGAGATTCATCTGTGGTCAGGTGGGTAAAGCCTCTACTCTACTTACTCTCTTGCTATAGTGAAGTCACTACTTCTGATCCACCTTTCCTTATTGTTGTGCCTCAGAGTATAACCCTAGTTCTTCAGGGGTTTATAATTTTGTCAGTGTCAGCATTCCTTCGGATATTTGTATTGTATTATATCCACTCCCCCTACATTAGTGCAGGGGTGCCTCACATTTTATGTTGCATAGTCCGGTTTGGCAGTCCAGTGAAACCTATGGACCCCTTCCCAGAATATTGTTTTTAAATGTACAAAATACATAGGAGTACAAAGGGAACCAACTACATTGAAATAAAGCTATGAAAATTAAAAAAAAAGTTAATGGACCCCAAGATATGAAGGGTTCGTGAGTAGCTATGGCTGACAAAAATCCCACACCTCATGACCCTCCTTTCTGGTGATTGTCCTGTTTGAACTTAGGTAGACTGGTACCTGAAAGACAGTCATTTATTTCATTGCTGGCCTGTCATTGAGGCCTTTCCATTTTGGTAGGACCTTCCAGAGCATAAAATCCATTGGGATAGCCTGTAAAAATCTAAGGTCATCTCAACACCATTATGAGGCATCAAAATAATACTTTACTGGAAAATTGAGGAGCAGCAGAAGAAGACAGCAAGCAGGCCTTAGCAGAACCAGGTGCAATCTAGAATCATATCTCCCCACTTTCATAGCATTCCTATTCAGCAGAAGTATGGGTCAGTAGGTTGATTTGTGGCCTCAGGTTGATGTTTGTTGTTGTTGTTGTTGTTTTTCCTAACTATTTGAGAGGGATTGACTGGCTACTTACAAAAAAAACTTTCTCCACAGGTTATTTTTTTAGTTGACACCTTTTTGTGTGCTTTCTAATCACAATTTGGCAATGACAGAAGACTGGCAGTCCTCAATAATTTTATCATAAGACATTAAAGAAGAAAACACATGACTTTTCTCTTATGTTAGTCTATTTATGTAAGATCCATTTGAGAAACACAGCTTAGGAAAAAAATGTTCTCAGCAAAGAATGTTAATTGACTAAAACGTTTCTCTGCTAACAATCTGAGAGACACTATCTGTCCTTAGCTCTTTCAAACCACAAAATAGATTTTACCCATTAATAAACAGGCTTTATTATTTTCTATATTATCTTAAACAACAAATCTTTGTTTCAGACACATCTATTTTTCTTCTGTCTTATTCCCTTAAGTCTAGCAGAGCAAATCCTTTTAAAAAAAAACAGTTATTCTCTGTACAAGGATAAATGATCTTTATATAGTTAGTGCTGATAATACAATTCCAGTCTTACAATTGAAGGCCGATTTGACTGCAAAGCATGTTCTCTGTAGATTTAAACCTTTAATTTTCAAGTGGGGAAAAAATCCCTTATTGTGACTAAAAATTCCTTTCTACCTGGTGTTCTGTAAAGAAAACACATCGTAAGACTTTAAAAATATACTTGAATGGGAATTCATTTGGAAATACACAAAATTCCAATGATGTTTCGCATCAAGTCAATAGACAACAATACAATAATATTGTACTTGATTTCTTCTTTACTAGACTAAAATGGAAAGAAGAAAAATACAAAATAATATTGTTGAAAAATAAATAATTTGATATATTTATACTTTTCTCATTCATTTCTTGTGAAATGAATAGAAGTAAATCCCATTAGAAATAAACCCCCCTCTATATAAGTTGTCATTGTGCATATAATTTTATCTACCTACTACCACTAACCCTAGCATGAAATCTTTTTTTTCCATTGGAAATGTCAAGATTGGAAAAACAATTATTACATGTTCTTTGATATAGCATCTCATAATTTATAATACAATGATATTACATATTACTTAGCAACATTTATCAAATATTTCAATTTTGGATTTTAGGGTATATCAATTTTATTTGGAAAGGTAATAAGTATTAATGGAGTAAATATTCAATATCTTTATGATAATTAATTCAAGAAGTATCAGTGCTCTGCTGAGTTGTTGAACTTAGAATTCTGGAAGCAAACTGCTCCAGGTCTTGCATAGAAGTGTTACAGAAACATTGTAAACTTCCTTCTACTGTTCTAATGATGTTATTTTTGTACTGACCTAGGGATAAAACTTCTGACTTTTCTCTTCAATCTTGTTTCTTTTTTGTTTTTTTGTTTCCATTTAACCATTGAGCTGCCTACTGAGACAGCTAACAAAAGAGCCAAATATTATTATCTATAGCATATGTGTATTTTATTTTAATAGCCACAGAACAGTTATCAGTTGAATATGACTCAGTCACTTATCAACCTGGAATAGATTCAAAGCAATGATGTTGAGGAGAAAGTCTGAGAATCATATTGCCAAACCTTAACTCATCTAGTTACTGAAGAAATGGAGCTTAATCCTTTTTTTTCCTTCCCATTTTGGTAATGTACATTCCTGTCTAATAGTGTTATTATTTTAGAAGGCCTAGTTTTTATTTTGTTTTCTCAAGCAGTTTGATAGCGTACTTTATTATCTTGGTTCTACTGTGCCCATGGTAGGTGATCAAGAAGTTCTTTAAAGCAGTGAAGGAACAATGCTTCACATCTCAAATTATACCAGCATTCTTGCCATCATTTTACTCATTCCAGATATTTTATGATATGGAATCTGTTGTTTTAAAGAAGTTCATACTTCTTTAAGATACTACCGTATAAAACTTTCCTTTAATTTCATGTAACAGTCAATTTTCAGAGATTTCCTAATTTATTCTGTTTCCGAAATCTTGAGATGGTATTGAAAGACCTAGCTTTTGCAGGTTATTCTCTGTGTCAAGCTACTTGGAGATAGAAGCATAGTTTGATTTCAAGACATTTCAGTCAACTTACTCAACATGGATTGTCAGCAGTATCTGGCATTGTTCTTGTCCACCTGACAAGAACAATTGGGAGATATGCCTTCTTTTTTCAAAGAAGTGTCCAGAATCTGACTGAGAACCTCCTGAGATTTGTCAAATATAGTGACCACTACCTACTTTTGATGATTCATGTGGGGACAAATGATACTGCCAGAAGGAACCCAGAAAGAATCTGTAGAAAGTACAAGGTACCAGGCAAGAAATTAAAAACCTTTGGGGCATAAGTAGTGCTTTCATAACTGAAGGTAGGGACTTTAGTAAAGAAAGGAAAATATAATAATGATAAATTGTGTTTATATGGCCTTTAGAGGTTTATAAAGTACTTTGCATAATCTATTTTATTTCGATCATAATAGCAAACATGAGGAAAATAGTACAATTATTATCATTTATCCTAAAGTTACAGTTAGCGAGTGGCAGAGCCAGGATCTGCATCCAGATCTTTAACTCTGTTCAGTGTTCTTTCTATTATACTATATCTCTATGGTCAAGGATAGGAGAATGGGTTATAGATTTCGAGATCATAGTTGAAGCCAGGAATGATAGCTAATGAGAGTTGGGAAGATTACATTCATATAGAAACTTGTATATTCCATCAAGAAAGTTTTAAGCTGAAAACTTTAGGAGTAGGGAGAAAACTATTACCAATACAATCCCTGTAAGATATTACAAAGAAGAGTGAGAAAGACATAGGAATAAAGTAGCTCTACAATTGCATAGGGATTCACAGGTGAGAATATCCAGGAAGAGAATCAATAATATTTGTAGCCTCAAATGTCTATACATAAGTGCACAGAATGCAGAATATAGGTCTTAATGCAAGGATGAAAAATTGACCTCAGAAATATTGCTGAACACTTCATTGTTGGGATGTGACTTGTGAATGGAATGTGGCAATGGAAGTATCTCTTTTTCAAAAGGAACAAATTAGATAAAAGGGGAAGTAGAGTGTCATATATGTTATATATATGTATATATGTATATTTATATGTGTTCCTGTGTGGAACTCTAAAAGCCAAGAGAAGAGCATGGTGAACATTTGAGTGAGGATCAAATGTAAGAAACAATATGGTAGAAAGATGTTATAGGCCCACTGTTTCCTTACGCTCTTTTAATCATTGAAATCCTATCTTTATTGGCTTCTGGGACTTGGAAAACAGTCTCTTCTCTCTTTTTCCTCAATTCAATCCCAGGACCTATATCAAAGAAGAAGGATACAATGCAGATATTTTATGCATGATGTAGAATGGAAAAGATTAAGATAGAAAAGAGGAGGATTTCTCACCCTAACTCTTACACACAACTTTTCTTTGTAATTAATTTTTTTTTTTATCCATAGTTTCCCTCAACTTGCCTCACTGTTATCACCTAAGTCAGAAGCTCTTAATTTACCTTGACAATTATTTTTCCCACCTGAGGGAGAAAAACACTGATGGGAACTAATATTCTGGGCTTATGGGTGAGCAATAAAGAACAATTTGTGCATGACATAGAGATTAAGACAATCTTGAGAACAACCGATAGTTCATGGTAGATAAGGTGGAAAGGCATTGTATGTTATGTATCCTAGACTTTGGGAAAGCAGAAATTTTTAAAAAAAATTTAAGTAGTTGGGGCAGCCAAGTGGTGCAGTGTATAGAGCACCAACCCTGGAGTCAGGAGGACCTGAGTTCAAATGTGGCCTCAGACACTTGATACTTACTAGCTGTGTGACCCTGGGCAAGTCACTTAATCCCAACTGCCCCACCAAAGAAAATTTTTTTCAATAGTTTACCTTCCACCAGGAAGCACAATTCAATTATATAAATAAGAAACAAAACAAAATAAAAAATAAAGCATGATGGAAGCAAAATCACTGTATGTATTTGTATCTCATAATGTTTTGTATTTGTTTATTAGGACTTTGTTGCTGTTGTTATCTTTATTTACATAGTTGTAGTTAGTGTGTTTATTCTTTTGATTCTGCTTTCTTCACTCAGAATTACTTCTGAGTTCCTTTGTTTCCTATCATCATAAAAGTACAATGTTCTATTGCATTCATGTACTATAATTTGTTCATCCATTCCTCAACCAGGGGGACTATGTAGCTTGTTTTCAGGTTTTTGCTACTATAACAATTGGTTCTCAGGATTTTTGTTTGTTGATTTTTTTAAGTCTAGGTCTCCCTGCATCTTTTTGAGTTCCAGTTTCACCTAGGCTGAAAGTGCATTGGCCTCCCCAGACCCTATTCACTACTGATCAGCAGAGGAGCTTTAACCTACTCTGTTTTAACAGCCTAGGCCGGATCTTTCCTTCTTCTTCAGCAGCCTAGTGGTCTTCTAACTCCTGGACCCTCATTGTATTGTTGCTAGAGTTAATACAGACATCTAATCCCTTAGCCCACTGAAGTTCAGAACTCCTGAGCTCAAGTGATCCAACAGTGTCAGCCTCCCCTCTAGCATGTATTACAAACATGTACCACTGTACTCAGATTTTTTTACAGAGCTATTTCCCTGCCGCCCTATCATTATCTCCTTCAGAAATTACCTTAGTAGGATTATCAAAAGGTAGGTCCTATTACATGATTCCATATTGTTTTCCAAAAGGTTCCAACAAATTCACAATTCTACCAGTAGTGCAATAGCATGACTGTTTATACACAGTCACACCAATGTTGAATGGAAGGTTTGTCAATTTTATCAGTGTTAGTAACTCAAAATTTTTTTATTTGGTATTTCTATGTTTGGTTATTTGATTTCTTCTCAAAGCTGTCTGTTCATTTCCTTTGACAAAGGATTACACAAATTTATATATCCCATGGAAATTTTAAAAATACATGTATGTCATGTATAACCTATATCAAATTGTTTATCTTCTCAGGGAGGGGGAAAAGGAAGAGGGGAGAGAGAGGGAAGGAGGGAGAGAAAGAGAGAGATAGAGAGAGAGAACTTAGAATTCAAAAAATTTTAAAAAAATGTTAAAAATTGTTTTTACATTTAATTGGGAAAAAATAAAATACTATTTAAAAAATAAATATATGTATATACTTGGATATGCTGAAACAACTATATCTATAGTTTTCCTTATTTTAAAAACCAAATAATGATTGTCTGATGTTATCTCACAGTTTTCTCTTTCATTTTCTCTGGATGTCAGATTTTTATCAGAAATGTTTATTACAAAGATTTTTCTCCAGTCTTTTTCTTTCACCTTATTTTAGGTGAATTGCTTTTTATGGTATGAAAGATTTTTATATTACAGAATCAAATTCATAAATTTTATCTCTTCTTAGTAGGAAAGCTTCTAAAGTTTCTCTGTTTCATATAATACTAGTTCTTATATTCATATCATTGCTTTTTTTAAAAATCATGTTTAGGATATATCCATTCATTTCAGGCTTTATAATATTTTAAGATAAATATAGGTCATATTTTATCAAAAATATTTTATCAAAATATTTTATATTTTATTTCAATGTCTATTGGAATGATTATGTGGTTTTTATTATTAGAATTACTGCACTAATTATCATGTGGATTTGTTATTCCAATTACTTTTATAATATTAAATCATTCCTGGTTTAATTTCAACTTTATTTAAATGTAGATTAAAATATACATTGCAGTTTTCCAGTATTTTATTACGTGGTTTGTATTGATATTCATCAATTATAAAAGGCAACATGATGTAATGGCATGTTTCAGGCATAGAGTTAGGGAGACATGAGTTCAAATCTTACACCAAACACTAACTATCTGTTTGGCCCTGAACAAATCAATAAATTCTACATGTTCCTATGTTCCTAATTAACTAATCTCTTAAGTCCTAAATAGCTTGTGGTCTGTGTTGGTGGAGGGAGTTCCCCTCACTAACAAAATCACAAATATCATATATTTGCATATTCATTAATTATATTGTCATCTAATTTTTTTCTGAATTACCCTTGTTTGATTCGGAAATTGGGACCACACACACACACACACACACACACACACCACACACACACATACCTATATATACATTATATATACATATACACACATATGTGTGTGTATAAATATAGTTATAGATATAGTTGAATAGAGTGAAATTTTTCTTTACTTTTGAAAATCACTTATGTGGTACATAGATTATTTATTATTTGAATATTTGCTAGAATTCACTTATGAACCTGGCTGGTTTCAGTGCTTTTTCACATGGCAAGTCATTGGTGGACTGCTCAATTTCTTCATCTGACATTGCTTTATTTGGGTTATCTAGTTGCTATTTTGTAATTTCACATTTTCGTAAACATTCATCTCTTTCCATTTATTGTTTTTGTTTGCAAATAGTGACAATATTATGCCAATTTCTGATTTTTTAAAAAAATTACATTATTCGTTATGTTTTGTCCTCCATTTCTTGTTTTGGCATTTTGAGTTTTCTTCTCCCTCCACCTCTTAAAATTGAATGAAAAAAAAACTTGAAAAACTTAAGTCTTTGTTTTATTTAGTAATTCAGTTGTTTTCAATTTTCATATTAAATTTATGAAATATCCAAATTCCTATCTTCATAAGCATTGTATTAAGTCTACTCCTTTCAATTTTATCAATTTTTTCTTTAATTTTGAGGTCTCACTTTGTTTTTAGTTTGGAGACATTAATATTTTTTTCTAATTTTTTTAAAACTGCAAACAATTCATCAACCTCTTTTTTCCCTCAGATATGGGAGAGTAATTTGCTTCTAAAACTGCTATACTTCATAAATGTCAATATTTCACATTTGTGCTAATATATTTAATATAACTTATTATTGTTTCCATAATATTATCTTTATCCCAAGAATTATTTAACATTTCATGCTTTACTCTCTATCTAGGCCTAGATAATTTATAGATAGTATTTATTTTTTCTTTTTAATTTATTTTAAAACTTAATGACTGCATTCTTATTGATGAGGGCACTGCCTTAATATCACGAATACAACTTGTTCACACCTCTTTCTGTGTAGTTCCCGCTCATATGTGCCCACCATCTTTCTGTCCTAGACAGGATTCTCTGAGATTACCTACTTTCTCCTCTCTATTTCCCCTGCTTCCAATGGGACTCATCTACCACATCAACAAGGGGGCCAATCCTTGTGGACAAGGGGGAACAACATCCTCATTACCAACAATACCACGACAATTGCTGACCAACTGCCAAATAGAAAAGTGAGCCTAAGAGCCCTGAAAGTAGCAGTATAGCTTTTCCCTCTGCTCCATCCACCAACCAATTCTATTTCTATTCTAACCCTAATAATTATATCCAGGGTAATATCCCTTGTGGAGATTTGACCTGGCTACTGCCTCTGTAGATGCTATAATCCTTGCTTCCTTGGCTGTCACCACTCCTGTAGACCCTAAAAAGAAAATTCTTACCAGCAAAGCCCTTAGCACTGTCAAATGTTCAACATCAGAAACAGATATATTTTTAGCAATGGAAATTGCACTTTAAAAAGTGCATTATCATCACTTTGCTATTGTATCCTGAAGACCACTGACTTACCTTCTTACTAATAATTGGTAGTTCTTATGTTTGTTGTCTCAATTAGAATGTGAGCTCCTTGAGAACAGGGAAATGCCATTCTTTTCTAGTAACTGCTTAATAATTGCTTTTCATTCATTCATACATACGTCAATACATAAATATGAAAATATTTTGCCTAACAAAACAATATAACTACAATAAAAAGAAAAGAAACTAATTGGCAAAGATGTTTTAATGAAAGCTATGTATAGGAACAGTCTCCCATCCAAAAAGATTAAGGAAATTAAGTGGATTTATAAAAGCAATATGCATTTTCCAATGTCTAAGGATATGAACAATACCTATCATGTCCTGTGCTTGTGAAGTTGACTTCTGAACTCGAGTGTAAAATTTATATTTATCCGTTTTGAATTTTCTTAAATTCAGCCCAGTGCTCTAGTTTGTCAGGATCTTGTTGGAGTCTGACTGTCATCCAATACTTTATCTATCCCTTTCAACTTTCTGTCAACTGCACATTCAATAAGGGTAATATCTCTGCCCTGGGCATCACACTGTACATTTCTTGCTAGGTTGACATCAAACAATTAATGATTATTCTTTAAATTTGACCATTTAACCAGTTCTGAATCCATATAACTGTGCTATGTAATTGTACTTACCCCTATGGGGTAACCCTGGCTTCCAGTTTTCTATCTCCCCTTTATGTATCATCGTCCCCTATTAGAACACAAGTTCCTCGGTAATTGGGTCTTCTTGTTTTCTTGTTTTTCTATTTCCAGTGCTTAGTGCAGTAGCTGGCACATTGTAAGCACTTATTAAATGGTTTATCTAATATATCCAATCTAATATCATCTAGTCCAAGTTTGCCCGTCTTATCCACAAGATTAGTATAAAATCCTTTGTCAAGGGAGTGCTTTGCTAAAATGTAAGTAAACTATATCTAAATCATTCGCTTCATCTACCAATTTAGTGACATTGTCCAAAAAAAAAAAAGCAAATGGGGCTAATCTGGCATGAACTCTTCTTGATGAGACCACACTGGTTCTTATCAATTGCTGCTTCCCTTTTGAGATGTTTAGCAAATCTCACTTGAATTAAATTTGCAAATGGTTTATGGTGGGTCTCTTCAATGATTAAATCTCTTTAGTGATTTACACTACAATCTCCCCAGATCAAGTTTACTATCTTTTTCCCTTTTAAAAAATTTGAGCCAAAATTTGTCTTTCTATATTCCTTTGTTGCCCCTTCCATTCACCATGGACAGTGTGGTTCAGTCAGCCTCTCTGCCATTTCTTTCAGTCCTTCACCCAATCCACAAAAAAGTAGATCTTTTGAAATTGAGTGACTCAGCTTCATCCAGTGGTAAATCCATATTCTCTTGTTATCTTCTTATTTGTCTTGAATAGCAACTTTCGCTAAGTTATTTTTGTTCTGCCATTTCCAGTGTAAAATTGAGTGGTCCTCTATCTCTAAACTGTCAGTTATTATTATCTCACCCCTTTTAAGCAACACTTTTATTTCTCCCTTGATTACTCTTTTTTCCCACAATATAATTGCACCTCCTTTGGTTGTCCTTAGCTTTCTGTACCAGACTCAGCTTGTTCTGAGTGGTAGCACTCCTAATAGGTTTGTGCCGTGGTCTTATATCTGCTGTCTGTTACCTACCCTTGCTTTCATCTCTTGTACTTTTGAAAATCTAATTTGAATGGTGAGTTCCCTGCACATCACATTAATTTCTTCATAAAATTATGTTTTTTTTTTCAAATTTGGTATAGGATAGTTATTTTTCTTTTATTATCTTGACTATCAAAACTGCATAAGACACAAAGGGACTCACTGGTACATATTAACACATGAAGAAACATAAAATTATCAACTAGTCCATTAAACTCATTAGAAAATACATATATATATATAGATAGATAGATAGATAGATAGATAGATACATTCTCACAACAATTCTGTGAAGTAGATCCTATTATTAACCTCGTTTTACAGTTGGGGAAACTAAGGTAGAGTTTAAATAATTTGCCCAGAGTAACACAGCTAGTGAATTTCTGAGGCCAGATTTGAACCCAGGGCTTCCTGACTTCAGGCCCAGTGTTCCATTTACTAAGTCTAGCTGCCATGATAGTTTACATTCATCTCTGACTTGCCCTAAACAAATCATAACAATCATCATGCAGAGTTGGCAAATTCAAGACCTCCTATATCCTTTTTCATAGCATTAAGCCTCTAGCTGAAGGATAATCCTCTGAGAAGCATCTCATGAAATAAATCTAAGGAAAAATTCCTCCTGCTCTGTTTTCTGCTCTTCCTTTTAGGAAGAGCAATGATCCCACCTCTTCCCGGTCTCTTGGAACTTCCTTACCCTGGCATCATGCCAGGGCCCCACATGGGAGAGTCATCCTATGATGCCAATGGTGGACCTCTTTCCTCCTGGAATGATGTCCGTGGAACTGGTGCTGTCATGAGGCTGCCTATGAGAGGTCACATGCCTATGATGTCTGGTTTCTAAAATTTTTTAATTAATTTTTAGTTTTCAGCATTCATTTTTTATAAGATTTTTGAGTTCTAAATCCCCCCCCACAAGATGGCATACAATCTGATATAGGCTATACATGTACAATCATATTAAACGTATTTTCACATTAGTCATATTGTGAAAGAAGAATCAGAACAAAAGGGAAAAACCATGAGAAAGAAGAAACAAAAAACAATAGAGAGAACAGTGTGCTTCAATCTGCATTTAGACTCCATAGTTCTTTCTCTGGATGTAGATAACATTTTCCATCATGAGTCTTTTAGAATTGTCTTAGATTATTGCATTGCTGAGAACAGCTAAGTCTATCAGAGTTGGTCATCACATAATGTTGCTGTTACTGTGTACAATATTCTCCTAGTTCTGCTCATTTCACTCAGCATCAGTTCATGTAAATCTTTCCAGGTTTTTCTAAAATCTACCTGCCCATCATTTCTTATAGAACAATAGTATTCCATTGCATTCATATACCACAACTTGTTCAGCCATTCCCCAACTGATGGGCATCCCCTCAATTTCCAATTCTTTGCCACCACAAAAAGAGTTGCTATAAATATTTTTGTACATGTAGGTCCTTTTTCCCTTTTGTTTGATCTCTTTGGGATACAGACCTAGAAGTGGTATTGCTGGGTTAAAGGGTATACACATTTTTATAGCCCTTTGGCCATCATTCTACTGATGCCTTTTTAATACTGTCTTTACTTCCCGATGCCTACTCCTTCCCAATAGAACTATATCTTTACAAAAAAAAAGAAAAGAAACACTGGTAAGTAAAACTAACAGTCAATTGCATGTGCCACATTCTGTACCCATAGTCACCTGTGTGCTACTGAGAGGAGGAAGTGTGTTTCATTATTGATCTTCTCAGATTTTTGTGATGTAATTATCAAGAAAGTTTGCTGAGAAGAGCTAAATCTATCAAAATCAGTCATTACACAATGTGGCTGTTACTGTGTACAATGTTCTCCTGGTTCTGCTCACTTCACTTAGGATCAGTTCAAGTCTTTCCAGGTTTTTCTGAAATCTGCCTGCTCATCATTTCTTATAACACAATAGTATTCAATTACATTCATATACCACAACTTGTTCAGCCATTCCTCAACTGATGGGCATCCCCTCAATTTCCAATTCTTTGCCACCACAAAAAGAGCTGCTATAAATATTTTTGTACATGTGGGTCCTTTCCCTTTTTTATGATCTCTTTGGGATACAGACCTAGTAGTGGTATTACTGGATCAAATGGCATGCACAATTTTAAGCTCTTTGGGCACAGTTCCAAATTGCTCTCCAGAACGGTTGGATCAGTTCACAACTCCATCAACAGATGCCTATGATGTCTGGAACCCTGTGATGAGACCTTCTGTTCATCCCACAGTGGCCCACTTGCCTAGGAATGACCCATCCAGATACATAATAATAAAGGAAAACCCATACATGTAATTTTAAAAACTCCTTGTTCTACTTCATCCAAACACTATAGTGATGTGCCTCAGGGATGTTGTCTAAAAGCATGTCAAGGAAGACTTGATTCTAATTCTACATTTTGATAAATCTTGGGAGGTTCTCTGTCATGTATTGGATATGTGCCTCAGGAGTTTATGGGCTGTTAAGGGAGGACTAGTACCTTGGTGTGAAGGTTTGCTGAGCCTTTTTCAGGGCTGCTAACCTATCTTTGGTGTTAACCTGTCACCCAATTCTCACCTGTGGCTCCAAGAAAGCACAGAGGCCACACCAGTAAAACTGCCTGCTCAGATGGGCTAAACCAGGTTGAGGGTAACCAACAGGCCTTAAACAATTGGTGAGTTAGGAGGATGTCTACCCCAAGTATTTAAAGACCTCCTGGTGGAATAGGCAGATGAGAACAATTTGTTGCAAAGGTCATGAAGACAGCTAAAGCACGTGCTATAGAGTGCTTAGAGCTTGGTCAGACATCAAAGACACCAAGGTCATCCACTGCATCCTCAGACAAAAGTCATCCTGACTTTTGTCCTGCCAGTGGACTCCAATGCCTCTGGAAGAGAGAGTGAAGCTGATGACTTTGTACAACTCTTCCTCACTTAAATCTAATTCACCCATGAGTCAAGCTGTCACCTTGAGATGTTATTGGTCTTCTTCAGAAATGAAGGACAAACAACAACAACATGCTTCAGGAAGACAACAGACCTCTGTTCTATTATTAAGACAAGAAATAGCTGCTTCAGTACTCCTGAAAAGAGAGTCACCAGCCACCACTACTTTTCTCTTTTCTCTTTGACTTACTGGACATCTATGACCTGATAAGCTTTGCTATCTCTATTTTATCATTTCTTAGATGACAAGCAATTTTTTTTCTCTTCAGAACATACCAATTCCCTCCTGTTTAGGAAGAACCTCAAATCTGTGTTTTGGGGTTTTTTTTAAGCTCCAAGGGTACTGATGCCTTTGTCTTTTCCTTCTTTTTTAATGTGATATTGTTCTCTCTCCAACCTTATGACCAGGGTCAAGATTCTCCCCTGTCACTTCACTTCCTTTTTGCCCCTCCTACTTAAAACTTCACTGCTTTATTTTTCTAGGAATGTTTCCTTGTCCTGGATATTTAGGAGTATGGAAGGCATTTGTGGAGCCCTTCATCTTCTCTTTTAGGAGGGACAACAGCCTATAAAGAAAGTCATGCCTATGATATTTATCAAGTTGGCAAAAAAGCTTTAAAACAACAAATTTAGTATTAGTAGGTTGGTAAAGAAATGCTCTATTATATTGTTGATAGAATTGTAAACTGAACAATATTTTTTGGAAAGTACTAAAGCAATATACAATGAGTTACAAAAGAGATCATGCCTTTCGATTCAGTAATTCCACTACTAGGGTTCCTTCTTAGGTATGTTATTAAAAGGGGAGAAAGACACATCTCTACAAAAATATTCATAGCTGATGTATGTGTAATAGCCCCAAACAGCAACCAAACAATGGAGATAACCAATATATCAAAAAATTAAGAAATGGCTGAACAAATTGTGTTTTATCTATATAAGTAAATATCTCTTACTTCAATACTTCAATGATTGATAGTTTCATCTGTGAGGATATTCTCTTCATTGATTCAGATCATAACCTTTCTATGATTTAGCTCTGCAGAGTTACTGTGGATGAAAAATTCATTTCTTTATGACCAACCTAGTAGCGTTAAGCTTCTCTGAAATTTACTGGACTGGTCGCCAGATCAAAGGCATATAGTATATCAAAGAGCTTGTACTCAAAGTTTTTCAGCATGGTAGAACCTGCCAGATAGTCAATAGCCAATAAACATTTATTAAGTGCCTACTATGTTCCAGGTACTGTGTGCTAATCAAATCTTGCATTTTTCTGATATAATATTCAATAATACAGGTTCATTATTGAAAATAGTGATCACAAAGAATATCAAGAAATATGGAAAGGCAATATGATTAGCGTTAGTACTACCAAGACCATAAATTGCTACCTCCTCGTTCCTCCAGAGGATTCCAGCCTTTTTTCCCACTGTGTTCAGAAGAGTGGGAGAAGAAAATGGATGCCCCAAGGTGTTCAGAACATAAGGCAGTGAAAGTACTTTCCTCCTTTCCCTTCCCCAAGTGTGTACTTGAAACCTTTCCCTAGGTCAGATGTTCTTAACTTTTTTTTGGTCCATGGGCCCCTTTGATGATCTGGTGAAGTCTATACATCCTCTCTCAGAACAATGTTTTTAAGCAGTTGAAGGGAATGCTAAATTTCAGTTAAAGGTTGGTGAAAATATGGATATAATTTGTTTTTCCATCCAAGTTCATAAACTCCCTGAAATCTACCTATAGGCCCCTTGGGGATCTGTAGATCCTAGATTAAGAACTCCTAAACACAAACATTTTCTGTTATGGTTAAAGATCTATGATACCTCATTTTACAAATACATACACATACATACACACACATATAAATGTGTGTGTGTGTGTGTGTGTGTGTGTGTGTGTGTATGCCTTAAACCATGAACTCTTCTAGGACATTTTAAGATATTATTCAAATTACAAAAAAAACCTAATTTATATAACTTTTGTTACATAGCTGTCACTTAAATCAAGGTGTATCTGTTAAGGTGATTGTTCACAGAGTTGTACTATTCTACCACATGACATTTAAATATTCTTTGAACATGCTATTCACTTATTCATAAATGTACCCATAATAGGAGCTTGACTAATTTTTCCCTTAAAAAGACAATGAAATGTCCTAAAGTTTTAACTGGTCCAGGGGAGCTATAGCTCAAACTGTTGAGATACCTTTTCAGTTTTCTAAGTCTTGGAATAAAGGGCCCAGTTTTTTATTTTGTTATTATTTGTGGAGCTCTTTATACTTGATAAACTCCCCATTGTCATGCAAGTCAACATTTAACTAGGCAAGTGTGGGAAGCTGTATCCATCTGAACCAACAATTTAGTTTAGTTTTGTTTTCTTTTCTGAAATTTCTTCCCATGTTATTGTTAAGTAAATTTCTTTTTGTAAAATGTTTTATGGTCTACAAGAGCGTCATTTAATTCCAGTTCCAATCCTAAAGTCACCAGATAGGCCTACAGCAGACTTGGCCCAGAACAGTATCTACTAACTTTTTGGGCAAATAGTTTTGGATTTGAGGATTGGATTTCACCATCCTGTCAAACCCAGAAAATAAATGGCCAAAGAGCCAAAAGCCAAATGACCCGAACAGGTGCTGTGGAGTGCTTAGAGCTTAGTCAAACGTCAAAGACTTAAAGGTCATCCACTGCATCCAAGGCCATCCTCAGTCATCTTGACTTTTTCTTGCCACTGGACTTTAGTGACTCTGGAAGAGAGTGAGAGGTTGATGATTTTGTGCAGCTCTGCCTCACACAAATCAAATTCGTGCAGAAGTCATCACCCAATGATGTCATTGGTCTTCTTTGAAAATGAAGAACAAACAACATATGCTGTGATAAATCTTGCTTGGTTCCATAATCTTTCTTCTCACCTCTTTATTTGTATGTGAATAGTGGTTAGGTTATCCATTAGGTTAATTCACATACCACTTACACATTCTTTTTAGATTATATTTTAAAGAGGTGTTATGTTGCAGTGGAAAGAGCAGAGTAGTTAAAGGCAGAAGATCTGATTTCAAGTCATGGCTCTACCAATTACTCTGTGACTCTAGAGAAAACACTTAACTTCTTTGAGTGTCATATCTCATCTTGTACCATCTATCTCACAGAGTTGTTTTAAGGAAAGTGCTTTGTGAAGAACAAAGCTCTACACAAATACAAACTATTAATATTCTTCTACTAAAATTTTGTTTCAGTGCCTTATTGTTATATTGTGGTGACCCTGTGTTCTAAAAAGCTATACCTGTGGAGGGTAAACTGTCAGATGTCTAATCAAGCCAGAATGACTTTGAGTACAGACCTAAAGTTGGACTGTATTTATATTATCTGAGGCCTGGCCAAATGAAATTCAAGGCTGCTCATTACCAGGTTGGTTCCAAGGTCATAATTTTTCTTTTCAGTCACAGAAACTGCCAAAGATGATCCAGGAACTTAGAGAGGAAGTGTTATCTGCATCAGTGTTCTGCACCAATAAAAGCAGAGAGTTTTATAGTATTAAAGAATGTGTGAAAACACTACCAATATCACTTTAGAGATTCTTGACTGAATCAGCATGGGTATTTCCTTCTTCAGGACTAATTGCAACTCTTTTATCCCTTAGCAAATGATCTTCAAGAGTTGCTGAAGTTGAAAAAAAAATCTCACCCATTGCACAATTTTCTGAGGATGAGCAGCTCTCTGAATTTAGTTAGGCTGCTGAGATAACAGACATAGCCAAGTCTATACTTGAAACATGTCTACTTTCTTAGAACTCACCAGAACTTGTAATCTACTGATATAGCCTTCAAGTCACCACCATGTCACGATAAGGCTTAAGGCAATAGGTTGTTAGTGAAAAATTATTAGTGTTATTATTAGTATTAATAATTAGAATTCATAATGATAATCACCAAATGTTCTTCAATGTTACATTATTTGAGTGTCATATACATTTACACATCTTTTTCAGACTTTACTTTAATCTTAGTATAAATGTTATTTATTCTCCTACCAAACCAGTGGCAGTCTAGGAAGACATTATTGAATACAATATCAGTTATGCCTTTGACCTTAGTAGTGTCGATGTGAACAGAAAAATGTCATAAGATGATCATCATGAAGACTTTTAAAATATCTGATATTGTCAATAAAGTAGGTTAAGTTTATAATTACTTAACCATTTTTCTTTAGTTGTAGAATTTTTTTTTTTGCTTTTTGGTGAGGCAGTTGGGGTTAAATGACTTGCCCAGGGTCACATAGCTAGTAAGTGTCAAGTGTCTGAGGCTGGATTTGAACTCAGGTCCTCCTGACTCCAAGGCCTGAAGTCTATCCACTGCACCACCTAGCTGCCCCGAAGAGATGTATTCTTAACCAAACAAGGGATAAAGACAATTATAAAAGATAAAATAGATAACTGATTACCTGAAATTCAAAAGCTTCTGCACAAACAAATTAATGTACCTAGGGTAAAAAGGGAAGCAAGTGAGTAAGAAAAAAAATCTTTGTGTCAAATTTTTCTGATGAGTTTGATATGCAAGATATGTAAACAATTGATGGATATAATATATTTTATGCACACACATATACATAAAAATGTATATGATCAAAAAGCTGTTTCCTGATAGTTAAGTGTTCAAAGAATGTGAACAAACAGTACTCAAAAGAATTACAAACTATTAACAATCACATGAAGAAATGTTCCAAATCATTGCATCGTTGGTAGAGTTATGAATCAGTACAACCATTTTGGATATCCATTTGGAATTATGGGAATTAAGTGATTAAATGTACATACTCTTTGGCCCAGTGATTCCTATACCCCAAAGAGGTCATGATAAGAAAGAAGTGCCGATATGCACCAAAATACTTCTAGCAACATTTTTTTTTTTTTGGTGACAGCAAAGAAAAAAAATAGATGTTAATTTATTGGGAAATGGTTAAACAGTGCTATAGTAATAGAATGAAGTATTACTGTGCTATAAGAAAAGAAAACTATGATGACCACAAAGAACTATGGAGGACCACAAAGATCTACATAAACTGATGAAGAATGAAATGAGCAGAGAAAAAGCAAGCAAGGGTAAGCAAAAAAACAGAACATATGTACATGTACAATGACTGTAATAATGTAAATGGAAAGAACAATTTTTTTTTTTGCAATTGGGGTTAAGTGACTTGCCCAGGGTCACACAGCTAGTAAGTGTGTCAAGTGTTTGGTCTAAGGCTCGATTTGAACTCAGGTCCTCCTGACTTCAGGGCTGGCGCTCTATCCACTGTGCCACCTAGCTGCCCCAAAAGAACAATTTTTTAAAAAAGTGAATGTTGAAAAACTACAAAGAACAATTATAACTTGAAAGGAGCGTTATGAGAAAATGTTTCACCCTATCCCTTTGCAGAGGTGGGAGGTCCACAAATGTGGTACCTGTATTTTTAGACTTTTTTTCAAGCATTTATCAATTTTAATAAATATTGAAAATAAGTATATTGACTAACTTTATAAGTAATACAGAATTTTTAGTTAAAAAGTCTGCATGATTCTAAAATGTTTACTTGAAATATATTTTTAAAGAGTTCCACCCTTTTAAAATTTGAGATGCTAACAAAAGTTTGAAATCAAGAATATTCTTTTTATTATTTGATCCTGGCTTGTAAATTTTATATTGAATCAAATCCTTTCCTTCCCCTTGTTTCATTCTGAGATAGTTTTTTAAAAGTGTGATAAGGTATTATGAATAGCATAATATTGGTCTGGATATAGACCACTCTTCAATATTGATAACAGTTCTAAAAATGTTTTGTCTTTTGAAAGAGCCAGACTTAGGTGGGAAGAGTACAGTTTGGATTCAGAAGAATAATTCAATGGATCTATAATCTCAAAAATGTGGATATTTCTTCCATTGGAACTGATTGCAATCCATCATTGCACCAATTTTCTCATGTGATATAACTCATGCATCCTTCTCAGGGGATCTACTCAATATTCTGGAGTCTTTCATTCAAGGCTTTTTAAATTTTGTGGTTACCATTGTAGTATTCAGTCTGTCCATTTCTTATACTTCATGCATACCCACTTTCTTATCAATCATTGCTTTCCTGGAATCCTTATTGTACTTCTTTAGTTTAGGACTTCATTAGACCTATGCTACAACCTACTTGAGTCCATTATGTTTCTATGCATTGCACTTAGAGTCAACTGAAATATGATTCCTAAAAGATTGTGGTGTTCCAAGATTCATGACCATCCCACATTACCAGTAGAAACATCTGTGTTGAAATGTTGGGACTTTTCCATTACGAAGCATCTTTGTACTGTTAAAAGCACTGAACAATTGCCAAAATGGAATCCTTCAAGCTCTTTTCCTCCTATTTCTGGGTCTAGCTTGTAACCCATCTTTAATATAATTTTCAAGCCCATGTATTAATGTTCTAACTCAATCACTATTGATTTAACTGCATGTCATAATCTGAACAAAAAGCAGTCTTCATCCATTTAACTTTTCCTTTTGGATTGTTAGAGCAATGTTTTTGAATAACCATAAGCCTCAATGAGGAGACCTGTAATGTTCTAGGACTTGATGTAATTCACACAATAATATCTGCAAACTGAATCATCTAAAGAATGTCACCATCTACAGAGATCAGTGCAATAGTTAAGTGACTGTTTTGGTTGTATTACACTTGATTTTAATATAGCTTTTAGGACCAGTATGATCTTGAGCAGATCATACTGTGCTCTGGTTTCTTCATCTATAAAATTAAAGGTTTTATGATTTCTAAGGTTTCTTCCAGTTCTACATTTATGATCTTATGGTGATAAGAATTCACACCAACAGACTATATTATATTGATGGTCATCATTTGTTTTCACATTAAGTCCTCAGAGAGCTTTACTTTTACATTTGCTTTCCTATTAAGTTAAACTTTGGCCAGAGGTACTCAACTCAGAAACCTGGAACAGAAGCTCTGGAAGCATGCTCTGGCTTACCTTTCACAGATATCTGGATTTTTCTAGGGATCCTGGTACACTAATTTAACCCTGCCAGTTGCTAAATAAATAACCAAGCCTTTTTGTCATTCAAAAATAAATGCCTAAACAAAACAAAGATTTTGTTTTATAGAAGGACTCACCCTGTGGCAATGTTTTGTTTCAGAGGCTTTATTTGTTTTGTACAAAATGTCAATTTAATCATTTAGTTTGGGGGCAATAGGGACAGAGGTTCATTGTTTATTATGGAGAAGCTACTTTCTGTCAGATTAATGAACAGATTTGTTCTTTGGTTCCTATTGGAGCTCTAAAATAATAATTAATGGATGATCTAAATGTATTTTAAATGTATCCTTTCATTGAATGAGACTTGTATATCAGTATTTTTGAAAAAGTAATTATCATTTTCAAAAATTGGAATGCATGTGATTATGATGTCAGTGTAAAATTATACACACACGTAAATGTGTAGGATTTGAGATACACACATATATATTAAAATACTATAGACTTTACAGAAAATCTTGGTTTCTTAAATTAATATTTTATGAAGAATCATCTCCTATTGAGCCTATTTTGTTTCATTTCAAAGTGCTTGAAATTGACAAGCACTTTTATCTAACTAACTTTGAAATCCTTGCCTTGGCTCAGCAAAACTGGGTTATGTGGAAGTTAGTTTGCTTAATAAACAATAAAAGTAAACTATGAACCACTTAATTCACTTTTGTTTGGAGCATTACACACACACACACACACACACACACACACACACACACACACACAAACTTTAGTTTAAACCAAGTCTTTCACCAGACTTTCTCAGCTGTTTTTCTGCCTAACCATTTTTTTTTTCTTTTCTGGGATTGATCAAGGATTTTTATCCATTGTAAACTATAGTATTTAAATGTGTAGAAGCAACATAGTCTCTAGATTACTAGATGGAAGACGTCTTAGAGACCTAGTTCTGTTCTCAGTCCTAGCAGATTAGCATCCCATAAGGGAAAAATTCACCCCAATTTCACAAGTGCATGTAACTTTCTCTTCTTTTGAAAGAAATATTTAAATGATTAATTTTATGAGTCATTTTGGAGCATGGGAAACTGCCTAGGGAGGTATGGCTAGAGCAGTCTAAGGGAGGACTCTAAACATTCAGAAGGTAATCTAAGGAAACCTCAAAGAATCCAGTGTTATCCTGGTGTGTCCACTGGCTGCCCAGAAAAATGCAAAGAAAGAAAGTTTGTGGTCACTGAAGTGGGAGGGGCATCAAACTTTTTCATCCCATCACAGTTTCACTTAGGGCTGGCCTTTTCAAGTAGGTGATTATGGTTAATTGCATGTTGCTTTTTTTATACTGACCTTTTTTTGGAAAAGGAATACTATATTTGTCATCAGTGTGTTTCTAATGTTTTGTTTGAATATTTGAATACAACATAACATTTACTTGAAGTTGTATTAATGAAAGTTTATATTTTAGTGATTTAAAGAATTTTCCTCTATTGGTCAGGAGTACAGATCAGAGTGAAAAATTGCTCAGTGGGGGAGTGTGTGTGTGTGTGTGTGTGTGTGTGTGTGTGTATGCGCGTGCGCGCACTGGAGTGGTAGAAGCAATCTTTAAAAGCAACTCCTCTTATTTCAAAGCCTGGGATTTTGCCATTATGCCTCACTGCTTCCCTAAAACTGAGAAGTGGCATCATCTGGTAGGTATGGGGAAGTATAGAGATAAGGGGCTACTGAGGATACAAGACGCTTTTGTGTGTGTGTGTGTGTGTGTGTGTGTGTGTGTGTGTGTGTGTGTGTGAGAGAGAGAGAGAGAGAGAGAGAGAGAGAGAGAGAGAGAGAGAGAGAAAGAGAGAGGAATTTTGATGAGGTCCCTGATGATTTCTTTTAGGGGATGGGAAAGGAGCAGACATGGTCCCTAAGCATCCTGGAGCTTTTCTTGTTTTTTTTTTTTTCCTTTGTAGAGGGGCACATGTTACTTCTGAGTAGGAGCATAGAAGTTGGAGGGGGGATTGGGTTAGGAACCAAACCTAAAAATTCTCAGGCTCTTTCTGTTAAAAAACCATTCTATTAATGATCCAATTATTCTGTAATAGATAATGGTTTTATCCAAAACATCCCTTCCTATATGGGTTTCAACTCCTGCTCATATGAGATTGACTCAGCTTATATGTGTGTTTCCTAGGCAAGATGTGAGAGTTGTGTACAACTACATTTGAAAATCTCATTTCTGTATGGTTTGAGACTTAACATGTGGCTTGCCTTTTTACAAAATAAAAAATTATGTGGTATGGAGAATAGAGATTTCCTTACATCAAATACATGCACATTTATATAAAATCATATTTTAAAAGTTTCTTGTTAACTCTCCTTCTTTGTGATGTGCCCTAGATGACTGTCTTCTTTGCTTTCCCCTAACAAGGCTCTGGAAACAATCCTATTTCTTCTCATCTCCTGACAATATCAGCACTCTTACATTTGCTGCCTCTTTACTTTCAGTTTTGAAACCAGTCAAGGAAAATCTCACCCTCGCACTGTTGTATTGTTTCAACTGAATTTTCTGATCATACTGTAGTGATGATATAAAAATAAAGTAAACATTCCTCAATGGTAATCATTGCTTTTTCTAAGCTATAGTGTGTTATCAGCTGAAAGCCTTTAATCTTTCCTAAGTACAGTATTGGGCAGCTAGGTGGTGCAGTGAATAGAGTGCTGGGCCTGGAGTCAGGAAGACCTGAGTTCAAATCTGGCTTCAGATACTTTCACTAGCTGTGTGACCCTGTTTGCCTCAGTTTCCTCATTTGTAAACTGAGCTGAAGAAGTAAATGGAAGATCACTCCAGTGTCTTTGCCAAGAAAACCCCTAATGGGGTCACAGAGAGTCTGAAATGATTCAATAACAAGTTCAGTATTTGGGTATATGAATATGTAATGTAATGCCTGAGCTTTCCTGTGTACAAATGAAATTAAAGTTGTGGATTTCTTTTCTGTTAGATGGTGGAAAATCCCAGAGATGTTATGAGTTATTGATAACACCCTATACATGCTCGCCATGACTAGGGAGTTTCGAAAAAGGTTCTTTCAAGTAAGCAAAAAGTTAAGTGCCTACTGTGAGTTGGATAGATGAGTTAGGAGATTATAACCCTACAAACAGACCTTTGGAAAAAAAGAAGTGTTAGAAAAATCCCTTATATTTTTTTATTTACAGAAAAAAGTAACAGGACACTGAATTTGAATCAGAAGACCCAGGCTTCAGTTCAGTCCAGGGACAGGAATGGAAAGCCTGGCTCCAGATGTCCTGCCATAAATAAAGACACTACCTACTATGCCCTGCTTTGCCAAGCTGTCTGAGAAAAGCAACAGTGCCCCAGCCCTCCATAACCATTTAGTGCAGGGACAGTTCGCCTCTCACTTCCAGGACCTCATCCAGGTCCAGGGCTGGGATTTTTTTGTTTGTTCATTCACTTTGTCTTTCTTTGCATTCCCAGCACTTAGCCAAGTCCCTGGTACATAGTAAGTGCTTAACAAATGCTAGTTTACCAACTTGAGACATCAGGGCTCTTGCTGCCAGTACCTCCTATGGTAGCAGGACCCCAAACACTAGATCCAACCAGAAGCTAAATGCATCCTTATGGAGCGTGTTCCTCTGGTTTTACTTCCTAAGTACACAGCCTATTCTCTGCTCTTGAGTCCTTTGCCTTCCTGGCCTTTTGCTGCATATTCCTTGCTAAAACCTAATCCTGAGATATAACCCATTGTCTGTCACTCCTACTCAGATATTTCTAAACTCCAATGAAGAAAGTTACATAATTATATGGACTAGGTATATTATAAATTTGTTATCTAAACTCAACTGGGCTATCACTGCTATAAAATGATCTTTTTATTCTTTTACTCTTCTCTCAGTGATGCTAGCACATTCCTACAGCAGCCATTCCAGAACTTCTTTTTTTGGATCCCTTTTCTTTTTTACTTCCTTCAAGAATTGATTAATAATAATAATAATAACAATAATAATATAGCTAACATTTAAATAAGTGGCTTGTGTCAGAGCTTTGGCATCCATCTGGCATTTTCTGTGACCCAGACTGGTCAGAAGAGCTCCTACTACCACTTCAATGAAATCCACAAAAAGATCTAGTAACTCCTTCTCAGATAATTTTTTTTCAAATACATAAGATAAAATACATGTTATTTATGTTAAGGAAATTAGTTATATTGAAATACAGTTATTAAAACATAAAAAAAAACAGTTCATACACTGATCCAATCATTCTGGAGAGCAATTTGGAACTATGCCCAAAGGGCTATAAAATTGTGCATACCCTTTGATCCAGCAATACCACTACCAGGTAAGTATCCCAAAGAGATCATAAAAAAGGGAAAAGTACATGTACAAAAAATATTTAGAGTAGCTCTTTTTGTGGTGGCAAAGAATTGGAAATTGAGGAGATGCCCATCAATTGGGGAATGGCTGAACAAGTTGTGGTATATCACTATAATGGAATACTATTGTTTTATAAGAAATGATGAGCAAACGGATTTCAGGGAAACCTGGAAAGACTTACAGGAATTGATGCTGAGTGAAGTGAGCAGAACCAAGAGAACATTGTACAAAGTAACAGCAACACTGTGCAATGACCAGCTTTGATAGACTTAGGTCTTCTCAGCAATGCAGTGATATAAGACAATTCCAAAAGACTCATGATGGAAAATGCTATCCACATCCAGAGAAAAAACTATGAAGTCTGAATGCAGATTGAAGCATACTATTTTCTCTCTTTTTTTCTTTCTTATGGTTTTTCCTTTTTGTTCAGATTCTTCCTTCACATCATGACTAATGTGGAAATATGTCTAATAGGATTGTACATTTGTAGCCTATATCCCATTGCATGCTGTCTTGGGGAGGGGGGAGAGGAGGAAGGGAGAAAAAAAAATTGGAACTCAAAATCTTATAAAAGTGACTGTTGGAAACTATCTTTGTATGTAATTGGGAAAAATAAAATACTATTAAATGAAAAAAAAACCAAAAAAATAAAAACAAAACAAACAAACAAAAAAACAGTTCACAGACACCAGATTAAGAACTCCTGTTCTCATAGTCAGCTAGCTGGTGCAGTGGATAGAGTGCAGAACCTGGAATCAAGAAGAGTTCAAATTCTGCCTCAGAAACTAGGTGTATGACCCTGGACATGTCATTTAACTTGACTTCCTCAATTTCCTTAACCCTAAAATTTGGAAATTAATAGCACATACTTTGCAGGGTTGTTGTAAAGATCAAATAAGATAATAATTATAGAGCTCTTATCATAGCATCTGGCACATAATAAGTACTATATTATTAGCTATTATTAGTATTTTTATTTCTTTTTATGCATATTTCATATCTGGGCAGGAACCTGTCACTCCTGTGTTTTAAGATGTGATCCAAAAATCCAAATCCTATTCTTAGATACCATCTTCTTGGTTTTTAAATTTTTTTAACTGAAAAAATTGTGTTAATTAATCTTTTATTTTTATATCACCCTCATTTCTGAATATATGCCTTTCCTTACCCAACAAACTATGTCTTGTAACAAATATTTTGAAAAGAGAAAAAAATCAGCAAAGCAATCAGCTATTCATATTGTTTACAATATGCATACAATACATAGAATATTTCCCAATCATAGCTTCTCATCTCTTCAGAGAGTTGTGGGAGATATATTCTTTCAATTCTTCTCTAGGGTCAAGTCTGTTCACTATTAATATATAGTATTCTCCTTATGTTTTTGGTTGTTCTTTCCACTTACATTAGTATAATCACTGTGAATAATATTTTTCTGGTTCTGCTTATTTGATTTTGAATCAGTTCATATAATATCCCCATGTTTCTCAGAATTTTTTTATATTTGTTGATATTACATGACATTCATGTAATACATTTTGTTTAACCACATTCCAATTAATGGGCATTTGCTGTTTCCAGCTCTTTGTTACCACAAATAGTACTGCTATGAATTTTTTATATCTATAGCATTTCTCTGTCAGACTCCATCTTGCTTTATTGACTGATTTATTGATTCTTAACCATATTTACCCAGCTTCATTTTTCTCTTCTTAATTCTTTATCTTCAATGTGGAATAACGAAGAAAATACTGTGTCCTCAAAGTAGTCAGTTTGTTATGCAAAATTTTGTAATCCTTAGCATTACTTACTATGTTTCTTATGGTAGCATCCTTCATAATAGTAATCTGTTTTCACAGTTCTTCTGAGGTTCTCTATAATGTATTCAAAAGATATGTTTTTCAGGTCAACAAATTACCATCTCTGTACCCCACATTAAGGAATCACCAACCACTCTATGTCTCTTCTTTTAACTGGAGATCACTTCACCTGATGTGTGGAGGGGGACATACACTTCATATTCAGAGCACCTTCCTGCTCTTAAGGAGGTGCTTCAAATTTGTTTCTTAAGCTCCAAGTATTTGGTTCTTTTTCCCCTTCCTCCTTTTCCTTCCCACTTTTCCCTTCCCCCCCCTTTCCCTTCCTCCTTCCCCCTTCCCTTCTCTTCCCTCTTCCCTTTCCTTCTCCCTTCCTCTTCCTCTGGACATTGCATTGTCCCTGAATACCTGGAGAATAGACAGTCATTTCTCAAGCCTCTTTGCCTTCCCTACCCTAGCAGAGACAGCTGACTTTTAATTTGAACATAGGTAACAGTTCTTTGGTCACAACAAAAAAACAAATTACACATTTAATTAATTGTCTTGCACATAGTAAGTAGGGTTTATTTGTTTGTTTTTGTTTTGTTTTTAACAAGTGCTTGTTGTGTTGCCTTGGAATGGATTAGAGTTTAATGAAAAATTTACCTCATTCTCTCTACTTCCTGGAAGAGATGTCACAGGTCCTTGTCTTTCTTGCTTTCTAGTACTGCATCCCTGCTGTGGGGAACTGTGAGCAGGTGATTTCATTCTACCATAGCCAGCTCTCTCACCTCTTTAGCAACTTGTTAACATCTTCATGGCTTAATTAGTACCCTCTTAGCAATTCTTAACCTTGACAATCACTTCAGACTTCCTTTCCTTTCACTCATTTTGTTTTACTAATTTATTTTGTAACTTTATTTTAACAACTTTCACCTTAAGTGAGATTTCTCCTCTGTCTTTTCCTCCTCTTCTTTGATCACTCACATTTAGCAGAAGCATTCTCATCCATCTTCTTCTACTCAAATTCCTTTCCTTCAGCACTAGCCCTTTTTTTTTCCTGTGGATAAGAATTACACAGGATGAGAAAGTATCACCTGGATCACTGAGAGGTTAAAAGTGACTCGCCAGCATCACATGGCCAGTGTGTTTCGGACAAGTGGGACTTGAACTCCGGTCTTCCTGACTTCAAGGCCAGCTCTAACAATCATGAAGTGTAAAATAACATACATATTTTTTCTCATCTTTATCAGTTCCTAAGGTAATTAAAATAAATTACTTTGAAAATTTTGCTGAATCTCTACCCTTTTTTGGTAGAAAAATGAAAACATTTTTATGGGCTAAAAAAGCATTGGTGCTGCTTATCTAATACTTTTCCCGCAGTGATGGATATATTTTATGTTCTTCTGCAACAAGATAATCTGTGGCAATTTTACCTCTCCCTCTCCCTCTCCCCCCCTCTCTCTCTCTTTCTCTCTCTCTCTCTCTCTCTCTCTCTCTCTCT
>NW_020954557.1:1723513-1797131 GCF_900497805.2 Vombatus ursinus
CTCTCTCTCTCTCTCTCTCTCTCTCTCTCTCTCTCTCTCTCTCTCTCTCTCTCTCTCTCTTTTTGCCATGCAATTTTTCAGTACTGTTATCAGTCCGATTTTATGATATAAGTGTTGGTCATAAGAAATGAGTAGCTTTCTTTTAAATAAAACCTCCAATAGTTTTGTGAAGGTACTGAGGTTTGGGGGCATATCATCTCATGGAATTATAAATATAGTACAAGTAAGATGTAGAAGATCAAGTTTTTAGGGACTTGACTTACCTTCCTTTCTGGCTTTCACATTCTCTTGATTGGACTAAATAATCAGGTGGACAAAGAGGAAGCAAGGGAATTGCCTTATTTCATATTCACAGTTTTTATTCATTATAACAGGGAACTGTGAAGACTGAGATAATCTGTTCCAGTCTCTGGGTTTGGGAAAGAACAATTCAATTTGACTAACAAATACTAATTAGCTAATGCACTGCTCAAGCTGTGATTCCTGAAGAGTTCTAGCTTCAGGGTAAACTGTCAAACTTAGCAATCAAAGGCAGAGATACCAAAATGAGGATATTCTGAAAGTAGTAGATGCTGTTTTTTCTCCTCCTTCCCCTCCCTCACCTCACTAAGTGGACCAATGGTAGTTGATGTCCCCTACATCTTCCTTTGACATTATGCTCAGCCATCACAGAACCCTGAAGGATCTAAGATCTGATCAACTGGTTCTTCCTCCGTGGGAAAATTCCTTACTTTGTAATGCTGTCAGGGGAAAGAGAACAAATGTCTGAACTTATTTAGAGTTGCTTATCCTAGTGATTCAGAGTCTACATCTGCTGAAGGGAAAGTCATTTTACCTTGCAATCTCTACTCCTAATTTCATCACTCTCCATTGTAGTCACTACTCATCAATAGCCTATGTCCTGTTCTGACTCCCACTTTACTGTTAACAAACTCCCCTTTATCCCACCTATGCATTCTATTTCTTTCCTTTCCACTGAATCTTTCCCATCTTAAGTGGGTGAAAGTATGTGTCCACATACCTACTCAGATCTTCCTTAACCTAAAATGCCTTCCCTGGACCTTCCTCTCTCTTCTAGCTACCATCTCATCTCTATTCTTTTCATTGACAGACTTGAATTGATGCTTACTAACAAATGGAAATGGTAGTTTATATGTGATGCTTTTATTTCCTTATCAACTAATTACTAAAAAACTTTGCAGTCTGACTTCCCCTTCCAAATACTTTATTAAAATTGCTCTCTCCAATGCCCCCTATTATTCCCTAATACCCATATTCAATGATCTTTACTCAGTCCTAATCTTTCTTAATTGTCTTTCAGTGTTTGGCACTATGTACTATTCTTTTTTGTTCTTTCTCTTCACTTGGCTTCCATAGCCCTTCATTGTGTGGTTTGTTATCTTACCTCTTCAGCTGTCCCTTTCTTTCTCCTTTACTGACACCTCATTCTTTTAGTGCTAGTGCTCCTCAGTGTTCTGTTTTCAGTCTTCCCATCTCTACATTTACTCCCTCATCAGTCTCATGTATTCCTTTGACTTAAATCAGAGATGTCAAACACACAGCCTGCAGCAATCCCTAGAGATGCCTGAACCAGGTTATAATGTAATTCAGAAATATTTAACAAAATAAATAAAAATACAATGTTGTTGTTCAGTCATTTCAGATCCTCTGTGAACCCATTTGGGGTTATCTTGGCAATGATACTGTAGTGGTTTGCCATTTCCTTGTCCAGCTCATTTTACAGATGAAGAAACTGAGGTAACAGGATTAAATGACTTGTCCAGTGTCACACAGCTAGCAAGTGTCTGAGGCCAGATTTGAACTCAAGAAGATGAGTAGTTGTGCCTCCAGGCGCAGGGCTTTATCCACTGCACCACCTAAATAAACATAGATAATATTAATGTGTGGTTTTCTAAGTCAATATATGACCTGCTGGATCCTTATATATGGTATAGTGGCCTCATTTCTATTTGAGTTTTAACATTTCTGGCTAAAACTATGAGCTCTATGCAGATGAGTCACAAATGTATTTCTCAAGCCCTGACATCTTTCCTAAGGTCCACTCATATTTCTAATATGACCATTGGCTATCTCCACCTTTATATTTCCTTGGTACCTTATGTTCAGCATATTCAAAACTGAATTTATCATGTTTCCCCCCAAAGCTTGCTCTTTATTCTGTCAATGGTACCACCATTTTCCTAGTTGTCCTTGCCCCAAACGTGTCAACTTAAGGATTTTTCTTTTTTCTCACTTCCTGTGTCCAATCATTTGTCAAACTTATTGAACCTATATCTAAAGTACATCTCCTGTCAGTCTATTCCTTTTAATTCCCTCTGCTTTAATCTGTTTTATCTGGGCTATTACTGCAATAGGGTTCATAATCATATTTACTTCTAATATCACCCTACTCCAGTTAGTCATTCAACAAATATTAGGCATCTAGTATGTGTCAAAAACTATGCTAGGTGCCGGAGATCAAAGGATAGAAATGGAACATTCCATGCTCTCTAGGAGCAAACATTCTTTCAGGAAAGATGAACACATATGAGTATATTCAGAATATATATACAACAGAGTGTATATTCAAGATATACACATAATATATAAAACGGGACTACTTTCTGGGGGTATCAGGAAAGTCCTCATGTAGAAGGTGGCATGTGAGCTTAGTTTTGAAAAAAAACTAGACATTCTAAGAGGTGGAGATGAGTAGAAGTACATTCAAGGCACAAAAGATTGCTTTTGCAAAATCATGGAGAAAGAAGTTAGAGAGTATTGTGTTGCCATTGGAGGGCCTGGATTCCAATTAAAGGAGCACCAGGACAGTGAGAATCACAACATAGTAGCAAAAAGAACTATTATTTTGTGTGGTGATAAGCTTATTTTTTCCATTAATGGGGGAGATCCAATAAAGACCCTGAGAAACAGCCACCTACTGTTTCCTAGTCACTCATTGGATCAGGAGAGAGGCTTATAAAGCCCTCTTTTTTTGCAGACCACTCTGAGTATACAACAGATAAGGGAATCTGGAAACCTAAATAAATCCTTATGCTCATCCTATCTTCCCATTTAAAGTTTTGTGCCAATTCCCTACCTGCTACAGGTCATGTTTGAGGAACTGTAAGGAGGATAGTTTATATGGACCAAATTTGTATGGAGAGCAGTAATGTTCAATGAGCCTGGCAACATAGTTGGAGTTAGATGTGAAAGGTGTTAAATGCCAAACAAAGGAGTTTATATTTGATCTGAGGTAAGAAGTTTATTGAATTTATTTGTTGGAGTTTATTGAATTAGGGAGTAACCTGGTTAGACCTGGGCTTTAAGATTATCCCTTTGGAGGCTGTATGGAGGATGCACTGGAGAGGGAAGAAACTTGAGGCTGGGAAACCAAGTAGAATGCAATGCAGTATGCAGTAGTCTACTGAGAGGTGATGAGGGTCCTAACTAGGGTGGTGGTTGTACAAGTGGAAAGAAGTGAACTGTGAGAGGTGTTATGGAGGTAGAACTAACAACATTTGGAAACTAATTTGGATATGAGTTGAGAAAGAGTGAAGTTGAAATTTATTCTGGAGTTGTGAATGTAGTTGACTGGAAGGGTAGTGGTGTCCTCCAAATAACTCTCAAAGACTTAAGAACTCTAATCAATTCAACAATTCTGGGGAAATCAATAATGAAATAAGCTGCCAACCTTCTTACAGAGAGGTCATGGACTCAAGATGCAGAATGAGACCTGTATTTTCAGACATGGCCAAAGTGGGATTTTGTTTAGCTTCACTATGTATATCTGTTACAAGGGTCTTGTTTTCTTTTTCCCCAAAGGAGGGGGAGGAGGTGAGATAGAGAGGAAAAAAATGTGTTGTTGTTGTTTTTTAAATGTGGAGGTGCCCTCAACAGAAATAATTCAGTCTGGAAGAGGTGTCAATATGGGAAGAGAAAAAATAATAGGTTTTTGACATGGTGAATTTGAAATTTCTATGAGATAACCAGTTTGAAATGTCCAGGAGTTGGTGAGGTGGTAATATAGGTCAGGAGATAGGTTGTCAGGATATAGATGATGATTCAACAAAAGACATGGGGAATAAGCAATTCAACAGGTTAGAGGAGAGCAAAAACTGAGAGAGGAGAATATTCCAGAGGAGAAAGCAGTCCTTTAATTAAAGATCCCCCTTAATGCTAGTGCCTCCCCTCTGTTGATTAGCATTGTAAAACAACAACAACAACAACAACAACAACAACTTTGAAAGACTTAAGAACTTTAATTAGTCACTCAATATGCCTCCTATGTGACAGGCAACGTGCTAAGCAAAAGACAGTCCCCAGTCCCTAGGAACTCAACGTAGTGGAGGAGAGAGAATTCAAGTAACTTTATGCAAACTCGATGTACACTGGATTAGTTGGAGATAATCAGTAGAGGGAAGGCACTAGCTTAGTACAGTGCCTGGCACATAGTAGACACTTGTTTGTCCTTCATTCTCGAAGAGGACCATGACATCAGAGAAGATGATGTCATGACTTACAAGTGAATTGGATTTAAGCAAGGCAGGGCTGTGCAAAGTTATCAGCCTCACTCTCTCTTCCTGAGCCATCTGGGTCTAGTGGCAAGATACAGATAAGGACAACTGGAGAGGGCCCCAAAGTGGGAAACCTTAGTCTTTTGAAGCTAAGGTCTTTCCCAGGTCTCAATTTGTCTGTGGAAATGCCCATCCAGTGATTAAGGCTATGTAAGAAATGAGGCAAAAAAGGGCCTCTTTTACCTAATTAAAAAAAAAATCAGTCTGGGAAAGGAAGACCCTCAGGGTTTCTGGCCAAAACACAGAATTGCTATTTACTTTCACTCTGAGCCATCAGAACCCAAACAATGACCAAGGGGCTGGGACTTATTATTGGCCAGTCAGTGAGGGTCAGAGTGATTTAGGTTTAATCTTGGTCCTTAAAAAAGAAATCCAGCCTGTAAACCCCAAAATATGTGAGATTTCAGCAATCAAAATGTATATTCCTTTGGGCAGATAGTAAGAATATGCAGGTAAGGGTATGATTCCTTATGAGACTGAGGGATAGGAGGGAGAGGAAGGAAGGAAGGAAGGAAGGAAGGAAAAGAAAGGAAAGGAAGGAAGAATGGAAGGAAGAAGCTACATTGCCCAACTGGAACTGGCCAGTTGGATCCCCACTGGAGCTACTACTACTTCTACTGTTTGTCCTTTGTTGTTGAAAAGGAATATGACATCAGGAAGGTAATGTCATGACTTGTAGGTGAATTGGATTTAAGTGAGGCAGGGCTGTGCAAAGTTACCAACCTCACTCTTTCCTCCTGAGCCATCTGGCACTTAAATAAATAAATAGACACAGTACTAGGTTACTGACTAGTCAACAGGATCAAATACATTCTCTTTACTGGTACCAGACCTTGTACACAATCTGGTTGTATCAGTGCTGTACTAAAAACACTTTAATGTCTTCTTGACTACCAATAAAGTCTGAGCTTTTAAACCTAGCAAACAAAATCCCCCAATCTGAAATCTTTGTACCATTCTAGTCTCATTGCCCACTATTTCCCTCTATGTATTCTACTTTGCAGCTCAACTAGATTCCTTGAAATCACCCAAATATAAATACTGTTCTCATGCCGGAATGGGACAAAGAAAAGAGTCAATCATGATGTGATCTGCACTGTAGAAGGCAGTGGCATATGCCAGATCTATGGAAGAATTGAAGGAATCACTAATTAAAACACAATGCCCACAAGACCAATGGCAATCCCTTTGCTTTTTGTCCATAACTAATTTGTCTAACTGCAGCTCCCCATGGACCAAGTGAGAGATTATGTATGAGTCAGGGCAAATCTATCATCACTATTTGAAAATGGCCTACTTCCTACTAATGTGTCAGTTTTATCATCTTCATTTTTAAAGGGCAGTGCATGTTATTTTTTTCTTAGCTCAAAGAATAGTCACACACTTGTTATTTAACGCATTGTCTATTGCAAATGCCAAAAAGAAGGGCTCAAAGAGAAACACTATTACGAAGTTCTGATTCTCTACCCCACAGCTGTCCAAATGTTTGGCTCTAGTCCCTTCTTCATGTTGCAGGAAACAATGTGACCACTTGTACTAGGCTGGCAGTGGCTCTCAGTTAACCAAATATTGTAAAGAGTTTCCTTGATTTTCTCTCATATTCCAGCTATAGATTACAGAAAGACATGTAATAATTTCTATTTTCTTTGGGTTTGGGGGGTATAACTTCATGCTATATAAATGTAACATAAACATTAAGGTAAACATTTACTTTATGGTCTCCCTTTTTGGGAAACAAACAAAAGAAACGTTCTATTTGTGCCACAAAGAATACCTAATTTGTATAACTGAGAGGCAGTACAGTAATGTTGATATGTTTTACTGAAAAGCAAAAGAACTTCAATGTATTCCTGTGTACTCCTTGCAGCTTCATCCTGGGGTGGGGCAGTTTCAAAGAATCTGATGACTCAGGTCCAGAAAGCTGTAATGTGCTTATAGTTGTAGGACTATACCTTATATGTATGCCTGACATCATCAATTCCTGTGTCTGTGGGGAAAATTGTTGGAAGGCAGTGGCCAGTTTTTGTGGAAAAATCTGTAAAAAATCTGTAATTGAACTGAGAAGGATATACCTATGGTCTCACTTGTATCTCATTTTTCCAAGTCAGTTCCCAGCACATATTTCCTCATAGTTTCTATTTATTTCCCTGTTTATATGGAATGACCTTTACCTGAGATGCTCAATTTACATATTTAATGTTAAGATTAATAGTTGTTTGTAGGCCTAAATGTGATGCTAAATACAACCTTACTTCCATAATTCTGTAAGCCCAAGCATCTTTCCTCAACATAGAATGAGAAGGTTCAGGTTATGAAGAGCTCCTTTGAAGTAATACCTTAGTATTTTAATAAGATCTTTCTCTAGGATAAAGTTATTTTACCATTTTAAAACTATAGAAGTTATGGACTCCTAATAGGGAAATCCTTTTAATCATCATTATTTATAAGAAGTAGAATTAAATACCTGAAAGAATAATGCCTCAGTGGTTATTTGATTTGAAATTGCTTGCCTTTTCAAAAGTTAAAGATACTAACTACCAACTCTCAAAAGAGAAAGAAGGTACTGTAGGCCTTATGGACCAGCAGCATAAAATGAAACTCCAGGACCTTGGTACTAAAAAGTGAATGTCTGCACAGTTTACCCAAATTTTTCTTTAATGTTTCTTACAGTGTGAATGAAATGAACCCAAAGTGTTATAAGTGTTATAAGAATAGTGATATATAAGTGTTATAAGAATAGTGATACAGATAGCTTATCATGGATAATGGTTCTTAATTGACATGATCTTGATAATTCTATGATAAGCCTAAATTATTCATTTAACATACTAATGTTGTGCACTGAGTTATCAGGTGAGAATGGTAATAACTACTATTGTGGTAATAACTAATATTCCCCCAAACTTTCATTTGTTGCAGTTTATCACACATGAACAAGTATAAACCTAGGTATAAGTAACTAACTTATACGTTTGAAACGTGTATTAAGCTTAAATAAAATAAATTTGTGTAAAATCATTCTAATTCTTAAAGCAGATTTCTCAGATTAGAAAGCAATTGCTTTATAACTACCTTCTTAGGCAACTATCTCAATCAGTAACCGATACTTGTTGCAAGATCAATATGGCACTTCATTCCAATTTAAGTAAAATATTCCATGACAAATCTTGACACAATACTCTAAAATAAAATTCTTTCAGTACCCAAAACAAGATCTTACTTCCCAAATGAGATACAAGATTCAACTTAGGGAATGATTCTTTTTTTACTTAATACTACAATGGAATTACAATGGCAAATTTTTTTTAAATGCTGGGAAATTTGCTTTGGAAATACATTTCAGGTGCTATATAAATTACAAATGAAAGGACACAAAAAGATGATTGGTTGGTAGAAGATATATCCTAATCAAAGCAAGCATCCTCGGGAACAATGTAAGGATTGTACTGGTCATTTAAAAATGGCATTCTTTTATCCATAATATAAACTTTATTTTCAATTAAAGATAAACTTTTGAAGTTAGTGAGAATAAACATTGATAGGTACCATTGAAAGATTGTTGGTGCAGCGTTTGGAGGTGGGACTGGAGTATAAATCTATGTATGATTGGGCCAATCTATTTTATGGTAACTCCTGAATGTTCTTTAGTAGAATTGAATTAATTTTAAGATGTCTCCTTAATTCACTAATTTTCTTTGTTCTAGGTCCTGCCAATGATAAATAATTGAGAGAGGGCATAACTATTTTAACTAAAATAGAATTCACAAAAGGATTCTTTTATTCTCTGTTCATTAGTTTTCAAGTTGCTATAGCAAAGAGAATGACAACACTGTTGTGGGGGAATGAATACATATAGAAGAATTCATAATGTGTTATATTAAAAATAGATTTTATGTTAATAAAGAGTTGTCTAAATGGTAGGAGCAGTCTATAGAGAGTTCCAGACCTTCCTCTAAGGCACTAAAATGATCCTGTATATTAGACATTTAAGAGATAGCACCTCTTAATGAAAGACAGTGTGTATAATGGTGATGTCAATACCCTTGGTGTCAGAAGATCTGACAAATTCAGTCTCCACCACTACCTAGGTTGGGGAATTTGAGCAAGTTATTACTCCCTACTGAATCTCAGTTTCTTCTTCTACAAAATGGTAACAATAACATTATTACCTAACTAATAGGATGATTATGAAGATCAAATGAAATAATGTATCTAAAGCACTTTGTAAATCTTAAGACAGCTATCGAAAGTCATCTAAAAGTCTAAATCTAAATCTTAATAATAATGATGACAATAGCTCTTATGTAGTACTTTAAGGTTTGCAAAGCACTTAATCGATAATCAGTCAATAATCTTTTATTAAGCACCTACCAATAACTAGACACTGTGCTAAGTGCTAGAGATAAGAACAAAGGAAAAAAAATGGTTCCTGTCCTCAAGGAACTTACGATCTAATGAGACAACATGCAAACATCTATACAAAGCAAGCTATCTGGAGGATAAGTAGGAAGAAATTAACACAGGGAAGTGTGTTTCTGTTATTTTTGTGCTCCAAAATCTGCAAAGGTTATTGCTGATTAAATAAAGTTCTAATCACTTTGCCTGGCATTCAAGGCAATCTACTCTCTGGGGCCACCCTGCTATTTCATCCTTATTTTATATTTCTCCCTTCTAGGTCACACTCTAGGCTCCAACCAAACTGTACAATTCTCTCTATTCCTCAAAAATATACTTTGTTTTCCTGCTTTCATACTTTGCTTACTATGCCTGGAATAAGCTCTCACCTCTTTGCCTGTTGAACTTCTATAAAACCCAGTTTAAATTCTACTTCCTTCATGAAATCTTCTATGATCCCCCAACATTAACACCTTTCTGCCTCTGATTTCACATAGCACTTTCATGTGCATCTCTATTTCACTATTACCCATTACTGTATATTATGTATTTATGTATATGCTTTCTCCCTCCTGAAATGTAAATTCTCTAAGTCTTTGTCTTATCTAAACTTCACATTAAACCCAGAGCCTCGCCTTACAGGCACTTTATAAATATTTGTTGAATTCAATGAAAAATTCTTTGAAATAAATGAGCTTAGGAGATAAATGAATGAACAACACTGCCATGGAAATGCTATTATTAATCCCATTTTACAGATGAAGAAAATGAAGCAGACAGAAGTTAAGCTTCTTACCTATGGTCACATAGCTAGTAAGTGTCTGAGGATAGATTTAAATTAGGTCTTCCTAATAACTCCAGACTCAACACTCTGTGCCACTGTGCCACCCAGCTGCCTAGAAGTCAGTTGTTAATATTATTAAATGAGAATTCATATAAATTATTTAATACACTGTATTTAATGACATATGTGTAGAACCAGAAATGGCTATGTAAATATTATCATCATTGTTGTTAATACTACAACCATAACATATAGGAAGATGATATTGATCCAATTTCTTAATTTCAGACCCATAGCATTTTTTTTGGAGGGAATCAGGGTTAAGCGACTTGCTCAGGGCCACACAGCTAGTAAGTATTTGAAACCAGATTTGAACTTAGATCCTTCTAACTCTAGAACTGAGAACCATAACATTTTGATAACATTTTTAAAACCAAGGGGGAAACTTATGAATTGTCAGACTTTTCCTTTGGGCTTTATGGGGCAGGACATCATGTGCCAGAAAGGAGAGACAACTCTTTCTTTTCTTTTCTACAGAAGATAGAAGACAATTTCTCATTGCTTTGATCTCACAAAAATCTTCACTCTGTGATGCTATAGAAATGCACAAATTACAGATAAGAGACTTATATTGCTTGTATCAGCCAACCTGTTGATTTTTTACAAAAAAAGAACTCAATAGGCAACAAAGTTGATACCTAATCTAGACATACAGAGACAGTTTGGTGTGTTGAAGAATAATATGGCTTGGGTCTAAATCTCAATTGTCATTTAATAGCTAAGTGTCACAACCTTTCTATGCATCAATTTTCTCATATGTAAAATGAGAAAGTTGGGGTGATGTGACTTTTAAGGATCCTTTCAGCTTTAAACCCATGATCCTATCATCCTAAGGTAGAATATATGTAATGTTTATAAAGCACTTAGCATGGTATAAAGCACTTAGCATGGTTCCTGCTTCTTAGTAGGTACTATATAAATGCTAACCATGATGCTGTGCTAAGGATGAAAAAAAAAAAACAACCCAAAATTAAATAATCCCTGCCTTCAAGGAACTTGTATTCTTCAACAAAAAAGATTTCTAAGTCCTAGCCAACTGTCCATTTTTTTTCAAGGAATTTTCCATTGAATTCAACAAACATGAGGTGCTTATGGCACCAGGCTCTAGGTTTAATGCAAAAGTTTAAATAAGACAAAGACTTAGAGAATTTACAGTTCAGTAGGGGAATGACATGTACAAAAACATAAAAATACAGTAATAGGTTATAGTGAATTAGAGAGGCACAGACAAGTGCTATGTGAAATTAGAGGCAAGGTATTAATAATGGGGAGATCACAAATTTCTCAAAGGAAGTAGCATTTGAGCTGGGCTTTATAGAAGTTTAATAGGCAAAGAGGAGAGAACTTATTCCAGGCATACTGAACAAAGTACAAAAGTGGAAAAACAGTGTATTTTTGAGGAATAGAGCTGTGTAGTTTGGCTGGAGCCTAGGATGACTAGAAGGGAGAGGTATAAAATAAGGATGAAACAGCAATATGGCCCCAAATAGCAAATTGCCTTGAATGTCAGGAAAAAGTGGTTACAACTTTACTTAATAAATAACCATTGCAGATGTTGGAACAGAGAAATGAAAGGACCAGATCAATATGTAAAAAAGATTATTCCAGCAGTGGTATAAAAGATGGATTGCAGAGGAGAAAGCAGGAACAAGAGATACAAACTTGTGAGCCTTGAAAGTGAAGGGGCTTATCAAAGGGAGATAATATAAAAAAAGAAAAGAAGGTCAAAGACAAAGCCTTGTGCAATGCCCACTTTCAGATTTCATGAAGAGGACAAAAACAAAGATAGAGAAGTTAGAGGGGTAGGAGGACCAGGAAAGTGTCATATCTTGGAAGTCTAGGAAGAAGAAAGTATCTCATAATAGGGGTGGGTGGTAATTAACATCAGATATTAACAAGAGAGGTCCAAGAAGATTGAGGAAGGGAAAAGAAAAAGACATTGGATTTGGCAATTAGGTCACTGGTGCTGTTGCGGTCTAGGGGTGCTGGGAACCCCAAAATTCAAGGGCAAAAGGTTCAGGACCTGCCTTGAAAGAATTTGACCCAAGCCTTCTTTCAGTCAGAGACAAGGTTTATTGTATCACCAATAGTAGAAGTGGGCCAGATTCTTAAGGAATCTGAGCAATTTGGTAGACAAGACTGACCTTTTTTATAGTGTGGCCAATAGCTTGGAGTGACTGGGAGGTAACAGATCTGGAGGTAACAAAGAAGGAGTCTCAAAGGGATTAAGGAGTGGAGGTTTAGGGTGGGGCCAGGTGCAGACAAAGAGGGCTACAATAAAAGGGCAGTTGAAAGGATTATTAACTGGGAAGGGCTGGGTGCCCCAGGCAATCGCCAGGGACCTGGGCCACATGGGAAAGTCCAGGACCTTTTAGGGATCCATCATTAGCACCCCATTAGTGCCCTTTTAAAATCAGTTTTTGTACAGTGGTAGAGTCAGAAGCAAGATTGTAATAAATTGAGAGTTAGTGAGATAGTAGAGGCATTAGCTATAGAAAACCTTTTCTCAGAAAGTTTGGCCATGTAGGGAAGGAGCTGAATGTAGGATTTTTGGAAGTGGAAACTAAGAATTATCCTTACCTATTTATGACTCTCATGAATTCCTTGTATTCTTCCCCACCCCACCCCCATTATTCCTATGGGATGACATAAAGACTGTCTTATATCTAATACAGATTGTTAGCAAAGGAGCTAAGGGCCCTTTTACTTATATTTGTAGAAATATAGATATATGAATGTTCTAATATTCCCATGACATATCTTGGGTGGGAGCATGAGTCAAAGAATGATATATTAGAAACCCCCCAGACTGAACCTAGTCTATATGAATTCATCACCTGGGTATTCTAGGATGTGGGTTACATGGCTATCAGATTAATTTGGTAAGATTTCTATTGCAATCTTAAATTCTGTTAATTAGTTCTTAGCTATCATAATTTGCTATTTATGTAGCATGGTCATTTCATTACTTTAAAAAACAAATTAGAGGGATCATTGGAGATCAAGTATGAGAGAATTAGGAAATGTCAGCTATCCCAACTTACTATTGTTTTCTAAAAGTTTGCTTTTTGAAAAATCAAGCATTTGGAACTTGGAAATAATTTCTTATGCAAACAATGTGTTAAATATTGGTTAAATTCCCAGGCCAGCTAACAAAAGCCTATTTAATTCATAATGTACTTGGACTATAGCTCTAATAATATTAGCACAGATTTCTCAATTCCAGAAGTGAATTTCCCAGCTCAAACTACACAAAACTATCTAAATTGTCTATACCACACTATTCATAGTTGTCATCATGAGGGCACTCATGGTAGAAGGGCTACCAGGAGCTGGGGAGAATGAGGAGGTAGGGATAAGGAGGAGCAAAGAGAAAAAGATGAGAAATAAAAATCTAGAGGCATAACATTTAGAACTAGAAGGAATCTTAAAAGTACTTTTCTCTTATGCTGTTATTTTACAGAAAAGGAAACTGAAGCAACTTGCCCAAGGTTACCCAGCTGGTAAGCACCTTAATCAGCAGTCAAACCCAGGTCCTCTGAATTCAACCGAAGTGTTCTTTCCACTGCAGTTTAGGATTTTATAGTTTTTATAAATAAAGACCTTTGGTAATAAAAGTTTTGCAGACTGGTAAAAATTTTGATGGATTGTTGCCAGCCCACAGACTTGGGACAGAGCCGTAAGCTTTTCCTGTTTTTCACAGATTGTTCCTTTTCCTCTATATCTGATCGCACAGGTTTACAGAATACTACAGGTTGTTTCACAATAGTTTCTATCAAACAAGGATTACAGCATAGCAGTATGGGTGCTTGGGACCTGGTTACTGGCAACTACTAGGTTGTTCATCATGGAATGCCTGAAATTACAGTCAACAGTTTTGAGTTTTTATTCTTGCCCCTTAGACCACTTCAGTCATCTCTGTAATCTCATCTCATTTCATATGATGCTCAGTTTCTCATCATTGTAGCTGGTGGAATAGAAACAAAAGATTTTTAAGTGTTAAGGGATCTTCAACATGACTTAGTTCTTTTGAGTAAGAATAAAACAAGGAATAGACCACCTAAGTTTTACCTTTCCTAGCATACTCATTTTCTTCCTCTGAATTGAGTTCCCTGTGAAGTTATCTTGCTTTGGTTACAGCCTCAGTGGTGGGTTATAGTGGTATCAGGGGTCCCAGTGTAGTTGGAGTCAAATACTCCAATTAATACTATCATTGATAGGGATATATCCTCCAATACTGCAGATTGTAATCTATCTAAACCAGTTTAGCCTATGTGACTTGCCTGTTTTCTCCCATAATTTTACTGCAGGGTACAAGTTTTGCATTTGGTGTGCTTGAGGTTTTAACAGTGGCTAATCACAGGTATTACACATGATTAATTATTCATAGGCCAATAGCACTAATGAACTGAAGGCTGTGGTTCACAAGGTTTTACTGCAATTGATGCTAAGAAACTACTCAATCTCTTCTCCTTCCTCTCACTATATGCCACTCCACAACTATGTGCATGTGTGCATTGTCTACCTGCTTTCCCCCACCCTCTGTTTTAATGTATCTGTGCTTCTCTTTGTCTTCTCTTGCCTTTCCCTTCCCCCATCCTAATTTTTCCATTCCCTTCCTTTTTATTTGCTCTTAGTCCCCATCCTGTGTCTCTTCCTCTGTAGTTAGCAATAATAGTGAATTTCAGTATATACTTATACTGCAACTTTATGCGATTATGTTTCATGTTTCCATCCCATAATTTTAAAAACAAGTAATTTTTTTTCTTTAAAGAGAAAGCAATAGGAACAAACTTTTTTTTTTTAAACTTAGGATCATATATTTAGAACTGGAACTGACTTGAGAGGTCATTTAATCCAACACCCTCATTTGCCAGAGAGTTAAATGAATTGCCCTACGTCCCACACATAAGTGGAAGAGCTGGAATTTCAATTCATGTTATTTGACTCCAAATTTGATGCCCTTTGAACTGTATTACACGATTTCATGTAACCCTGCGATTCAATGACCCTTCAGAGTCACAAGTTCTCTTTTAAATGTAGGCACTACTGTATACATACTGCTATCCTTTATGCCACAGTCTCACTGTTACTTTTTTTTCTAATGAAAGCATTCCAGAAATTTATTTAAAAGACAGACAATAAGAAAAACAAGTGAGGATTTTTCCATCTCTGTTTAGCAAGAGAATAAAAAGAATATATACAAGTTGGGTATCTTGAATCTCCTTCCAAGTCATGTCATTGCTATCCAAGAGAACAAGTCATGGGATCATCTGGCCTCTGGTGTTTCATCCTTTATGCCTCTATTTCCTCTTCTATAGGCTCTTGGGCTTCACAGGTGCTATTGTAGGGCCTCTTTCTCTTATCTTACTGCATGATCTCCTTGTCATGGAAGGGGCAGGCCTGCTCAGCATTTAATGCCCTTTTCAGTTCTTCATGTTTCTTTTTTCTTCACCTTTACTGTCTAAACTACTCTTCCTATGTTTCTTCTTTTTCTCTTTTGTGTTTCTCTTAGTGAAGCTCCATCAGAATTTTTGGTCAGTTCATTTGTTCTTCTCCCACAGCATCATTGGGAATATATTCATCTGCATTAGCAATTTCCTTCCCAACTTCTCCAGTACAGTAGGAAAACTTGGCAAAGGAGTGACAGCACTTGCACTCCCATCTACTTTCTTTCCAATAGGAATCCCAGTTGTTTATAATTGTTGATCTTGACATCCTCCTCATACTTAAGAGCAGGCAAAAGCTCACTCTTGTCCTTTGATGACTGTTCCATGCCTTGAATATTTCACATAGCCTTCCATCTAAGCTAATAGTAACTGGGGGCAGGGGGAGGAGGGAGTACATTTAGGTATTCTTGATCTCCATACTTCTCTATAACACTTTCTGTTGTTCTTTGAAATCTTCTTTCTTGGCTTTAAATAATTTACACAGCAACTCCAGTTTTGTTGGATCTGCATGGAGATGCACTTCAGACCCTTTGTCATAAGCCTCCCAGGCAAAACTGTGTTTGTGCAATTAAAATTGTATCTCCAGTGTATCAAAATTGTCTTCAGGAAGGAATCAGGATTCCTTCCTGCATTGGTATAAGGATTCTCTCCAATTGTTCTTGTTTCTGGATCTTAATAGGTAGAACTGGGATCTGATTTCACAAATGTTTAGCAATGTCTTCTTGAACACTGTTATGGTCTCTTTCCCTCTGAGAATTTGGTTCTTCTCTCCACTGATGTTTTGGTAAATTCACTTGATTCAGTAACTTTCCTGAGGCTAGTTTTTCATGTAGCTTCTGAGCATTCAGTGTATGTTTGGCCAGATTAACTTTAGCGTATTCTTCTACAATCTTCAAATGCTCTTCTAAGTTGCTGCAATTCCACCTATCCCTTTGACCATCACAGTCAAACATAAGCTGAGGTTGGATATGTTCATTAGGTGCTCTTTTGGGGTATCTCCAAGTCACAACATTCTCTTTTTTCGCCCCTCTGATGCCATTCTCCAGGTGAACTATAGTCTTTATCAGGTTGGGGTCTCTGATGCTTTGGTGTGGGTCTTTTTGATGGATCTATATACCATGAAGATATCTTTTCCTTCTTCATCTACACTGGGGGGGCATTACCCAGCTTTCTAGATCCTTTTTTCTCCAGTCTTCCTTTGTCATTTTCTTTGGCTCTTCCAAACCACATCACTTGACCCCCCGTGGTGGGTGCGGGGGAAGGCGAGAAGGAAGGGGCCATTGTTGCTTCTGTAACAGCAGCCAACGTGGTCCGGGTCATGGGGCCGCGTCACTGCTTCCACCGAGGGGAAGAGCTGAGAAGAGCGTGCGCCTAACTCGACCCTGACCCTGACCAGGACATGCTTCTATGGCGGCCGAACCTTGTGTACATTCGGGATCTTCCACGGGCGTCCCACAAGCCACCGGGGCTGACTTGTCTTAAAGAGACAGTGACGTATTTACCTCAATGTTGCTTATTATGAGATGTAGGAGGGGTCACTGATTTATTTTTCTTCGTCTCTTCAGACTTAACATATCTTTCTATCTCTTTTTAGTCTTAATTGTGATGAAATGCTGAATGAAGAATTTTTAGATTTTAAAAATAGAAATTTTTGCTAAATGCAGATTTCATATGTTGCTATCTCAGATTGGTGATAATAGTATCTCCAGATTTTTATCCAAGGCTTTTGTTGTGGGCTGTGTGTCTAGAAGAACTTGTAATTCCTCCATCTAGTGACGCATCAAAAGCTTCTTTGGGCTTCATTTCCTATCTTGCATCAGTCTCTGTCTCTGATTTGATAATAAAAGTTTTTTAAAAATTGTTTATTGTCATTCAACTCTTTATTTTTGCTAATAGCATCAAACTTTTAATTTTTATTTTAACTCTTTATAAATTATAGTCAAGAGAAATAGCAACATGTTTGAGACCATTTATCAAAAGATCAGTTCATTCTGTGAAAGAATGTTCCATAAAATAAACATATTCTTTTTTAAATGTACATTTAGAATTGTAATAAAAAGAAATTGAGTGGCAAAGACGTTTTAGGCTAGGTATCAGAATTGTTGCAATATGATATTTTTACCCTAAGTCCTAGATGTGTTCCATAGCTTTTGAAATTCAGTAACTTGATTTTAGCACTTCACTTAAGGGTGATTAGGTTCTGAGGAATTTATTTACACAATTTAAATTCACAGGAAACCAGTTGATAAACCACAGTACTAGTTTATTAATGTATAATGGGGGATAATATTTTTGATTGTCCAGCATAGTTACATTTGTTATCTAAGGTACTAATTTTTGGCATTTAGGCTGTAATATTTTGTAAGAGAAAGAGATTGTGTTGCTTTACAGACCCAGGGAGAAAAAGAGGTGGCTCACAAGTTGGGGTGAGTGTATATGTATGTATATGTGTGTATTTATTTCTTTATACGTGTGTGTACATCTACACACACAGACATGTACATATGTATATGTACAATCAACTTACAAACCCCATTCTACCTATCACCAAAACTAAGGTGGCTATTATTATTGCTTCTCACTTACACACTCACACCCCTGAAGTTGTGTTGCTTCTTTAACAAGTCAGTGCTGATTGGCAACTTGAAAATAACTATTCTGTTCATGGTACTGTTATTTAATACTATAGGTTTCAAAAGAAATAGATTGTGCAATTTCTACCCTCAAGGAATTTATAGTATATTTGGGGAGGAAATGACAAAGCAATATATAAACATATGATACTTTCAGACTCTCAGACACTTCCATGGTTCTCTGATTTCATTGATTTGGAAGTTAGTGCCAATGATGCAGCTCACAACCTGTCATTGCCTGCCCACCCCATGCAACTCTTGCTCATGTCCTCATGTGAGTTCAGTAAAGAGGGGCTACCAAATGAACTGGGGATCTTCCTTTTCTGTCTTTCCTCATTCTCATCATGTAGTCAGTGTCTCTTCTTTTCTTATCAGGCATTTTCCTGATGAAATTCTTTTTTCTTTTCTTTCTTTGAAGTTCCTCATTAGTTATACTTTTGCCATCTGCTTAAACTCACCATAAGACCTCTCCACTAAGTGTGATTTTTTTTTGATTCAAATTCAATTCAAAATTTTAATATATCAATTCTTTGAGAAGTCTTGTGTTCTGTGTCTCAAAGTCATACAGCATCGGCCAAATGTTGGCACTGAGAAGATAGACCTTTGTTTCTGGGAGAAGCTAGACATCATTAAAGAAGCTTTAAATTTTCTTTGAGCAGTGTAGCCCATTCTTCTCTTTCTGTTTAATTCTGGACCCAACTTGTTCATTTGTACTGCCTGTTCCAGATGTGCCTGGTTGGGGTAGACACTCCCCTAACTCACTGATGGGTTTGAGGCCTGTCAGTTACCTTCAACCTGGTTTAGCCTGTCAGCTGAGATTATTTTACCTGGCTGTGGCTGCTGTGCCTGCTACAACTTCTTGGAGCCACAAGTGAAAGTTGAGTAACAGGTAGACACCAAAGGTGGATGAGCAACCCTGACAAAGGCTCAGCAAGCTCTCACACCAGAGGTGCTAGTCCTCCCTTAACACCCCATACACCCAGATATACTTACAAACTCTATAGGTCATTCATGCAATTGCATGTCATAATCTGAGCAATAGATATTCTCTTTTGATCTTTCCTGTGTAATTGGTTAAGTCAAACTCTTTTGAGTGATTATAAATCTCTTATAAGAGGCTTTTCAATGTTCCAGGGCTTATTCCAGTGCAATGTTTCAGCATACTGTCATCTGCAAATAGGATCATGTGGAGGACCTCAACCTTCACAAGGAATCTCTCTTCAACTTAGACTTTATGTTGCATCTCCTTTTTATTTTATGCTACACTTGATCTTGCTGACCTTCTGATCATATTTAAGACAATATAGTATAAATTGTTTACTTAGGTACTAAACAGAGTACTAAAACAGTACTAAACAGGTACTAAACATGGAACAAAGGAGCTAGTACTTGGGAGTTGTCCTTTTATGGCAGAGTCTCATGATGGCCCTACCAAACTTGATGTTTGGGATTATCATACAAACTCCCAGATTGCATTGGGAATACATTATCTATATCTAATGTCAAAGCCAATGTTTGTTATAGTGAGGCTACACATCCAATCCTAGTTCAGGAGTCCTGGATTTTCAGTACCCCTGAGGTAAGGTAATTTTGACTGTTAAGAAATTCTACCAAAAGAAGTATAATCATAATTCTGACTCTACTAGTCAGTAGAAGCTGCCACTATGATCAAGGTTGATGCTTTTAACCCAGATGGGAGAATAACACATGGGTTTTGTTCTCTATATCAATGGTCCCTTCTATTGGTGTGAAGAGTTGAGTAAACTGTATAGTCACTTAGCATACTGTCATCTTTGATATATGCCATCTGTCACTAGATGTTACTAACCAGAAATCATCTTATGATGAAATTTGACCTTGATATATTGTCACAATTTCTTGGAAAGATACCATTTGTATAAATATAATTATCTTCTTATTTACTTGTGTTCACTCTTTAATCTTCACATCCATCCCCAATGTCACTTTACTTATTTTCATCCTTTCTTGAAATGAATCATAGATATGTCTGTGCCATCATTCTCAGTCCTCTTGCTGATTCCATCAGTTGCTTCAGAAAAAAAATCATTCCTGAAATGTCATTTTGTGAAGAGCAGCTATAATCCATAAATTTAATGGCAAGAAAGTAAATATGAGTCGGCAAAGGATAGTAACATAGTGTTGTGGTAACTGGGAGAAAAGTTCCAGTAATTCAAATAGCAGTTTGTGACTGCTATCATGAGAAACTAAATGAAAGTACAAATTAGAAGGAAAAGCCGAGTTTAAAACTTAAGACAATATTAACTCTACATGTAATTATTTCATCTCAAATGATTACATATAAACTTTATTATAATTTACCTTTTAATTAAAATTTTATTAGTGCTTAATCAAGAAAATTTTTTCAAATAGCTCATGAGTAGCTAATAAGTTTTTACCTTTCTTATATTCATTTTTCTTTTACTATGTAGATCAAGTTTGTGCTATAGTGATAGGAAATAACTCAGATGTCTACAATTCCTGAGATTTAGTGTTTGGCAAATAGATTTCTGAGTATAGACCTCAACCATCAATCTTGATATAAGGTTTGTCTTCTTATGTTTCCTCCTTTTCCATGTACACTAGTAATCTGGCTTCAACCATCGCTTATTGCTTTATATCGGGGTAATATAACTTGCCAATATTTTTCTCAGATTCCTTAAATCCATTCTCTTGTTTTAGTCTTCAATTTTCAACTGCTTCAGTCTTACTTTTGCTCAATGAACAAGCTGAGGCAAGAAAATTTTTGTTTGCATAATTTTTATTTTCAAGGGTGATTAAATGTCTCTATGTGTCATGAAAAAATGGTAAATGTTTATAAAATCTGACTAAATGTAAAACATTATTCTATAGGTGAATTCAGTGGGCAGAAAGTTCTATCAATTGTATAGATTTCCTTTGTTAAGGGTACAGTAACTCTAATTTTATTAATTATCCTACAGCTAATATTTATATAACACTTTAAGATTTATAAAGTACTTTGTGTGTACATACATACATACATATATATATATACATACACACACACACACACACACACACACATATATATATATAAAATCTCATTTGGTTTGGAAGAATGCTAGGTGAAAGTTTTATTTTGAGTTGTAAGTGGACAAATTTTTGCTCCAATATTTTCACTACCTTTCTCTCATTTATCTTCACAGCATTTTTAAACTACCAAGTAAACTTTTACTTATTTTTTAATTTGATATTTTTTCCATGATTACATGCAAAAACAATTTTTAACACTTGCTTTCTTAAAATTTTTGAGTTTCAAATTCTCTCCCTCTCTCCCCTTCCCCCTTCACTGAGAAGGCAAGAAATTTGATGTAGGTTATACATGTTCAGTCATGCAAAACAAGTTTCTATGTTAGACATGTTGTTAAAGGAAAAACAGACAAAAAAAACCAAACAAGAAAAATAAAGACGATAAAGAAAAAGTATACTTCAATCTGCCTTTAGACTCCATCAGTTCTTTCTCTGGAGATAGATAGCATTTTTCATCGTAAGTCCTTCAGAATTGTCTTGGATCGTTGTATTGCTGAGAACAGCTAAGTCATTCACAGTGGATCTTCATACAATATTGCTGTTATTATATACAATGTTCTCCTAGTTCTGCTCATTTCACCTTGCATCAGTTCATCTAAGTCTTTCCAGGACTTTCTGAGAGCATTTAGCCTGTCATTTCTTATAGCACAACAGTATTCCATCACAATCATATGTAACTTGTTCAGCCATTTCCCAACTGATGGACATCCCCTCAATTTCCAGTTCTTTGCCACCACTAAAAGAATTGTTTTAAATATTTTTGTACATATAGGTCCCTTTGCTTTTTTTTTAATCTCTTTGGGATATGGACCTAGTAGTGGTATTGCTTGGACAAAGGGTATGCATGGTTTTATAGCTCTTTGTGTATAGTTCCAAATTGTTCTACAGAATAGTTGAATTAATATACATAGTGATTTAGAGCATTTTTTCATATGACTATAGATAGATTTGATTGCTTCATCTAAAAATTGCCTGTTCATATCCTTTGACCATTTATCAATTGAGGAATGGCTCTTATTTCTACACATTACACTCATCCCTCTGTATTTGAGAAATGAGGCCTTTATCAGAGAAACTTGCTATAAAATTTTTTTTACACAGTTATGATTACTGTGTATTTTCCTCCATCCTGTTTTCCCCCTGTTCATTCTACTCTCTCTCTCCTTTCACCTTGTCCATTCCCTAAAGTGTTCTGACTTTCACCTTCCCCAATCTGCCCTACCTTCTGTTAGCCCTTCCTCCCCTTCTTTTATCTCCTTCCCCTCCTACTTTCCTGTAGGGTAAGATAGGTTTCTATACTCAACTGAGTGTTTATGTTATTCCCTCTTTAAGCTGATTCTGATGAGGGTAAGATTCATAAACTCCCTCCCACCTCCCCCATTTTCCCTCAACTATAAAAGCTCTAAAGCTTTCACATGTCTTTGCTTACCCCATTCTACCTCTCCCTTTCTTCTCCCAGTATATTCTTCTTTCTCATCTTTTAATTTTATTTTTTTAGATATCATCCCATCATATTCAATTCACCCCCATGCCCTCTGTCTATGTATACTCCTTCTAACTGCCCTAATAATGAGAAAAATTTTAGGAGTTACAAGTATTTTCCCATGTAGGAATATAAACAGTTTAACCTTATTGAATCCCATATGATTTCTCTTTCTTGTTTACCTTTTTATGCTTCCCTTGAGTCTTGTATTTGAAAGTCAGATTTTCAATTCAGCTCTGGTCTTTTCATCAGGAATGCTAAAAGTCCTCTATGTCATTGAATATCTACTTTCCCCCAAAGGATTATATTCAGGTTTGCTGGGTTGGTGATTCTTGATTGTGATCTTAGCTCTTTTGCCCTCTGGAGTATTGTATTCCAAGCCCTCTGATCTTTTAATGTAGAAACTGCTAAATCTTGTGTATTCTGACTGTGACTCTGGGATATTTGAATTGTTTCTTTCTGGCAGCTTGCAATATTTTCTCTTTGACCTGGGAGCCCTGGAATTTGGGATAATATTCCTGGGAGTTTTCATTTTGGAATCTCTTTCAGGAGGTGATCAGTGGATTCTTTCAATGTCTATTTTACTCATTGATTCTAGAATATCAGGGATGTTTTCCTTGGTAATTTCTTGAAAGATGATGTCAGTAATATGGAAGTATGTTTAATATGATTGTACATGTATAACCTAAATCAGAATTGCATGCTGTCTTGGGGAGGGGGAAAGGGAAGGAGGAGGAAAATTCAGAACTCAAAAATCTTATAAAAGTGAATGTTGAAAATAAAAAATAAATAAATAAATTTAATTAAAAAAAAAAAAGAAAGATAATGTTTAGAACAATTTCTAGTGCCAAGGTGGTGGAGTGAGAAAGGAACCTCTGAAGACCTCCCCAATTCCCCTCCAAACAACTAGAAAACTGCCTCAGAATTGATCTAGGAGCAGGGAAGCAGATCACCAGCATGGCAGGAAAGGTCTGTCTCACTGGGGTGGGAGGGGAGCAAGGTCTAAGAGCAGCAGCAGCAGCAGCAGCAGCAGCAGCAGCCAGCCTCACAGCAGGGGACTTGCAGCAAGGATCCAAGCCTGGGGAAATCCACCAGTGAACCCCTGCCCTCCTGCAAACCAGCAGCCCCCTAGGCAAGTGAACAGTCTGGGCAGCTGAGCAAGGCCCCACTCCAGCGAGCTCACTCCCAGCACAAGCCACCAGTGAGGCCTCCACCCCATTGCTGACCAGAAATGAAGCCCAATCCCAAGGCTGACCAACAGTAAGACCCCACCCCTGGTGCCTACCAGCAGAGAGACTCTGTTTCTGTAGCAACCCAGCAGCAGGGCCCCACCCCTGGGGCAGGCCAGTAGCTAAACCCCACATCCAGGGGAGACCAACAAAGAGGCCCCACCCCTCCAGTAGGGAAGCCTACTCTCCAGTGAAAGCAAGCAGCTAAGCCCTGAGACCCAGTGAAAGCCTGCAGTAAGACCCTGAACCTTAGCACAAAAAGCTTGAGACAGTGCAGGACTAGAACCCAACTCTCACATGAAAACACCAAGTCATAAAAAAGGCAGAAAAATGAGCAAAAAACCAACAACAACAAAAGAAGAACTTGAGTATAGAAAGTTACTATGGTGACAGGGAGGATCAAGGCATAAACTTAGAAGAAGACAATAGTGTCAAAATGCCTATATGTAAAGTCTCAAAAAAAAAATGTAATTTGGCTTCAGGCCCAAAAAGAATTCTTAGAAGAGCATACAAGGGACTTTATTATTTTTTTTCTCAAAAGGATTCTTTATTTTTTTTGTTTCATTTTTTATTTTTTATTTTAATTAATTTATTTTGAATTATCAACAATCACTTCCATAAGCTTTTGAGTTTTTAATTTTTCTCCCCCACCCCTTCCCTCCCCAAGAAGGCTCACAATTTGATATAGGCTCTACATATATATTCCTATTAAACATATTTTCACATTAGTGATGTTGTAAGTAAGAATTAGGACTAATGGGAGGAGCCACCAAAAAGAGGAAACAAAAACACAACAGAAGAAAAAAAATAGCAAATAGCATGCTTTCATCTGCATTCAAACTCCATAGTTCTTTCTCTGGATGTGTATAGCATTTTCCATCATGAGGCCTTGGGAGATGTTACCGCATACAATGTTCTCCTGGTTCTGCTCATTTCACTCAGCATCAGACCATACAAGTCTTTCCAGGTTTTTCTGAAGTCAGCCTGTTCATCATTTCTTATAGCACAACAGTATTCCATTACATTCATATATTACAACTTGTTCAGCCATTCCCCAATTGATGGACTACAAGGGACTTTAAAAAGCAAATTAGAGAAGTAGAAGAAAAATTTGGAAAAGAAATGTGAGTAATGTAAGAGAATCATAAAAAAAAAAGAGTTAATAGCATGGGAAAAGATATAAACAAATTTACCAAGGAAAATAATTCCCTAAAACATAGAATTGGCCAAATGGAAAAGGAAGTATAAAAACTCACTGAAGAAAATAATTCCTTAAAAACTAGAATTGAGCAAGAGGAAGCTAATGACTTGAAAAAAAAGTAAAAAAAAAAAAGGAAATGTGAAATTTCTCATTGGAAAAACAACTGAACTAGAAAATAGACGCAAGAGAGATAATACAAGAATTATTAGACCACCTGAAAGCCATGATTAACAACAACAACAAGAACCAAAAAAAAGCCTAAACACTATCTTTCAAGAAACTATCAAAGAAAACTGCCCTGATATGTTAAAAGAGGGCAAAATAGAAGTTGAAAGTTGAAAAAATCCACCAATTACCACTTGAAAGATATCCCAAAATGAAAACTCACAGGAACATCATAGCCAAATTCCAGCTCGTAAAGATCAAGGAAAAAGTACTGCAAGCAGCCAAAAAGAAACAATTCAAGTATTGTGGATCTACAGTCAGGATTACACAGGATTTGGCAACTTCCACATTAAAGCCTGAGGGCTTGGAATATAATATACTGGAAGGCAAATGAGTTAGGATTACAACCAAGAATCAGCTGCCCAGCAAAATTGAATATAAACTTTCAGAGAAAAAATGGAGATTTAATGAAATAGAGGACTTTCAAGCATTCCTAATTAAAAGATCAGGAACTATGCGAACACAATTACAAAACACTTTTCATACAAATAAAGTCATATCTAAACAATTGGAAAAATATTAATTGCTCATGCATAGGCCAAGCCAATATAATAAAAATGGCAATTCTACCTAAGTTAATCATTTATTCACTTTCATACCAGTCAAATTATCAAAAATGATTTTATAGAGCTAGAAAAATAATAACAAAATCATTTGGAAGAACAAAATCTCAAGAATATAAAAGGAATCAATAAAAAGAAAATGCAAAAGAAGGTGGTCTAGCTGTACCAGATCTTAAACTGTATGATAAGCAGTAATTATCAAAACAATTTGGTACTGGCTAAGAAATACAGTGGTAGATGAATGGAATAGATTAGGTATAAATTACATTATAGTAAATGACCATAGTAATCTAGTATATGATAAACCCATAGATTCAAGCTTTTGGAATAAAAGCTCATTATGTGACAAAAATTGCTGGGAAAACTGGAAAACAGTATGACAGAAACTAGGAATAGATAACATCTCACATTATATACCAAGATAAGGTCAAAATGGATCCATGATTTACACATAAAGGGTGATATCATAAACAAATTAGAAGAGCATGGAATAGTTTATATGTCAGATTTATGTAAAAGGGAAGATTTAGGACCAAAGAAGATATAGAGAACAATACAAAATGTCAAATAGATAATTTTGATTACGTAAAATTTAAAAATTTTTGCACAAACAAAATGAATGCAACAAGGAAATTATAAGGATAGCAGAAAATCGGGGAAAAAAATTTTGCAACAAGTATCTCTGATAAAGGCCTTATTTCTCAAATATATAGAGAACTGAGTCAAATTTATAAAAATATAAGTCATTCCCGAGTTGATAAATGGTCAAAGGATATGAACAGACACTTTTCAGGCAAATAAATCAAAGCTATTTATAGTCATATAAAAATGCTCTAAATCACTTTTGATTAGAGAAATGCAAATAAAACAACTTTGAAGTACCACCTCACACCTGTCAGATTGGCTTATATGACAAAAGAGGAAAATGTTGGATGTTAGAGGTGTATGGGAAAACTGGGACAATAAAGCACTGTTGGTGGTGTTGTGAACTGATCCAATCATTCTGGAAAGCCATTTGGAACTGTGCCTAAAGGGTATAAAACTGTGCATACTCTTTGATCCAGTAATACCACTGTTAGGTCTATATCCCAAAGACATCCAAAAAAAGGGGAAAAGGACATATTTGTCCAAAAATATTCATAGCAGCTCTTTTTGTGGTGGCTAAGAATTGTGAATCAAAGGGATGTCCATCAATTGGGGAATGACTTAACAAACTGTGGTATATGATTGTAATGGAATATTATTTTGCTTTAAGAAATGACAAACAGGATGATTTCAGAAAAACCTGGAAAGACTTACATGGACTGATACATAGTGAAGTAAACAGAACCAGGAGAATATTGTACACAGTAACAGCAATATTGTTTGATGAAGAATTGTGAATGAGTAAGCCATTCTCAGCAATACAATGATACAATCCCAAAGGACTCTTAATGGAAAATGCTATCTGCCCCCAGAGAAAGAACTGATGTTGTCTGAATATAGACTGAAGCATGCTATTTTTCACTTTCTTTCATTATTTTCTTTTTCTTTGAGTCTTCTTATATAAAATGACTAATATGGAAATGTTTTACATGATTGTACATGTATAACCGATATATGATTGCTTACTGTCTTGGGGAGGAGGCTGGGGAGTGGAGAGAAAGAGGGAAGGATAGAATTTGGAACTTAAAACTTTAAATAAAAATGTTTTTTAAAGAAGAAAAAAAGGAAAGATGATTTCTAAACTCTTTTTTTTTAATCATGACTTTTAGACAGCCTAATAAATAAATTCTTAAAATCCTGGATCTATTTTCCAGGTCAGTTGTTTTTCCAATGAGATATTTCACATTTTTTTTCTGTTTTTTCATTCTTTTGATTTTGTTTGATTGTTTCTTGATGTGTCATAAAATCATTAGTTTCCACTTGCCCAATTCTAATTTTGAAGTTTTCTTCAGTGAGCTTTTGTGCCTCCTTTTACATTTGGCCAATCCTCCTTTTTATGAGTTCTTCTCTTCAGTGAATTTTTGTACCACTTTTACCATTTGGTCCATTCTGTTTTTTTAAGGTTTTATTTTCTTCATTATTTTTTTTTTGTGCCTCCTTTACCAAGGTCTTGACTCTTTTTTCATGATTTTTTTTTTTGCATCAATCTCATTTTTCTTCCCTCTACCACTGTTACTTGTTTTTTTGAAATCTTTTTTGAGCTCTTTCATGGGCTGAGCCCAATTAATTTTTTTTTTTTTTGAGGCTTTGGATGTAGCCGTTTTGACTACATGGTCTTCTTTTAAGTTTGTGTTTTGATCTTCCCTGTCACCATAGTAACTTTCTATAGTCAGGATCTTTTTTAGCTGTTTGTTCATTTTCCAGCCTATTTCCTGACTTTTAACTTTTTGCAAAAGTGGGACTTTGTTTCTGGAGTAGAGGAGGCACTGTCCCATGCTTCAGACTTTTTGTACAGCTGTTTTCAGAGGTAATTCTGGGTAACCTGTAAGTTTTCAGTTCTTCCAAGGTGGTATGATCTAGGGAGAGGTATGTTTATTGCTCTACTGACCTGTGCTCTGATCTGTGACCGACCACAAGTATTCTCTGAGCTGCCCCCGCCTCCCCCAATCTGTAACCAAGGTCCCAGCTCCCCTAAGGCTGAAAACTCTTCTTTACCCTGGGACTGAGACCCAGTGCTGTTACCCAGCTCCAAGTATGGGCAATGCAATAGTCCCACCCCTGTTGCCAGCAAAGGCACCCTTGAAACCCTATACTCTCGTTCTTCTTGTTTTACCATCTGTGGGCCTGTCACCACTGATTCAGTTGCCCTCAAGGCCTGCTGCTGGTTTGCTGGACTGAGCTCTAGCTCTGTGTAAAAGTCTGTTGACTTTTCCTGCTAGCTTTCTAAGTTGTTTTGGGCTGGAAAATTGTTTCATCCTGTCCTTTTGTGGGTTTTGCCACTCTAGAGTTCATTTTGAGACATTATTTAAAGTTGTTTCTGGAGGGTTTAGGAGAGAGCCCAGGCAAGTCCTTGCCTTTTTCTCTACCATTTTGACTCTGCCCTCCCCACTTAAACTTTTAAAAAAATTAATACTCTCTCTTTTTAAAAGAGAACATTGAGGTAATACAAGTAAAACAGGAATTCTCTGCATTACTATTCCAAAGCCTTTCCATCTATATTTTCTACTCAGGGTCCCAGGAGGATTTTTCTAGTATCTTTTTCTAGTGCTATTGACTCAAGTCTCAGCCAGTTGTGTTTCCTCCACTCTTTGCTACAAGTGACTAGCACCCCAGCTCCATATAACCAGTTAACATCAATTAGCTTTTACAAAGAGATATTGAATTTGAAGATAGAGCAAAAATGAAAGTTATAAACATTTCCTGCAATATCTCAGGGTCTTCTCTCCTATATAATATCAGTCTCTGAGGAGAGGGGTCTCAGACTTAGAATAATTTCTGCATGGCCCAGGTCCCCCCAGATTCCATGTAGTAAGATTGCTCTGCTCCAGCCTCACCCTTCTGGAGCTCAGCAGGTACCTCTGCCCTTAAGGGCTATAGGAGGTACTCTGAGGTTTGGGGGGAATCTTTTCTCTAATGTCTTTTGGTTTGAGCCCTCACAAGTTGTGTTCTCCCTACTGTTAGCCAGTGAATAGCTAACCCCCCAGTTCCATTTATCTGCTTAAATTCAATTATCTTTTACAAAGAAATATTTACTTTGAAGATGTTTGAGATGGCCTGGTGGCACAATGGACAGAGCACTATACCTGGAGTCAGGAAGATCTGAGTTCCAATTCAACTATAAACACTTAGTAACTGTGTGACTCTTGGCAAATCACTTAACCTCTCTGCCTTGGTTTTCTCATTTGTAAAATGGGGATAAAAATAGCACCTACCTTCCAAGGTTATGAGGATCAAATGAGATAATATTTCTAAAGCACTTTGGAGTACTGAAAGTATTATGTAAATACTAACTATTATAGTGAGAACAAAAGTATAAACATTTTTCTTTAATACTTTGGGGGTACACTTTTACTATATCACTTTAGCCTCTGGGGAGTTCCTACATAATTCCCACACAACATTGGTTTCATCAAGTTCATGTTCAAATGTAGCATTGCTGCATTGTCTCATCAGCTACCACTGGGCTAGTTCCCAGAGGTCACTGTTGATCACTCCTTGCTCCTGGAGAATTGATGCTAAGCTGGATGCAAAACCCAGTGCCGAACTCCTGGTATCATAGATTCCTAGAGACTTGTTCTCCTGACCTTTTAAGATTTAGAAGGTGGGAGCCTCCAAATTAATCTCTTTCACCTAAGATGAATAAACAAATGATGAGGCAACAAAAAACTACCTATTTTAACAGGGCCACACATCAGCCTTAGGGAAGAAAAGACCCCAGGCCTCTCTCCTTACAGTATTATCTGTTGCTGGATGCCATTAGCTACCAAGTCAAACCAAAAACAGAGATCCCTGAAGAGAACAGCCAAAGAGAATGGCGGAGACTAATTTAAGGCCTTTTGAAGACATTTCAGTTCTGGTTCTGCAACTGCAGCCTATCAAATAGACAGTTGTCCCTCATGTTGTTAGCAGACCTGATCCAGGAACACAAATGTCTGAACAAACTCTATGTTCTCTAGAGATAAGGTACTTCCATTATATTTTATCGTGACTCTCCTGGAAGCAGGCTCTCCAACCTCTTCTATGTAGGGAAACACTATAAGAAATGTTCTATACATGTGCCAGTTCCTTGTTCCACATACATATGTGCAAGGATAAGAAAAGTCTTTTTTAAACTAAAAAAAAAGTAAAACTGAAAATTAATAATAAAAGTTTTAAAAAATACACTATCAATGTGGTAAAGACTAGTGGTCTGGAATATATAGAGTATTTCTAGTGTTGATAGATTCCAACTGCAAACCATTTAATTACTCAGGGACTCAGTTTCCTCTAATACTTGTATTATCTACCTCATAGGGTTGTTGTTAGAAAAACACTTTGCGAATAGTAAAGCACCACATAAATGTGAATTATTTTTAAGTTACCTTAACTGATTGCTAACCTGTGCCTCAAATCCCCCTTTCCTATTTATGTGGAAAATATATTAAGTACATAAAATCCATAGAATTTTAGAGTATGAAGTAAAATGCATCCTTCCTAGTTAAAGCTGAAAAGGGAATTTTATCATAGCAAAATGTACTACCTGGATTAGATTTAGATCACTGCATTTGAACTAACATTTATGATGTTGTATGATTTTTCACAAGGCTCTAGTTTAATAACTCACCCATAAAATATTTCTGCTTGCAAATCAGTATTGTATGATTCCCATAACCAGTTAATTTTTTATTATTCTCTTTTTTTCTCTTCAATTGTGGACCCAGCTCATTGTCCATCTGCAATGTCTGTTCCAGATATATGTACTAATGGACCAGCAGCCAACATATCAGAGTCTGGATAATAAGACATTCTTTATAGATTTTTTTTTTCTGCATGGATAGTAAGGCTGGACTTGTGAGCAATTCTGGATCTCTCCAAAGTTGATGCAAGTAGCACAAGCTTTTCCCTAAAACATTAATATTCTTCTGGTGAGAGGTAGTGTTACATAGTGGATAGAGAATTTGCCTTAAAGTTGGAAAGACCAGGGTTTAAGTCCTCCCTCTGGCACATACTGGCTGGTCAAGTCAGTTTACCTCTTAATATCTTCCAAGGGTGGGGAACCTGTGGCCTTGAGGCCACATATAGTCTTCTAGGTCCTCAAGTGGGGTCCTTTGACTGAATACAAACTTCACAGGACAAATTTTTATTCCCCACTCCTGCCCTAGGCAACACTCTGAGACTATAAGCTACAGAGCAAGTGTTAATACATATTGATAATGGGAGTTTCCTCATGGAGACCAAAGAAATCACAAGTCTAGATCCTCTTCCCAAATTCAAACTTTTGGTGATGCTGTTTGGCTGTAAGTGATGGAACATGATGGTTTCTAAAGAATTAATGTTAGAGGTTACTCAAAGAGCACTGAAGAGGTACATGGTGTGTGTGTGAGTAGCCCGAGGCATATTAGCAATGAAAAATTACAAAGAAGAAGGAACATGAAGGATTTTTTTAGAGATTTATATAACCAGAGAAGGAAATAGGTCTGTCTTTTAAGGCAGAGGATAACCTGTGGTTCCGTTGCTATCCATTTAATGTCAAGAGATTTAAAGGAAGATCCCCAACTCCTTGGAGAGGTTCCCTCCCAGTGGAGTATTTACAAGAGGAATAGACAAGATCTTATAGTTCAGGATGAAAGAAACGTGGATAGATTATGATCTGTACCATGTGTGGGACTTTCCATTTCAGTGAGATCACAGATCCATCCAAGTTTCAACATATTATTTGCTATCAAAGCATTCTTAAGAAGTCTCAATACTATAAATTATAACCTTAGAATTGGAAGAGATCTTACAAGTTATCTACTCAAACCTCCTGTTTAAAGCCATTGATTCCCTATTATTATAAAGTATGTTTCCTTAAGGTGATGATTTTTTTAAGGTGATGATTTTTTAAACCATAAATTTACACAGTTAAGTAACTTAGTTTTTCTGAGTTGATGTATTGTGAATTTTAAGTTTAGAGGTAACTGGCTCTTCCTCAGTTTATTGGAAGAGATTCTATGAGTTAATCTTCAGAGAAGATGGAAGAATATGAAGCTAAGAACTGTATAAAGACTGTCTAACCATATAAATAGACCTCTGCTATTTTTGCTCATCTCTAGAGAAGTGCCCTAGAGTGATTGTGTGAGATCAAATATTTTTAAATGTTTTTAACTCTGTAGCAGCTCTGTAATCATTAACTTTACATTAAAATGTTTCCCCAGCCCTCTAGCACTTTAAAAACATCAAATATTACATATCAACATGCTTTTCCTAAACCCAAGTGGCTAAGAAAACACATCTAACTACATATGTATATGTATGCATAATATGAATATTTAAAAATAATTGAATTGATCTAAAATGGCCAACACAATAAAATTCATAAACGATTTTGAAATGTTATATAGTATGAACATGGAATAATTTCTAAAAGAGATCTAAAATATTTAATATTTAAAATTTTCTGTTCACATAGTAGTGTTTATTTAGATTTAGGAACCAAATTATTCCAACTATAGGCCAGTGATTTTACTAAATTTTTCAATAATGAATATCAAATTCAATTGTGATGAGGCAGTAGACTAGGGGGTGTGAGGAGACCTGAATTCTACTTAAGGCTCTGCCCTCAATTAATAATAATGATAATAATGGTATCTAGCATTTACAAAGTACTTACTAATATGCCAGGCACTGTGCTAAGCACTTTACAATTATTACCTCATTTGATCCTTATAACAACCCTAGGAGGTAGGAGCTATTATTATCCCAATTTTCCAGATGAGGAAACTAGGACAAACAGAGGTTAAGTGACTTGCCCAGGGTCATGCAGTTATAAGTGTCTGAGGCCCAGTTTGAATTCTGTTCTTCCTGACTCCAGGCCTTGTGCTCCAACCACTGAGCCACCTAGCTTGAATTTAGGGTTAGGATTAGGATTAGAGGTAGATATCTCCCAAACTCACCTGATTTGAGGGCTGTTGGTGACCCTCAACTTGATTTAGCCCATCTATGGAGATAGGTTTTACTAAGGTGTGGCCGCTGCACATACTACAGCTTCTTAGAGGCACAGGTGAGAGTTGAATGTCAGGTAGACACCAAAGGCAGATGAGCTCCTAGAAAAGGGCTGAGCAAGCCCTCACACCAGAGGTGCTATTCCTCCCTGAACACCCCAAATACCCCATGGCGTTATTACATGTGTGCTGAATCCTTTGAAGTGGAGATGTCAAACACAGCTACATGTGGCCTGCAACACTCCCAAGTGTGGCCAGAACCAGGGAAATATTTGAAAACAGTTAACAAACTAAATAAAAATTACAATAAAACTAGACAACATTACATTTTAAAACTAAGTTAATATGTAGCCTGCAGGGATCCTCATTAGTGGCCTGCCTTTCTGTTTGAGTTTGACTCCACTGCTCTGGAAGATTAGAAGCAGTACAAAAACCAACGTGGCTGCCCAGGATTATTGAAGGGAAATAACCAAAGTATTATCCTGGCCTCCCAATTCCAGTGTCATAGTCTTTGTTACCATGAATTAAGAAAGATGAAATAGCATGTCAGTGGGTGATTCAAGCTGGTCAATCAGAGCAATGTAGGTCTGCACACAGACTTCTACCAGGGGAGATTGCAAGCCTGCAATTAATCCAGTTACTGGTGGACTAAAATGAAAACCTAGTGAGAGCCGTTTGGAGTTTTGATTAAAAACAATTATGATATTGTTTAGCACCTTAAGTACTCTTCTGTCACAAAGAGAAACAGCTTAGCATGATGGTTACAAAGTCTTGCTTTGGAGTCAGGAAGAGATAGATTGAAGTCCCACTCCTAAGACAGATTGGTTGTGTGATCCTGGGCAAGTCCCTTAACCTTTTATTGTAATGTTCCAAGACTCCAAGTTGCATAAGAGGAGCCCATTTGAACTGGTTAGCAGAAGTTCCCAAAGTGGACAATACTACCCCCTGGGGGGGATGCTGGAATGATAGAGGGTGGGCAGTACTAGCCTTGGGTGCAATTGGGGAATATTGAATAAAAGTAATGGGGCGGTGGAAGCATAATATATAAAGAAGAGAAGAGAAGAAGATTTTTAAAAAACATTCATACATGTGTCATCTATTGTGTAACAGAGTTAAAGTCGTAGTGATTACATTATTTTTCCAAATGAACACACAAAATGCAAGTTATAAGCGATCAGTGGTCAAGTCCACCAACAGGTCTTAACAAGCAAGTGTAGACAGGTAAGTGTGTCACGTATTGTTGGGAAGTCCAGCATGTGCTGCAGGAATTTGTGCATGTAATGACTTGTTTACAATATGATACTATACAATTACATGACACAATATTGCATCATAAAAATTTCAATGTAGGAAAAAATCCACAAATTTACGATAAATTATTAAATATATGTCATTAAAAATTTTGTTTTGAAATGATGCAAATTTTAAAAAAAGATGCAAATTTAATCAAAGGTTTAAAGCTTTCTAGTGGGGCACAGAGTAATAATTTTTTTTTTGGAAAGGGGGTGGTAGGCCAAATAAGTTTGGGAACCTCTGGATTTTTTTAAAAAAAAATTTTTAGAAGGTCCAATTTTTTTTAAAAAATGCTGTTACAAAGTGTTTTTTTACATTATCTCATTATTCTTCACAGGAGCCTTTGAGGTAGATAATACAATTATCATTATCTCCATTTTTACCAAGGAAGAGACCTCTGGTTAAGTACTATGCCTAAAATCACATTTCCAGTAAGTGGTAAAACTGGACCTCAAAACCAGCTAGCTGTTCAGGCCAACATTTAAATGATTACTATGTGTGGAACACTGTGCTTAATTCCTGAGGAGACACAGAATTTAGGGAAGACATGAAGTCACAGTTTACCAATCTAAGTCTTTTTCTGTCATGAGTTGAGTGGAGCAACGCAAAATTGGTACAGCACCAAGAACTGTTACTAAATTCTGCTGAGGGGGAGGTGAAAGGGGGTGGGCTACCGCCCACAAAGTTAGCTGGATATAAGATGGCCTCTCAACATTGTTGAGGTCCTAAGACCAAGTCACTCCCTTACCAAAGAACCTATAGGAACCATATATATAATCATATTAGCAGCATGTTATGTTGGTAGGATAAGCAGGTTTAGTTGCATAAAGTAGGCTAGACAAATTTCTATTTGCCTATGTCACTAGGCAGATTTTTCAAGATTGGTAGATCAGTGGATATAGCCTGAGCAGTAGGTCTTCTATTATCCCCATTTTGTAGTTGAGGAAAACAGAAGTTAAGTGATTTGCCCAGGGTCACACAGCAATAAGTATCTGAGGCCAGATTTGAACTCAGTTCTTCCTAACTCCAGTCCCAGTGCTCTATCCACTGTGTCTCTGAAATCTGGCACCACACATAAGCCATGCACCCCACTCATTAAACTCATGCCTCTGCCAATTAATTACCTGGACATTGGAAGTAGAATGGTGACAACTTCTATAATTGCAATAGGTATCCCAGAGACAGGGTTTTAGGCTTATCAACAAAACCTGCCTAGGGGAGTGGTACCTACTGTTTCACCCCCAGGTCAGGGACTATATGAGTTTAATTTGGCCACACCCCATCTAATTACTAGAGTTTGTGGAGGCAATCTGATATAATGATATCAGGCTATTACTTAGCCTGTATTTCTCTATAATTGCCACACAAATAGAATGAATGTTATTAAATTTCTTGCTGAAATCTGTGTAAACTCTAGATATAAAACATTCTCTGATCTTACTAGTCTAACCCTTTTTTAAAAAAGATTGTATTTATTACATGTTTGTAGTAGTAAAGAACTGGAAATAAACACTGATTGGAGAATGGAAAAACACATTATTCCATGAATATAGTAGATTCTGTGCCCTAAGAAATGATGAATATGGAAAAATTCAGAAAAGTATGGGAAGATTTAGGTGAACTGATTCAGAGTGAAATAAACAGATCCAGGAAAACAAAATATACAATGATTACAATGATATAAATGGATATAATGATCAAACAAAACTGAATGCAATATATTGAACAAGTCTGGCTCCAGAGAAGAGATAAGAAACTGTACCTCCTTCCTTTCATTCCACAGGTTAGGGATTATGAATGTGGAATATTGAAAATGAATAATAATGACAATAGCTGGCATTTATATAGCACTTTAAAGTTTACAAAGCACTTTACTGGTGTTAACTCATTTGATCCTCACAACAACCCTGTAAGTGCTATCATTATCCCCATTTTACAAATGTGTAAACTGAGACACAGAGATATTAAGTGAATTGCTCAGGGTCAAATGGTAAGAGTCTGAGGTGAGATTTGAACAGCTTATATTGTCTTGACTCTGAGTCTAATGTAGTCGATTTTCTGATATTTTTCTTTCAAATCTTTGTTACAAGGTAAAGCATGTTGGATGGGTGGGAAGGGGGCATATTTGGAAATGAATGTGATATAAAACCGAAGGAATTTTTAGAAAAATAAACTAGATTATTCTGGTATGGCAGAGAAATCTGCTGACATAGAGGCAGCACCCACATAGGTCCACAGATTTTTATCTGAAACAGAATGATGTGAGACCCTGCCTTGACTCATGAATAGAGAGGAACTGAAGAACCAATTATGACAACTGCTACTTCCTTCTCCCTTTGAAAATTTCTGTTATCACATATACCACCAGGTAGAGTAGTGGAATAAAGAATTGGACCAGGGGTCAGGAGGCCAGGTTTCTTGTAGTTGTTAAAGAAGTTATCTACTTTCCTTCCAGTTATTTGCTTTGGGCAGTGGAGCATATGGACTTTTGGGGAGATAGTGCTCATGTTTCTTCACCAAAAAACTTTTAAGGGAAATGGAATGGAAAAGAGAGATAAAGTATTTATTAAACATTTTCTGTATGCTGGCACTGTGCTAAGTCCTGAGGAGACAGAAAAGTGACACCATTTTTTGCTCTCAAGGAGCTTACATTCTGTTATGAGGAGAAAACATATATATAGGAGGGTCCAGCTTCACAGAAAGTAGAAAGGCCAGGGGGTACTTAAGATCTGGTAGACAAAGTGCCAATGAAAATGTCAAGGCTGTAGAACTTTGGGGAGCAGTGGTAGGAAAGATGATCCCTGACTCTTGGGAAGAGGTTAGTAGGGTTAAGTATTATAGTGGAGTTGGGCTCTGCTTTATCTCTTATGGGGGGGGGGTGGTGAGGTAGTCAGCATCCAGCTGAGAAGGGAGATGCTGAATCTAAGACTCATGTATGGATCTTCTTTGGCAATAGCTAATAGGACTCTTGGCAGTTTGAGCTGTTCTAAACAAACTGGTTTGAGACTTTTAATGAGGACTATCGAATATATAAATTTGGGAGAGGTGGAGATTCAGCTCAGTATAAACATGATATTTACAAAAAAAAAAAGGATTCCTATACAGTGAAAACAGACTCCTTAAAAGTAATCCCAACAATATAAGATACATAATTATTTCTTTTTTTAAATTTTTTATTAATTCATTTTAATTTATCAACTATCACTTCCATATGCTTTTGAGTTTAAAATTTTTCTCCCCCTTCCTCCCCACCACCTTTCCCAAAACGGTGCACAATCTGATATAGGCTATACATATACATTCCTATTAAACATATTTTCACATTAGTGATGTCGTAAGTAAAAATTAGAACCAATAGGAGGAACCACCAGAAAGAGGAAACAAAACTCAACAGATGAGAAAAAAAATAGCAATTTAATTTCCATAGTTCTTTCTTTGGATGTGGATAGCATTTTCCATCACGAGGCCTTTGGAGATGTCTTAGATCCTTGTATTGCTGGGAAGGGTTAAGTTTATCAATATTAGTCATCGCACAATGTGGCTGTTATTGTGTACAACATTCTCTTGGTTCTGCTCACTTCACTCAGCATCAGACCATACAAGTCTTTCCAGGTTTTTCTGAAGTCAGCTTGTTCATCATTTCTTATAGCACAATAGTATTCCATTACATTCATATACCACAACTTGCTCAGCCATTCCCCAATTGATGGGTACCCTCTCAATTTCCAATTCTTTGCCACCACAAAAAGAGCTGCTATGAATATTTTTGTACATGTGGGTCCTTTTCCCATTTGTATGATCTCTTTGGGATATAGCCCTAGAAGGGTTATTGCTGGGTTAAAGGGTATGCACATTTTTATAGCCCTTTGGGCATAGTTCCAAATTGCTTTCCAAAATGGTTGGATCATTTCACAACTCCACCAACAATGCATTAGTGTTCCAATTTTCCCACATCTTCTCCAACATTTATCATTTTCCTGTTTTGTCATGTTGACCAATCTGATAGGTGTGATGTGGTACCTTGGAGTTGTTTTGATTTTCATTTCTCTAATCAATAGTGATTTAGAGCATTTTTTTCATATGACTATAGATGGCTTTAATTTCTTCATCTGAGAACTGCCTGTTCATATCCTTTGACCATTTATCAATTGGAAAATGACTTGTATTCTTATAGATTTGACTTAATTCTCTATATATTTTAAAAATGAGGCCCTTATCAGAAAGACTGGTTGTAAAAATTCTTTCCCAATTTTCTACCTTCTAATCTTAGTTGCATTGGCTTTGTTTTTGCAAAAACTTTTCAATTTAATGTAATCAAAGTTATCCATTTTGCTTTTCGTAATGTTCTCTATCTCCTGTTTGATCATGAATTCTTCTGTTCTCCATAGATCTGATAGGTAAACTATTCCTTGCTCTCCCAGTTTGCTTATAGTATCAGCCTTTATATCTAAATCATGAACCCATTTTGACTTTATTTTGGTATATGGTGTGAGATTTTGGTCTACGCCTAGTTTCTGCCATACTCTTTTCCAGGTTTCCCAGCAGTTTTTTTTTCAAAGAGTGGGTTCTTATCCCAGAAGCTGGGGTCTTTGGGTTTATCAAATAATAGATTACTATAGTCATTGACCACTGTGTCTTGAATATTTAACCTATTCCAGTGATCCACCACTCTATTTCTTAGCCAGTACCAAGCAATTTTGATGATTGCTGCTTTATAATACAATTTAAGATCTGGAATGGCTATGCCACCTTCCTCTGCATTTCTTTTCACTAGTTCCCTTGATATTCTGTATTTGTTCTTCCAAATGAATCTTGTTATTATTTTTTCTAACTCTATAAAATAATTTTTTGGTAGTTTGATTGGTATGGCACTGAATAAGTAAATTAGCTTAGATAGAATTGCCATTTTTATTATATTAGCTCGGCCTACTCATGAGCAACTGATGTTTTTCCAATTATTTAGATCTGATTTTATTTGCATGAAAAGTGTTTTGTAATTGTGTTCATAGAGTTCCTGGGTTTGTGTCAGGAGGTAGAGTCCTAAATATTTTATAATGTCTACAGTAAGTTTAAATGGAATTTCTCTTTCTATCTCTTGCTGTTGGGCTTCATAATTATTTCTTAAGGAAGATTAGAAGTGGGTTGCCAATATGTACCTGTCTTGCTTCCAGCAAGATTTCTCATATAGCAACCAGAAAGGAATGAAAGAAACAAGTTAATAGCTACCATTTTGACTACCAGAAGATGAGAAAGGAAGTAGACCGTCTTGAGCAAGACTCCCAGGAATCCCTGTGTTTTAGCCCAGCCTATGCTTTCCTTTCCAGGCAGGTCCAATGCTCATGTATCCTCTATTCTAACTCCTTCTCCCTGGGGCTTGGAGGCAATCTCCTAATGTCTGTGCTTCAAGGTCCATAGGCCTGTATTAATGAGACAAGTCAGTTTTGAATCAAGGGAGACCTGCCCTGTCAACAAACAGCCATCTCCTCAATCCAGTCATCATGACTTGTTGCAGCCCACAATCTTTCTGTCTGGAACCAAATTATGGCTCTTGTCCCAGATAGCTAGAAGGGAACTGTCACTGGGGAATTATGATATTGCCAAGAATAGCTATGCAGGCAGACTCCTAACGTGACTTTTTCCTCCAGAAACTAACTAGTCATGTGACAACAGACAATCCTTCACTTCTCTGGGCCTCAGTTTCTTAATGTGCAAAACAAAGATTTAATTGATCTCCAAGGTCCTTTTCAGCACTATATGGGACATAATTCTAAATGCTTAAAAGTTTTCTGTAGTGGTCCAACAAAGAGAATGAATGCAAATTTATAAGGAGATCAGTGTTATTTCTTAAAGAGCCCAGAAGCCAGGTGCATTTGCCCTGGAGTGTGCCTCATTCAGAAGACATCAATTTAATAAAGTACTCAATTATGAAAAAGAAGTAGAACATTACTTAACCAATGACTTTATTTTTCGATTTCCATGATGCCTTTTCTTCAAAAAGCTCAAGGCAATACACAAAGGACTTCTCAACAATAAAATATTTCTCAGTTATGGCAGCAGTAAAACAGAGGAAGTAGTTTATGAGCAAAGAGAAGGAGAGTAGAGCCCAGGAGTAAGGAGGGCACAGAGGCAAAACTGAAGGGAGTTTCAGGCATGAAGAATGGTTAATTTAAATAATGATATATCAGAAGTCAGAGCTGCTAGTCCAAATCATTTTACATTTCAAAATCAAAGTACACAATGTTCAAATAAATCAAAACATTTTGGTAAGCTTTAAGATAACATTGTAAATTTTCAGCTGTCAATTTTTTTTTTGACAGATGAAACATGAATAGAGGAGACCTGCCATTCATTACAACTCAGAAAACTAATGACATTGGTATGTTTTTGTGTGCCTTATAGTATGCCTTAATGATTCCATGAAAGTTTATACAGTATTGATATTACATGAGAATAAAAACAATAATCAGATCTGTAGTACTGAAAAACCTCATTTGCTGGGAACTTTTCTTGCAGAGAGTATGCTTTACTCTTTTTAATATTTATAAAAACACTCATGTTTGACCTTTAGTCCCTAGGTCATCTTATACTTATGTAATCACTCCTTTTATCCGCCCCCCCCAATTTATTTAAATAGTATAGAATCAGTCAATCACCTAACATTTATTAAGTGCCTGTTATGTCCTAAGCACTATGCTAGGTGTTGAAATCCATACAGAATGAAGGAAAATTTTGAGTACTTGTACAGATTATTAAAGCCATAGCACATTTTTGTCTGAACTTATCAATCATGCTTTTTGGCAAGGGTTCTTAACGTGAGGTCCCCGAACTTATTTTTTTTTAGAAAAAGTATTTGGATAACTATTTCAATATAATTGTTTTCTTTTATGATCCTATGTATTTTATTTGGTGCAGTTAAAAACATTAGCCTATGAAGGAGTCCATTGGCTTTACTAAACTGCCAAAGGGATCCATGCAAAAAAGGTTAAGAAATTCTAGTTATTAGTATTTGATTATGGAAGTATCTAGCAGTTATCTCATTTTGGCTTTATCAGCATTATTAACATGTTTGTAATTATTAATCCATGATATTACAAAAGTTTGGGAAAATTGCCATAAGATTTATTTAACTTTCAGGTTGGACTATATGTGTTAAGTTCAGTTGAAATAGCTAGGGGTTTTCTTTTTAAAAAATATTGTTCTGGTGACTTATCTCATCCTAGAGGGGGAAAGAGGAAACCTATCACTCTTCTTTTAAATGAAAGGTGGAAGTATACAGAAGTGGAATATTTTAAATACTATTAGACATATTTCGTTTGTTATGTTTTGCTCTAAATTTTCTTTGTCAACAAGGGAGGATTGAATAGGAGTAGAATATGTTGAGAAATGATTTGGTTATTTAATAAGACAAATAAAATTATCATATTGGGGGAAATGTTCCTGTGGTTTTGTTTTGACTCATAGTAATATAATGCTTAAATATTATTCCTACTTGTGTCCTGACAAGCTTCACAACAACAACAAAAAGTATGGATTAACTGTAAATTTACTCTTTAACTTGTCTGCAGAATTTGACATTTTCTAAAATCTAACTTAAGAGAGAGGGAAGAGATAGGTTGTTAAATGTGGATAATAAAAAAGCAAAAGATATCAATAAATATATATTAAAAAAATAAACCTGGTTTCGATTGAGGGATTCTAGAATTGAACTTTTGGTGTTGATTATAAGTAATTTAATGCAAGAAATGTAATGGTAATTTTGCATTTCCTCAAATAGTAGTTCTAAATGTTTAAATAGATTGTCTGTGTAGAGGTATTATGAAGTATTTTCCCAGCAAGTGTTTCTTTCTTAAAAATATGACTTGTAGTGAGTGTGCAAGTATAGATTTAAATGAGCTTCCAATAATATAATGTTATTTCTTAACAATTAAAAATGACTTTTATGTTTTGGGTGAAAAATAGACAGCCTTAAAGTTCGCCTGAAAAATGGATTGAGTTCCAAGTATAAACCAGTAGACTATCAGCAATTATATGCAATTACTGAAGCAAAAAAGCTAGCATCTGCTTCTATACAGTTAAAGGTAAGGCACTTTTTTTTTCTTAGAACAATTTCTTAATCAGAGAATGTAACAATCAAATTATTTAAACTGCTCCACATGGAAATGCCTATTTTGTCATAAAAGTCCAAAGAAAACACTTGTATTATTTTTAAAACTCCAAAATAATTGTGCTACTTTTTTCCCTGAACACACTGAACTTGATTTTCATACAAAGCAGATAGTTATATGACTTTGACAGTTTAAATCTTTTGTTGAAAAAAATTTCAAGGGCAAATAAGTGCTGACTAACTATTAGTTATCCACAAATGGAAATAGCTTCCACAGTTGTAAACTTCATTTAGAAAAGCTAAGTATAAAATGGATGCCTGTGCAGTTGAATGAAAGATATATTTTTAAAATGTCTTAACCATACAACACACTATACAAGTGAATAGACGTTGTTTTTACAAAATGTGCTGTTTAGAGTTGTTTACACTACTGCTTTGCTCAGTTGAAATGAGTTTTACATATATGTAAACTACCAGGACCCCAAACAGGCTAGCCAGCCAACCTTACCATTTCAGCTAGCTGGTGAAACCCTTTCTGTTCTTTAGTTGATTAGTTGTATCTAACTCTTGCTACCCAATTTGATTTTTGTTTGTTTTTTTGGCAAAGATACTGGGGTTTGCCATTTCCTTCTCCAGTTCATTTTACAGATGAGGGAACTGAAGCAATTAGGGATAAATGACTTGCCCAGGATCACACAACTAGTAAGTATCTGAAGCCAGATTTAAATTCAGGTCCTCCAGACTCCAGGAGGGGCATTTCTACCTACTGAGCTATCTACCTGCCCTAGTGAAGCTATTAGGCATGTTTTAGTCTTTTTTTGAATGCCTTTTTTTCTGTGGCTACTTGAGGATACCTGAGTCTTGGTTTGTTTTTTTTTATTTTTAGGCAAGTGGAGTTAAGTGACTTGCCCAGGGCTACACAGCTAGTAAGTGTCAAGTGTTTGGTCTGAGGTCACATTTGAACTCAGGTCCTCCTGAATTCAGGGCTGGTGCTCTATCCACTGCGCCACCTACCTGCCCCTATCATTCTTATCATAGCACTGAATCATTGACCAAGAATCCCTTCAAATTATCCTGAAGACTCCACTTGATGAAACTTCAAAGACACTACTGAGAAAGATGGTGAAGGAATTGTGCCTCTAGTTGTCATGCAGATCAACTCAGGAACCAGACCAAAAGGGGCCAGGTGGGGCCATTGGCCTTTTTTATATATCCCTGCCTTTGTTAGCATTTCTGCTAGCAACAAATGCTAGGTTTTCCTACAATTGTATGAATGATCAATCTACAAATACTTAATAAGGGCCTTCAGTGTGTAGATCACTTTGCTAGATGGTGAGTTGGGGAAGAACTGCAAAATTTAGAAAAGATATGGTTCCTGTCCTCTTGGACCTTATCATCTAGCAGGATGATAAGACACAAACACACAAATATAACAATATTATATGATAAATGTGTCAGAGAGATGCAAAACAAAGTGCTATGTGAGATCTGAGGCAGAAAGTTGTTACCAACTACGGAGGACCATGGAACACTTTGTGGATAAAATGGTTTCTGAGTTGGGCTTTGAAGGATGAGTAGGAATTCAGTTGGTGAAAAGTAGGAGGAGGGAGAGTATTTGAGGCTTATAGAAGAGCATGAGCAAAGACAGAAATGAGAGTACCAAATCCATTTGGGGCTGGGGGTGCAGGGCAGAGACAAAGCAGAGAAGCTCATTTTGTCTGGAGTTCAGAGTGTGTGTTCAGTCTGGATGTAGGATGCGGACTTTTGCCTGAACACTATTATTGCCTGCATACCCATACATTGCTTGTGCCCTCTTACTCTCTGAGGATTTCTGCCTTCTGACCTATACTTACTATTTTCTTGCCTCTGTGCTCTTCCTCATCAGCTTGGACTTCCAGATGCTGACTCTGCCTTACCTTTTCTGATAGCTGTATTTTGCCATTCCCTTCAATTTGTCTTAAAATCCGGATGCTGATTTTGGATTCACAGTACTCTCAGGTTCCTTTTTTCAGTTATGATCACTCAGATTGAGACCTCTTGCCTTTGTTTTGTACGTGTTGCCATGCCATGCTGGCTGAACCTGTCTTCTAGTCTTAGCACTTCTCCTCTAATCCTTCTTTGCATCTCTGGTGTATGTTACAGTGCCTGATACATGATAAGCACCTAATGAATGCTTGGTGCCTAATTGACTAATCTGGTCCTAGTGCTGGCTAGCTAGCACTTGCAGATGTTTGGAATAGTTGCTAACAATTTAAAGATGAGAGCCCTATATAGTCATTTGAAACTAAAGTCCTGAAAATCCCATGTGAATATCAATTTATTTCTGTAAAATTGGAGAGAGTATTTTGAACGTTTGTATTATAAATAAACATTACTTGAAGAGAGGAACAATTAGCTTCTTTATGTTCAATGAAGCTCATGGTATTCAATAAATATTTAACAGTTTGAATTTTGACAGTGGCATTTTAAAGCCAAATAAAAGCTAAGAAAAATAAAGTAAAATTCAGTTTTTTAATAACTTATAAATCAGCTGCTTTGAGAACTTGCTCTACACGTTATCTGTAATTGTGTGACCATTTAATCTGTAATATTTATTCTTATGAGAGACGTCTACCTAAACATAGCTGAATCCTTAATTTGGGAACTGGGAAACTGGTTAAAATGGGATTTTATGTCCTAGGGTCAAATGAGAGCATCTTTATAAAGCATTTTGTAAATTATAAAGTGCTATATAAATGTATATTAGTAGAAGGAAAAGAAGAGGAAAGACGATAAGAAGAAATACTTTTATAAATAGCTCACTAAACAAAGAGAATAAACTGCTTGATGTGCAAACAGAATGGGGAAATAATGCTTTTTAAAAAAAATTTCACCAATAAATTAAAATGAGAAATAGAGCCAAAATTTGAAATTAAAAATTGAGTGAAAGTATGTAGAGTGGGCATCTATAGAAATAGCCTTGGCTTTTTTTCAGTTTTGCAATTCAACCTCCATTTACATGTGCTTTTCATTTGGATGTGCATGTCACAAAGCAAGGTTTTGTTAAGTTGTCAGTCATTTTTCGGTTGTGTCCAACTCTTCATGACACCATTTGGGGTTTTCTTGGCAAAGATACTGGAGTGGTTTGCCATTTACTTCTCCAGCTTATTTTATAGATGAGGAAACTGAGGCAAACAGGGTTAAGTGACTTGCCTAGGGCCACACAGCTAGTAAAATTTTGTATACAGCCATTCTTTTTTTATGAAGTACCTTAAGGAGTAAAAAATTAATTTCTTACTTTGCTGCAAGCAGCTCCTTAATCGTAGACTAGTATTTTAAGCCAGTCCTAATAGTGATGGCTCTTGGTGATGGTGGTCCTCTGTCTGCTTTAAAGATCACGTGTAAGAGAACTATGCAGAGTCTTCATATTGGCAGTTTAAGTTGGATATGTTTTATCTGCCAAGATGTTTATGACGATACTGTTGAAATCACTGGGGAGACGAACTGGACCTGTGATTTCAGTGGTTTAAGAAACCCTAGATAAGGAAACTCCTTCTATCAATGCAGGTTGGCACCTTCTTTGCAATTTTTAGTCTTAGAGGGTTGCCTTGAGGACTTAGAGGTTGAGTGATTGCCAGATTTTTCTGGCTTTGATATTAGCTCACTATTCACTAAACATTTTGTCTCTTTTACAAAATTCGCAAGGAGTATGAACTATTTTGGAGCTTCATGAAGATTGAATAGTTATTGATGAATGTATTCATACACATAGATATTCTGTATACATTATAACAATACATTCAATTTTCAATTATATTTAAAATTTGTGAGTTTACTAGAATTTAGCAGAAATCACTTGCCACCTCAAAGATGTCAGTAATTTCTATTGCAGCTTACCCTGTGATAATGACTTGGAATCAATTGGAAGCTTGTTCTTGAAAAAGACACTACATTAAATCTTTTAGTTAGTGAATAGAGCGCTTGACTTGAATACATGAAGATCTGAGCTCAAATCCTGCCTTAAACCCTTACTAGTTATGTGACTATAGGTAAATCACTTAATAGCCATGTGCCTCAGTTTCATAATATGTAAAATGATAGGGTTGGACTCTGATCTCTGGGTCCCTTCAGATTCTAAATATATGATCCTAGTTAAGTAACAGGTTATATATATATATTTTTTTTTTTATAATTTTTGCCTGAGGGTGGAAACAGAAGAAATCAGCAGGTGACAAAAAAAGCAAAATGTTTAGCTGTAGAGAGTAGAAGCAGCTAATGAAAAATTGGAGATTTATTTTGACTTTCACTGTCTACTTAATTGACCTCATCCTTTCCCCATGGGCAGCAGTATTGATTTTATAGCATCAAAATGTATTCTTCACTTTTACAAGTGCAGAGTCATTTTTATGTATGTTAAACAGAGATCAAATATGTCAAAACAACTTGAATGTTCTATTTATTTATCTTAGGCAAGCTCTGATGATTGTAGCCCGTTCACAGGTAGATGGAGCCTTAAGTTCTATTGTAGCAAGTCCCATGATAACAGTTCACATTTACAAAGCACTTTGGTGCAGTTATCATTCCCATGATGCAGAGTAGGAAAAACATGTTCTGAGAGATTAAGGGATTTGCCTGTGGTCACACACTAGGAAAGAAGGAAGTAAACACAAACATTATTAAGCACCTACTATGTGCCAGGAACTCAGCTAAGTATTTTACAAATATTATCTCATTTGATCCTCACAAGAACCCCCATTTTGCAGTTGAGGAAATTGAGACAGACAGTGGTTAAGTGACTTACCCAGGGTCACACAGCTAGTAAGTGTCTGAGGCTAGACTAGCTGCCTACACATAGTAAGTGTTGGACTTATGATTTGAACCCTAGTCTTCCAACTCCAAGCCTAATGTTCTTTCCACCAGTGTATATTGCCTATTAAAATAGGCAACAGTAGTGTGTGATTTTTAGAAATTCTATATAGTTTTATTTTTAGTGTTTCTCAGGTAGTAGAGATTTTGTCTTCAGAATGTTTTGTATTATGTAGTGATGGAAGATATTTCTTTACTAAATTTCATAACTAGTTTCTATCTCATAAGGTTGTTGTAAGAATTGAATGGAAAATACATAGGTGAAATTCCTTTGAGCTACCATGAGATACAATGTAGGCAGTAGTTCTTACTATCAGCCTTTTTTTTAAACTGACATATGTTTATATAGTTACTGACAAAAATAACGTATACAGAACGTTTGTGAAAAGTCACATCTGGCAGTGCATTGTACATTTAAACTTAGAGCTTAAAACTAAATATGATTCAGTGTCATCCCAATTGAATTACTAAAAAAAAGTTCATTTGGAAGAACAAAAGGTCAGGAACTTCAAAGAAACCAAGGAAAGAAGATGTGAAGGAAGTAGATTCAGCAATATCAGACCTTAAACTATACTATAAAGTGAGAACATTGTTGAAGAGCAAAAAGAATAATTTTGATTATTTTAAATTAAACTTTTCTTGTTTAAATAAAACCTATGTAGCCAAGAATAGAACGAATGCAAAAAACTGGGAAAAAAGCTTTCATAGACAATCTCTCAGATAGGATGTGATTAGGTTGGAATATTGCTGTAGTGTAGGAAATGATGAGCTGTTTGATTTAGAAAAACATAGAAAAACTTGGACATATGAAGGAATATGCTATTGACCTTCAGAGAAACAGATGATAGGAGGAAATAATCATAGTACAGTCTTACATATGGGTGTATGAGTATATATGTGTATGTGTATAGATATCTATGTATATTATATATATGTATATATGTATGTGTGTATATGTATATGTATATATATGTATGTATTTCCATGCTTAATTGTAGACTTCTTTAGGATGGTGGGGGGAGGAAAAAATAAAGTAAAAAGTGCACAGCAGAGAACAAAAGAAAACCACAAGGAAGCAAAGAAAAGTTGGGCAGCTTTGTAAACAATGTGTAGTATTTATTTTATAGGTTTTCTTGAAATGGATACTTACTGCTTTATATTGAATCCTCTTTTATGGTCTGCTGTGTACATGGCAATTTTTTTTTCTTTTCTCATTTTGTGTTTAAGTTTAAAATAAAAAAAAAATCTACAAAAAACCCCTAAAGATGAAGTAAAGAGGAATATACTTCTCAACAACTTGACTGACTCATTCTTCTTTCCTTAACTTTGTAACAAAATAGCTCTTATTTTTTTCTTGCATTAATTTGTTTTAAAAGCCAGTAGGTGTGAGCCACTAATCATTTCTAGATAAGTAACGTAATGATATGTTTGGGCTTTAGTTCTATTTTGTGTTTACCTAGTATTGCATATTTAAGCATTATAAGCTATAAAATACTTTTTTCTAGGTCTCTAAGGTCACTTTTAAAAGAAAGATTTCAAAAATTTTGAAATTTGATTGACCTTTTTCTTACTATGCTACCATATCAATGAACATATTTGAAGGAAAAAATGCTTTAGTTATCATCAATAGTGATGATGACAACTAAATGAAACAAACACTCATTGTCTCTTTACAAAGAGTACCATGCTAAGTACTAGGATTGTGGCTGAAGCCATACTAGTAATTGAAATTGCCAAGGGAGATAATATATTTAGAGAAGAGGGAAAAGGACAGAACCTTGGGGACAAAGATCCAAGAAGAAAGGAGGTAAGGATTTGGGAGACATTTGCATATAGAGGACAGTTAACACTATGGAAACTGAATGAGATTATCACAGGAGAGAACAGAAAGAGACTGAAAACAGAAGTTTGGAGAATGATTAGGAAAAGGAGCCAATGAAGAAGATAGAAAAATACTTATTAGAGAGAGGAAGATGAGGGAAAGGAAAATATGCAGCAGGAGGGAGTGGGAAGTAGCGTCCAGTGCTGAAGAAGTGGACAAGAGAAGGAGGTTTGAAAAAAGCCACTGGATTTGGTGATAGAGGGGCAGCTCTTGAGGTAGCAGCCTCAGCATAGTGATGGTGGTAAGGAAACCTGATTGGGAAGGGTTGAAAGCATATTTTGTGGTGAGTAAGTGGTGACATCAAGTGTAGACTGCTACTTCACACCTTTTGGTAGTGAAGAGGAGGTGTGAGGCAATAAGCATTTCTATAATGCCTACTATGTGCCAGGCACTGCATGAATTACTTTACAAATATCTCAGAACCATGATGGTAGCAGGACGGAGTAAAGGGTTAAGGTAAGTTTTTGTTTGTTTTTTTAATTTTTAAATTTTTTTAGTTTTAGAAAGTTTTAAGTTTTGATTACATCACATGTTTAGAACTGAACAGAACGTTGAATATCGTTTTATTGAAATTTCTCATTTTACAGATAATGAAACAGACCTGGGGAGGTTAAGTAACTTGCTGAAGGTTACCCAGATAGTATGCATTAGAGCCAGAATCCGAAACTGAATCCTCTAGTTCCAAATTCAGGACTTTTAAAAAAAGGACATGAAAGATATGTGAGGTGGGAGGACAACTGCAGGAACAATGTCCTGAGGAAGGGTGGGAGGAAAAAGGGAAGAGAGCAATACACAAATGCAGGAATTTGCCTCAGCAAGGATATTTTTTCTGAGATAGCAATGGAGAACAGTTGGGTGACACCAAGAATTTTTGAGGACTGGAGGAGGGAAATTGAAAGAGCTTTTATTGGGTAGTCTCAGTCTTCTCAAGGAAGTAGAAGACTGAATCATCTCTCCTAAGTGCGGGGAGTTAGTGCCATGCTTGGGCTTGAAAAAGGAAGAAAAATTTTACAAAGTAATAATGAAAAATTGTAAATGAAAGGCTTGGATTTGTTTTTAAGCTTTTTTCTTGTAATGGATGGTTAGCTATTTTGTTATCATATACACTTAATTCTGACTCCATTTCCAAGACAGAAGGAAGGTAAACTTGAGGTCAAGGTAATTTGTGATTTTATTTGTGTATGTCAGTAAAAGTAACCTGCATTAAAATATTCCTTCTTAGGAGATACCTTTTGATGCTTCCATATCTTCAATGATGATTTATAAAAGCTTTCAGGTTACTAAATTCTATACTAGAATTGAACATTAATTATTGTTCTGCTTGGCCCAGAGGGTGAAACTAAGAGTAATGGGGAAAGTTACGAGGGAAAACTTGATGGAAGTTTTACGGAGGGAAAAACTACCTAAAAGCTTCTTAGAGTAATTCAACAATGGAATGATAAGTGGTGGATTCCTCTTTTTGGAGATCTTCTAGCACAAGAGGATGACTGCTTGTCAGGGATGTCATAGAGGGTACTGTGACATAGTGGAAAGAACACTGGATTTGTAAGTTAAAGGACCAGGGTTTGAATTCCAGTTCTATTATTTAATACCTGAGTGACACTGAGCCAGTGACCTGTTGGAGCCTCAAGTCCTCATTAGTAAAATGAATGAGTTGTTCCAGATAGCTGCTAATGTCTCTCCAAACTCTAGATCTGTAATTTTGTGATCCTTTCTTAACCAAGTTACTTAACCTCCTTGGGCCTCAGTTTCCTCATATGTAAAGTCTGAACCAGATGACCCTTGAGGCCCCTTGCAGCTCCAAATGTATGATCCTATGAAATCTCATAACTTTCTTCAGGATAGAAACTAATGAGTTTCTGCCATTATATCCTTGTTAACTAGCACAGGGCCTGGAATTTTCCTTAAATGAATTTGTTTGTTTGTTTTTCAGTTTGTGTCTGACTCTTCATGACTGCATTTAGGGTTTTCTTGGCAAAGATATTGGAGTGGTTTGCTATTTCCTTCTCCAGCTCATTTTACAGATGAGGAACTGAGGCAAATGGGGTTAAGTGACTTGCCCAGGGTCACATAGCTAGTAAGTGTCTGAGGCCCTATTTGAACCCAGGATTGTGTCATCCTAACTTCTGGCCAGGCACTCTAGCTACCTAGTTGCCTTAAGTGAACAAATGTACTTATTACATCAAATTCTGATTTGTTTTACAAAATGAAAAAGCATCAACATAGAATTATATTAATGCAATTGATACTTAATAGAGCACTGATTATCTGGCCTCTTTAAATAAGGGATACAATATTATTTCATATCTTTTCCAAACTTCCCCATTCTTGTTATTTTGTTGAAGATCTAGAAATACATTTTTGATTAATTTATGTTTTTTCTGATATCCTTGGAAAATTATTATATGTTTTTTAATGCTGGGAAAGACCTTAGAGATGATCTAATCTTACAGTCTCAATTTACAGATAAAGAAACTCAGTCCCAACTATCGTTAGATATCACCCAGAGAAATAGGTTCCCTGACTCCAAACCCAAGGGTCTCATGTACAATGATTAGGACATTTTCCATATGCTTGAGGATATTTTTATCTTCATGTGCTTGGGAAGGAGGTGGGCAATAGCATTATTTTATCTTTTCCCTAAATTGTATAAAAGCATCATTTCCTACATTGAGCAGGATTTAACACCAGCTACTTCCCATTTTAATCAATATAGTGCCCATTTTATGTGTCCTCAGATTGAGAAATATACTGGCGTGAATTAATAATGAGAGAAACATTTTCTACTTATTTTCAAAGGAAAACATAGCTCACTCTAGAGCAAATGTGGGGAGAATAAATCTGACTTACATGTAACATTCTAAAATGTTGCTACCATATTCTTAAAAGTCAAATTTAAAAAACATTTCTTTGTAAAAGATACATTAGGAAAAAAAAAGTTGGTCCTTCATTTTCTTTTATTCCTCTGAAACTAGATCACAAAAACAGAGCAGACTTCAAAAATTTCTAAAGACCAAAGGCTAGTAAAACAGCATAAGAAAGTATGGTGGCTGGAGTACAAAAGGCTCCATGAAATCAGGTAAGAAGTGACAAAATCCCAAATGTTCAAACTGAGACAATGATTTTATCATTTAATTCTTGATTAGCATTAAATGAATATGTTGATGTCCCAAAACTTTCTGTTTTATTTAGCCTGTTACAATTAAAATTTAAAGTTGCAATATAAATAAGTACCTAAAAGTTCTAGCTCTGTCATTTCTTCAACTTGATTGAGATTCAATAGAAAAATACATGATTTTTACAGTTGTTTAAAAATATATCATCCTTTCAATATCCATAATGATTAATATAACATATTCATTTGTTCCCTTTTTGTGGCCATCCATGTCTACAAAGTTTAAGCATCATTAACCTACTTAAATTTTATCATCACTAAGGAAATTTAGAAAGAATAAAAGACAAATGCTATACGGTACTTATTCTTTGGAAAATGAAAGTTCTTTACCAGAGAGAGACAAATAATAGAAAGAGTTAAGAATGTTTACCCCCCTAAAACTCATATAAATGCTTTTAAGATATCAAATTTTTATTAAACATGCACTTCACTAATATTGTACAAACATTTATGGGAGAATAGAACTTTTGTTGTAGTAAGCTCTTTTATTATGCATATCCAGATTCAAATTTCCAAATACCATCAACTTTACTTTGAACTTAAATTTTAACACCCTGTTGAGAAAGGTTCCCTTACTCTGATAAGTAATTGCTAAATGTGGAGTATCCAGTTCAAATTTCAGTAGGGTGTTTATTATTTTTAACTTATTTAAAAACAAAATATATATTGACATTTTCCATATACTCTGTCATGAAAAAAATCTTTAAATCAAACTAATTTCCATTTTCCCCCTCCAAAAAAAGTTCCATTATACAAATGGAAAGTTTGAACCCATTGGAAAAAATTTTTGTGAGGTTCTGTTTAACCTGAAACGTGATAAAAAAGAAAAGTCATTTGGCAACTTTAATTACAGTGCTCAATGATGCAAACTCAAATATAAAAGGGGACACTAGGGAGGGATTTTTAACTTTAATATTCTACTCCTTCCCTTAATATCTATATTAGATTGTTCTTGAGCTTGACGGAAATTATATGAACATATCATTATAGAGAATAGCACTTTAAGTGTAGGGTGACACATAGATGATTAAATTGAAATGATCAAATGATAAATAGTCAAAATGTATTTAAGCTTATGACTAGAACTAAAATGAGAAAAAAAGGAGTAAAGGTAATTTCCTACATTATTCTAAAACTTGGCCTAATTTCAATAAATGTTTGTTGAAATTAAAAAGTAACCATGAACGAGATGACAGAGTTAGGAAAGAAACTGGGGGGAAAATCAACCATAGGAACAACAAGAAGAAGCATTTATTCACACCCTACCAGGGGCAAAGTCCTGTGTTGGACAATGGAGGTAGAAGCTGATGGAACAGATCCTGTCTTCAAGGACCTTTTATTCAGGTCTGAAATTCACCAAGCTAAGGCCACTGTGGTTAAAAGTGAGGGCATAGGGGCAGGTGGGAGACAGCGTGAGGGTGGCTAGCATTGCTTCAAGGAGAAATACATCAGCACAGGTTATAGGAATTGAACAGGACTAGGCAGAATTTAGGGTCAGATGGCATTGAAATGGCATAACTGCTGCGAGTCAGGTTAGCACAGGTTATGAGAACAAGAGTAGGGTTCAGCAAGATTCTGCTACATTATTGCTCTTCAGTTAAGTGTGCCCTGCACCCCAAGACACCCCCAGTCCTTCCTACCTCTTATCTGACCCCACCCCATCCTGCCTTTGACACTCTACCCCCAAACAGAATAGGAAAAGCTCAGAAAAAACCCAATGTAAATTAGTGGTGTAAAATCAAATCTGATTAACAGTCTCTCATCACTGATCTTTTCCTGCTGCTCATATGTAGGGGGATCTCTTGAACATAGTTTGCTGGATCACTCTTATGTGAACTCTGCCCCAGAAAATGCATGACCGGAATGACAGCTGCATACTTGCTCTGGCATGTATTGTCCCAGTCACTTTCTCTCCTGAACACATTTATTAAATTGTGGTTCCCTCACTCACTCTCTCCTCATACTCTTTCCAAGGTCCAACCTCCTTCCATGCTGCATATTGACTCTTGGACAGTTATTGAATTGTACTCTACCAACTCATGAACTTAAGTATGAAAGTGAGTTCTCTTTACATTTGTCTTCCTACACAACTCCCAGGCCAGTCTCCAACTTCAAAATAACAAACACCAGACCTGGAAACTACTTTCTTATGCTCCTAAGTAAGTTCAGGGAATCATGGTAGGTGTGTGTTCCTGCAATGCCGGGTGCCGAGTGGTTCTTTTCCTGGCTTCTATCATCTGACAACTGTCCCTCTCCAAGGCTCATGTTCCCTTGCTTTTCCCTTGGTGAGAGCTCAGGGTAGATACGCCTGATGAGCTTAGCAACGGAACAATCAATAAACTGCTACTAGAAAAAACTACTCACAGTGTCCTGAATAGAAAGGGGGAGCTGAGAATTGAAGGTTGTCTACTCTGAGAACAACCAAAAGAGAGAGACAAGGGGGGCGGGGCGGGAGGGAACAGAGAGAAAGACACACACACAGAAAGAGACAGACAAAGACATAGAGACAGAGAGAGAGACAGAAAAACAGAGAGAGAATGAGAAAGAGAGAGACAGAGACACAGGCAGACAGAGACAGAAAAAGAGACATAGTGACAGAGACAAAGAGAGAGCTCAGTACCTTCCAAAAGTTCTGCACAATGAGGTCGAGTGTAAACTGCCAGGATGCTCATGGGACAAGCCCAGCTCCTGATTCTTCCATTCAAACAGATTCAGACTATTTCCTAACAATGTTACCCAGTAGTTGAATCTGCAGTAGCAGAAGCTGAATGCCAAGGTTGCCTGGGAGGAGATGCTAGTTCCCAAAAACAGGTGTGGGGATGGGAAAGAAAAGATCAGTAACCGCTCTGGACTGAGGAGGGCTCAAGAAAGTCACTTCTGAAAGTGAAGTGCAGAATGTAAAGAGACATCCTCCGTTGGGCAGAAGAGGAGAGATGGAGGAAAGACTGGGCTGATCCTCAACAGGATTCAGCTCTCTGTGGGAAGGACCGCACCAAAGAGCAAGAACTAGTAATGAAAGTGCTGGATCTCAAAACACTTAGGAAGGAACACTTCACTTTCAGAAGTGACTTTCTTGAGCCCTCCTCAGTCCAGAGCGGTTACTGATCTTTTCTTTCCCATCCCCACACCTGTTTTTGGGAACTAGCATCTCCTCCCAGGCAACCTTGGCATTCAGCTTCTGCTACTGCAGATTCAACTACTGGGTAACATTGTTAGGAAATAGTCTGAATCTGTTTGAATGGAAGAATCAGGAGCTGGGCTTGTCCCATGAGCATCCTGGCAGTTTACACTCGACCTCATTGTGCAGAACTTTTGGAAGGTACTGAGCTCTCTCTTTGTCTCTGTCACTATGTCTCTTTTTCTGTCTCTGTCTGCCTGTGTCTCTGTCTCTCTCTTTCTCATTCTCTCTCTGTTTTTCTGTCTCTCTCTCTGTCTCTATGTCTTTGTCTGTCTCTTTCTGTGTGTGTGTCTTTCTCTCTGTTCCCTCCCGCCCCGCCCCCCTTGTCTCTCTCTTTTGGTTGTTCTCAGAGTAGACAACCTTCAATTCTCAGCTCCCCCTTTCTATTCAGGACACTGTTGACTTGCTATTTAGGGGGTGCCTATGACTGGAATTTACTAACTAGGAATCCACACTGAGTCCCTCCCTCTGACAAGCCTTTCCTCCTTACTGAAGGCAGTTTTTCACTGATGCCTAGTCATGTGGCTTGGCATAATGAAGTCGACTCCCCACAGTGAAAGATGGGCATACTTGGGATACAGCATGTACTTTCCTTTTGGCTTAGAATCAACAAAACAATGAGAAATAAAAATAAAACACTGAATAATAAAACATCCCCTTTTCAGTGGTGCACCTGTAACCTCTCCTTGCCTTCTGCAGTTCCTAGACAATGTGCTTGGAACTGAGAAGTTGTAGGAAACACACAGGTCATCTTTCTGAAACCCCACACCCACACACCTGATAGCAGGCAATGGAATGCAAATAAAACAAGTAGTTTCCCATTTTGTGTTTTACTCACACTTCCAGGAGGGCCAGTATATTACTGAAGACTCAGGAACCAGGAACCTAGGACCTCTTACAGTCCTGGAACACAGGATCCATTGTGAACTGGGACTCATGAAGAGCAGTACTTTTTCTAGTCTTGACAGGCCTGTTGCTGGCAGGGAGTTGTGACTGATTCTGGCTTTACTTAGCTCATCATTGAGCAAGGTGAATGCACTCAGCAGCGGGGCCCAACAATGAGCAGTACTGCAATTCTGCTCGAGCCCCTGTCTGACTCAACCATTACTGTACAGAACCTTCTCTTGTAGGTTTGTCATGCCAATTCCTGTGGCACACTTGCTGCTGCTTCGCACAACTTGGGATGGGGGGAAAGTAAGGAAGCAGACAGATCAAAGGGAATGCTACACAAAAGAATAAACATGGGGAGGGTATCTATTCCACTCCTCAAAGCCTGGTTTGGAGCCACGTCATTGCTCAGATCTCCCATTTAGGTAAGGTACAGTTAGCACCAATGAGGCCAGTCAGTCAGCCAATGTGGGAGGCTCCCATACGAAAAACATTGACCTGGACTGGCCATGCCATAAGCACCTAGATCTGACTTCTTCTAAGCCATTTCCTCTTCTGCCTCTCCACAATCTCCCCTAATCCCAGGTTCAACTATGTGGTGGACCTGATAACCACAGTTTTGTATTGAAAGAATTAGCCATGGCTTGTCCCATGGTACTAGCACTGAAGTACCTGTTACCTCTAGTTGTATGGTCTATATCCTTGATTGGTCCCTAGACTACCTACATAGTCCTTTTGGTCCTATGCTGCTTTGATATTTTAGCCTGTCAGCCAATTATATGTGCCTGTCCTTCAGATCTGTCAGGTTGGCAGTATCAGTATTGTAATTTCTCACTCAACCCACTTTTCAGCATCTGTATCAAGACCACCTCCTCCTAGTCCCAAATAGTTCTCAGATTCCTGAATTTTTTTAGGTGCCCCAATAAAGAGCCTTAGCACACTGATGATGTAGAAACCCAGGCCTTATTAGAATACCTAACTTTACTTCAGAATGCTGAGATTTTGCTAGCCAAAGGCCATCTACTTGGTTGCAAATGTGCAGTATTGTATTTTAAATACCAAGCAGCACCCTCCCCAAAGCACTACAGTATCACTGCTCTTCCCCTGGAATACAGCAGGGGAAATGACCATGGGATTGCCAAAATTTGGAGAAGTAGGTGCTATGACCTGCCCTAGGGGATTTTGTCACTCTAAGAAGCTAGCAATGAATGTTTGAAATCCAAGTTCCTTCCCTAAGCTTTGCACTGATTCCACCACTGCCTCCAGAGTGACAGAGAGAAGAGAAGCTGCCTTCATGACAAGCCAGTGTTACTGGAATCCTACTGCCGTGCACAGCAGTACATTCTTCATGCCCTAGGTCATCAGTGCCTGGCTACTCTTTGCCCCAAACAGAATATTAAGAGCCCAGACAATGCCTGATTCAAAAAAGTGTTATAAGATTATAACTTTGGAGCCATCACTGAAGCTCTACACTCAACCAGACTCCAGTTTGTATCTCAGAGTTTTCTCAACAGTGAATAATCTCCCTTGGTTTATGTTTGTCCCTACCTAGAAGTCATCTTTAAAAATAACTGGTATGAGTTGTTTTGACCTCTGCCTTGGGGGTTATTCATTTTTCTATTACAAGCAATTGAGACTCTCAAGGGTTACAGAGAATAAATTTATTACATAGCAAAGAATACAGAAAGGACCCTTGTCAAACCTGTAGATAGTTAAGGAAAGTTTCTCCCTATGTAGACCTATTTTCTCTAAGATCTGGGGGAACCATAGCTGGGTTGGAGATACCTTCCCCTGCCCCAATATGGGAAGAGAACTTAGTATTAACAGAATTATAGAATTTTAGAGTAAGGGATCCCAGGAACCAATCAGTCTGATTCATAACTAAAGAAGAATCCTCACTGTAACTAGCTTGACAAGAGGTGGGGATGTGGGGGGTGCCTCCAAACCAGCTGTGGCCCCCAAATGCTTAGAGAAAGTAGGTCTGCCAAGGACAAACTTTTCTTAATTATCTGTGGGCTTGGTTATGGGTCCTTTCTGTATTCTTTGCTATGTAATAAGTTTATTCTCCTGTATGCCTTGGGAAACTCTTCTAGATGACCTCTAATGAGAGGCATCTGCCTACTTCCTCCAAGGCAGTCCGTTCTACTTTTGGGCAACTCAAATCTGTAGGAAATCTTACATCAAGTTTTCCTAAATCAAATTAAATTTGCCTCTTTGTAACTTTCCTCCACAGCTCTTTGTTCTGTCCTCTGCAGTCAGATATGACAAATTTAATCTGTCCTTCACATAGGAGCCCCTCAAACACTTAAAGACAGCTATCACATCCCCTCTTCTCCAGGCTAAACTATCCAATTTCCTTTGATCTATTCTTATATGACACGAACCCAAGGCTCTTCACTATCTTGGCTGTCCTTCTCTGGTTGCTGCCCAGCTTAAGGTGTCCTCCTTAAATTATGATGCCCAGAATGAAACACAGTTATCCAGATGCGGTTTAACCATCAGTGTACAGATAGCCTATCACATTCTTATAACTGTAATAATATGATTATTAAAGGAACAAGAATATTATTCCTTTCATAATATTATTCTGAAAAAGGATGATGATGATAAAATAGCATTTATATAGCACTTTAAGATTTGTAAAGTGTTTAACCAATTTATCTCATTTTATCCTCTCAATAACCTTCAGGGGTAAGTGCTATTATTATCCCCATTGTACAGATGATGAAATGGAGGCAAACAGAAGTTAAGTAACTTCTCCAAGGTTACATAGCCAGTTAAGGGTCAGAGGCCAGATTTGAAATCAGGTCTTCCTAACTTCAGGTCCTTCTATCTCACTGTACCATCTAGCTGCATCTCGATAGGGGGATTGCTGCATCACATGCTGACTCATATTGAGCTTACAGTCCCCTAAATCACCTAGATCCCTTTCAAACACACTGATGTTTTTCACTATACCTTTCTTATTCTGTACTAGGGAGCCAAGTAGCCCACCATCCTCAGGGATCTATAGAGTTGTTCCAGCTTTGCAGTGCCACCCTCAGGTTGAGGCAGAGAACATGAAGTTGACCTCCTCTGGACTTACACAGTTCTCATGGCTCTCAGTAACAGTGAAGGGCACCGTATAGTTTTGTTCCTCTATGCCATATCTTTGTGCTTCAGTGTTGGCCCCTCCTCTGGTCCTTGGGCCTAGGCTTCCCTGCTCTGTTGATCTTTTCCTTAGACCCATGGTTGGTATGAGCCATTAGTTCCTAGCCTGGCTTAGGGATTCCTTTCAAAGCCATTTCTTGGTCACTGCAATTACCAGCATTGCTGCTTCCTCTTTAGTTGTGCAGTGGAAAGCACCTGGGACCTCGAGTCAGGGGATGAAGGTTTGAGTCCTTGCTTTGCCACTTGTGGACTATGAGGCCTTGGCCGGGTTACCCAGCCTCTCAGACTTCAGTTTCCTCATATGTAAAATGAAGGATTTGAACTAGATGGAGGGAATCTTTAACCCTAAATCGAAGATGCCACGGTCTGTCCTCCTTGGAAAAATATAACAGGTCTTAACAATGAGCTGGGACAACAGGCCTCTAAGCTACTGAACACATTTCCAGCTCTTTTGTTAGGCACATATTCCTCCATGTTGGTAAACAAGTGCCCTTCAGGATCTCAATCCTCTGTCTTCAATCCTCACTCCTCAGGTTAGCCTTGTGTTGGTACAAGCAGTCTGCTTTTCAAAACTCCTGCTGAGTCTTTTTGAGGTTGGTAGTAAATACCTGCACCCACTCTGTGACTAGGGCCGCACCAGACAACTTATCTAGAGGCTGGGAGAAGCCTCAAGAAAGTACTTGAATCACTGGTGGTGGAGGAGGAACAACATTATGGGACATTTCTTTGAATACTGCCCCAATAGGCAAAGTTCCTGTCTTCATTGGAGGACCAAATTCAGCTCCTGCTGCTGGTGAAGAGTTCATAGGGATAAGAAGTGACTTAGAATCAAAGTTGCTGCCCTCTCTCCACATTTACTCCCTCTCAAACCCGTGTTCAGTGCAAAGCAGAGATGCACCAGCTCCTTATTTGCCCTGGTACTTACCATTTCGCTTGGGCATTTGCCCTCTTTTTTTCTCTCCTATAAATACTGACTACTCTCTCAGTCACTGTTTCCAAGTCCTCATGGTCAAATATTTCTCCAAGTTACATCACCTTGTTCTTCTGAGTTTCTTTCTCTTTCTACACAACTACTAAACTGCTCTTTCAATGCCACAATCAGTTTTAGACTCCCACACAGTTTACACAAACATTAGCTCTTCATCTGTGGGTTTTTTGTTTTGTTTTGTTTTGGAGGATGGTTTCCAACTTTCACAACAACTAATGCTGGCCCCAAGGCTATTCTCTTGCAGGGAATAATGAATAGCTGTATGTCCTCACAGCCTCCTGTTCACAGCCATTTCTTCTTAGTTGGCTTCCTTAAAGTCTCCAAGATTCATTGTCGAATAAGTCTGGATTGTCAAAGTTCTAGGCAGGCAGGGAAGACTAAAACAAGACTCATTAAATCAAGGAGAGCTCTGAATGAGCTAAAGCTCAAATGGAGCTCTCTTCTAGGCTGCATTCTTTCATCCTAAACAATTCAGGATTAAGATTAGGAACGGTGCCGTTTTTTATCATTTTTAAAAAATTTATCTTTTTTCTTTTTTTGAAGTGGAAAAATTTTTCCTGGTTCTTACCTCAAAAGTTTGTTGTGTGGATCAAATAAAAAAAAATGTGAAAGCTCTTTGCAAATGTAAGCTTCTATATGGGTGTCAGATGCCATTCATTTTATTTTTTACTTTTTTTTTTTGGCTAGGCAATTGGGGTTAAGTGACTTGCCCACGGTCACACAGCTAGTACATGTTGTGTGTTGTGTGTCTGAGATCAGATTTGAAGTCAGGTCCTGCTGACTTCAAGGCCAGAGCTCTATCTGCGCCACCTAGCTGCCCCTATGCCATTCATTTTTAAGGCATTTTAAAGGAGACTTCTGCCTCTAGGGTAGATTAACCAATGAACTAACTTAAGCTCTGGTGCATGTCAGCCTTTAGGAATAATTGTCACCCTGATCCTGCTGCAGACTGATTGTTTGGCTTGATCCCATTTTTAAGCAATCTGTGCCTAATTCAGAGCTCTGATACTGGAAGCATACTACTAATCAATCCTGAGTTGCTGAAAAGAAATAATAATTCCTTTATATTTGCAGAGTGCTTGGCAATACAAATTTTAATTGTTAATGAGGTTTATGGGGTGTTCAGGGGTGTGAGAGCTACTCATCCACTTTTGGTGTCCACCTGTCCACCAACTCTCACCTGTGGCTCCAAGAAACTGTAACATGTGCAGCAGCCACACCTCAGCAAAACTGTCTCCAAAGACAGGCTAAACTAGGTTGAGGGTAATCAACAGACCTCAGAACTGTCAGTGATTTAGGGGGATATCTACTCCAAGCATGTGAAGACTTTTCTTAGCAAAATGGGTGGATAAGAACAATTTGTTCCAACAGCCATGAAGGTGGCTGAAGCAGGTGCTGTAGAGTGCTTAGTGCTTGGTCAGACATTGAAAACTCCAATGTCATCTACTGCATCCTGAGCTACTGCTAGTCCTCCTGACTTTTTCTTGCCATTGGACTTCAATGACTCTGGAAGAGGTTGATGACATTGTGCAACTCTGCTTCACTTAAATCCAATTCACATACAAGTCATCACCCTCTGAGGTCATTGGTTCTCTTTGAAAACAAAGGACAAGCAAGAATTTGCTTATTTTTTATTCTGTACTTGAGATTTTATCTCAGACTTTAACATCATCATCATCGTCACCATCACCATCATGCCTTAGGGCATGAAGATAAACTAGTATATCCCAGGATTTCCATTGAAATCTGGATAAATTTTACTCAGCAAGTTATTGAATGTAAATAGTAGATACTTTGCTTTTTTTTTTAGCATTAATCGACTTAAAGGGCCTTTAAAATCAAGTGCAAATATATAAGTAATATTAATAATATAAATAAAAGTCATATTTAGAATTATTGTAGAATTAATCAAAGCACATTATATATATTGTATTTTTAACAGGATTTTAAAAATTCTATCTGGTTGTATTTTAAAAATTGTTCTAATTTTTTTTCCATTTCAGATGTAAAACAGAATCTGAAATTAGAAGTTTTCTTGACGAAGAGAACACTGAAAATGAATTTCTTTTCAACCTCAAGGATTTTGGTGAGAATTTTCTTATATTATTTTTAGGAGGAACTCATTTTCACCCTACTCATGGTCACTTCATGTATTCATTGAAAAAAATATACATTTCTGTTTGTTTTTACCAGGACAATCACAAAATAAAATTGAATTTCGGCTTCTTCTTTCTGAAAGGAAACTTGGCAAAACATCCCTGTGAATTTCATTGAGGGAATTTTGTCTTTTTCTTATAGAACTTGCATTATCAGAAGACTGGGATAAATATCTACAGAATGTACTAGAACCTATCTGCCAGTTGAAGGAAGATCTGAAATGTAAATCTGAGTTGCTGTATGATACTTCAGACCCATCCTCATCCGAAAATGTGCTTGATGCACACAAGATGATAGAAGAGGTTAGGACTTGTACTTACATTTGAAAAATGCTGGTTTATATTTTTGTCTGTGATTAGAACAACTTAATACAGGTATCTTTTTCTTCTATACTGACATTCAAAATAGAGGCATCTAGTTATACTTCAGGAAATTGTGGAATCTCTAGAGATTTTGAAATTAGGTAGTTGTTCCTGGATTCCAGAGCATGCATTAGATGGTTACCTGTACTACAGGACACCTAGAAGTTCCTTCACCCTTGTTTATATGCACTATAGCTGAATAGGACAAAGAGACATAAAACAAAACACAAATGTTTGGCTGCACAGATATTCCATGCAAATAGAAGCCCGGGGGTTATAACTGGAAATCCATGCAGAAAATGGAGGTGGAAATAATTGATTGGCAGTAGTGAATATTTAAGAGTGGATTACTCCCACCCCACTCCTTCATCCTCAACTCTTGGTCTGTTTTGCTAGTAGCAAAACAGTTCTGCTAGGTTTTGCTGCAGCATAACCTGGATTCTGCTGGGAACTTTCATAAACATTGTACGTGAATGTAAGTCCCACTTTTGGTTCCTGTGTCCAGAAGCATCTTTGAGAATCACTTGATGTGCTACTATATCCTGTTCCCAAGTTCCTTTTTGTTTCTTCTCTTTATTGTTCAGTTGTTTTTCAGTTGTGGCCAACTCCTTGTGACCCCTTTTGGGGTTTTCTTGGCAAAGACACTGGAATGGTTTGCCATTTACTTCTCCAGCTCATTTTACAAATGAGGAACTGAGGCAAATAGAGTTAAGTGATTTGCTCAGGGTCATATACCTAGTAAGTGTCTGGGGCCAGATTTGAACTCAGGAAGATGAGTCTGTGCCGCCTAACTGCCTGTTTCTTCTCTTACAAATCTCATGTTTCATAGCAGTGGTTCCTAATGCCATTGTTTGTGAATATGTATGCATGTATGTCAATGCATGTGCATGCATATATGCCATGTTATTTATATATACAAGATATATATGTATGTGTGCATACATATTTCTGCATGTATATTTTGCATATGAATATATGCATATATTTGAAGCATATATGTATATATTTCATCTAGACCTATGATTTCATTAACGTAAAGAAGTCCTTTGTAAGAAAACTCCTAATGTGTGCATTAGTATTAATGCACTACTACTACTACTACTACTACTAATGTAAATGACAGTTTATAGTCTTAGGAGGTTGTCTGGATTCACTGAGAGGTTAAGCAGTTTGCCCAGGGAGGCAGATCTTGAAGCCAGGTTGTCCTAGCTCTGAGGGCAACTCTCTGTCTCTATATATTCATTTATAGTTAGATGTATCATCATATCATTGATAAAACTATAATAATTAAATTGTACTAAATATCAAATAGGTTGAATTAGTAAAGAAACAGTTGAAGACTATTTCTAGAAGACTTGCCCATGAACAAATGCTTTTGGAACAGGAGCTTACAGATTCTGGAATAAAAGTAAGTATACTGGAGATAACACTTCAATTATGAATGGGATTAACATGAAACAAATTAACTCATTTGTATTAAATAAATGATAAAGGGTTCCTTTGCAGGCATTAACTCATCCTTCAGAAGAAAAAAATGAGTCTCATGAACTCCCTTTAGAGTTACAAACTTTGAGATGCCCGTATCCTGATTTGAAATCTTCAATCCTTAAGGAGTTTTTTAAATTTACAGAGGAATATTGGAAGAAACTTGCTAAGATTGAGCAACATTTAAAAGCCATACACAGGTAATCAGTGACCATCTTATTTTCTTTCTTAAAAGAAAACTGTTTTACACTCCTGAGTTCTGTAGATATCTGTGAGCTAATTTTAATTTTCATAGGATTCAATTGCATAATAAAGGGGTTGTCTTTTTAAAATAATTTATATGAAGTAATAGGTTAAATATTTTCCGTATTAAAAATTGTCAAAAATATCCCCTATCCACTTTAGCTCTGTCTTAGACAAGAAATACTTTTCAAAGATTAATTTACAAATTAAGGCAAAAATTTTGTTATTTTCCAAAGGAAATCAGAATTACCAAATAAATACTGGGCTCATGTCATTTATTGCATGCAACCTATCTCAGTTCGAGCTTATAGTGAAAACAGAATGTTGTTTTATTTCTTTATATTGTGAGATGTATATAATTGGAGCAAAAAATTTCTATTAGAATTTTCATACTGAAATATTCCAAAAGGTGTGTAATGCTTTGGTTCATTTCTAGGGATGACATATTTCTGTAAATTGCCAGTATAATGCTGAATGATTTGTTCATGTGTGAATTTGTTAATTTTCTGTGTTATCTAGAATGTCAATGGCTTTACCCCAAAACATAAGAAATGCCACATTGGATCAAAACCAATAGACCATCCAGTTTGATCCTTTCTCTTCCCTCTCTCCAATTTCTCTTTTGGTGATCTCATCAGTTTCCATAGGTGCCAATATTATCTTGATTTCCAAGCATATATTATCCAGCCCCATTCTCTTCTTTGAACTCCAGTCATGTATTAACAATGGTCTGCAAAATATTCCCTTCTGAATGTCCATAGACATCTCAAGATCAATCTTTTCAACACAATACTAATTATCTATCCCACTAAGCCTGCCTCCATCAAAACTTTCTGATTTTTGTTGAAGACACCATCAAGCTAAGCTTCACATCCTAGGATTCCTCTGTTCATTTATACAACCAGTCATTTGCCAAATCTTATTCGTTCTGCCTTCACAGCATTTCTCATATCTCTCCCCTTCTTTCCATTCACATGGTAGCCACAATTCTAGTTCAGATCCTAACATCTCGTCTGGATAACTATAAAAGCTATCTGATTGATAGGGCAGAACCAAGATGGTAGAGTGAAGTGAGCATTTGTTCTGGGCTCTCCCCAAATTTCCCTGTAAACAACATTTAAAAGTGCATCAAATTGAATTCTAAGAACCATAAACAACAAAAAGTCACAGTGAACCATTTTTTTCCTGCCCAGAAGACCTTAGGAGGACAGAAAAAAAGGTCTTTGGACACTGTGGTTGGGGTTAGATATAGTACAGCCAAAATTGCAGGGGCTGTGGGCACTGGAGGTAGGAGCAACCTCATTCGGGTTACCAGAAGTACTCAGTGCCTAGCTGTAAGGGAATTGAGCACCTGGTCAGAAAGTTTATAGGGAATCACTATACTAACACTGAGTGCAAGACCGGGGACCACTTGGCAATTCCATTACCCATTACCAATCCTGGGTTTGCTTTCCAGGGCAGAGAGGAGATCTTGCAAGTTGCAAGGAAACAGAGGCCCCACCTGGGTACAGATTATAGTTCCAGGGTGGAGAGGAGTTGTGATCATGAATGAATAGAGGTCCTTATCAAGGACCAGGGTGTAGACCAGGAGAGCATTGACCACACCTATCCCTAGATCACACCACCTCCAAAATACTGAAAACTTACAGGCCCCCAGACTTCGCTATGAAAACAGCAGGACATAAAAGCCTAAGGTTTAGGATAGTAACCCCACCCCGCAATGGTAAGAGCAGACCCCAAATCTATCACAATTTCTGAAGTTAAGAAATAGGCTGTAAAAATGAGCAAACAACAACAACAAAAAAGAACCTGACCATAAAAAGTTACTATGGTGACAGGGAAGGTAAAGGCACAAACTCAGAAGAAGACAGTGACTATAAAAACAAAATTACAAATCACACTTTACACAAAAAAGACAGATCTAAATAATTGAAGAAATGTTAATTGCTCATAGATAGGCCAAGCTAATATAATAAAAATGATAATGCTACCCAAATTAATTTAATTGTTCAGTATCATATGAATCAAACTACCAAAGAATCATTTTATACAGCTAGAAAAAAATAACAGAATTCATCTGGAAGAAGAAAAGATCAAGAATATTAAGGGAATCAATGGGAAAAAAATGTGAAGGAAGGCAGCTTAGTAGTACCAGATCTCAAACTATAGTACAAAGTGGTAATCATCAAAACAATCTAGTACTGAATAAGAAATAGAGTAGTTGATTAGTGGAATAGATTAGATCCACAGTAATTCCAAAGGATGCATGATGAAAAATGTTATTCACTTCCAGAGAAAGAATTGATGAAGTCTGAGTGCAGATTGAAGTATATTTTTTCACTTTACTTTTTCTGTTTCCCTCTCCTCCCCTACAATATAGCTAATGTAGAACTATGTTTAGCATGACTTATGCATAATGGGTATCATATTGCTTGCCTTCTCAATGGGTATGGAAGGAGGTGGAGGGAGAGAGAGAATTTGGAACTGAAAATTAAAATGAAGATTAAAGATTAAAAACTACTTGACTGGTATTTCTGCTTCTAGTCTTTCTTGTTACTAATTCATCCTCTACATAACTGCCAAAATAATTTTCCTAAGACCTTTGTCTAATAATGTTACTACTTTGCTCAAAAAACTTCAATGGCTTTGCTTTGCCATAGAATAAAGCACAAACTCTTTAGCCTGCCATTAAGCAACACTGGTGTTTTGGATCCCACTTACCTGTCCAGTCTTATTTCATATTACTCATCTTCATGACTGGGTTATGAGCTTTCTCTGAACTTAACACTTCATTTGTTAGGTTAACGTATCTGCACAAACTGTCCCCCATGCCTGAAACTGTCTTCTTGATCTACCCCATAGTTCCCAAAGTGGGTGATACCACCCCCTGGGGGTGCTGGAACGATCAGGGTCAGGGGTTGGATCCTTGGGTGCAATTAGGGAGTATTGAACAAAAATAAGGAGGCGGTGGAAGCATAAGAAAAGAAGAGAGTTTTAAAAAATTGTTCGTACATGTTTCATCTGTTGCGTAACAGAGTTAAAGTTGTAGTGATTACATTATTTTCCAAATAAACACACAAAATGCAAGTTATAACCAATCAGTGGTCAAGTCTGCAGACAGGTCTTAACAAACAAGTGTTGGCAGATGAGCATGTTGTGTATTGTCAGGAAGTCCGTCATGTGTTGGCAGGAATATGTGCATGTAATGACTTGTTTATAGTACAATACTTTATGGTTACATGACACAATATTGTTTCTTCAAAATTTCAATGCAAGAAAAACCCCACAAATTTACAATAAATTGTTAAATTTAGGATGTGTCATTTAAGCAAAAGTTTTATGTATTTTTAAATGATGCAAATTAAAAAAATTAACCCCGTTAAAAGGTTAAAGAAAGCAGATTTCCAGGGGAACACTGAGTAATTTTTTTTTTTTGAAAAGGGTGTGGTAGGCCAAATAAGTTTGGGAACCTCTGATGTACTCAATCTCAGAATCTTTGTTTTCTTTCTGAGGTGTCACATCTTCTTTGAAGATTCTCTAATTCCTCTGCCAAGTGTTAGTGCACTTTCTTTCCTCAATTTTGCTTGTACTATACTTATCTATATATAAGTTGTGTCTTTCTAGTATCTCCTTGAGGGTAGGGACTGTTTTTTGTTTTGTTTTGTTTTGTTTTTGTTTCTGAATCTGTTTGTCCCATAGAGCATATAGTTGGTGAAGTGGCTAGAGGACCAGGTCTGGAGTCGGGAGGACCGGAGTTCAAATCTGGTCTCAGACACTTACTAGTTGTGTGATCCTGGGCAAGTCACTTAACCTTGTTTGCCTCAGGTTCCTCATCTATAAAATGAGCTGAAGAAGGAAATGGCAAACCATTCCAGTTTCTTTGCCAAGAAAATTTCAAATGGGGTCATGAAGAGTTGCACATGATTGAAATGATTGAAAAACAAACACCCTATACTGAGCACAGTGTCTTGCTTAATAATTGCTTGTTGAAATGAATTAACTATGTTGCCAGAGGCATTGAAAAGGGTGAAGGAAGAACGCAGTATTTACCTCTTAATGGTAACTCTAAGCAATTTTCCAAAGAAAGTTTGTTAGAAAAGTAAGGAAAAATAAGTGAAGGTATATGTTTATAGTGAAGGGAAAATAGAAGGCTCGTGTACTAAAATGACCAAGCTGTCATAATAACTCAATTAACAAATCCCCTAGAAATGAAACTCCTTCACATGAAGTTAGCTATTTTATGAAACAAAAACAGCCTTCCAAACTTAATAAATCATATGAAGCAAGTTGTCAGAATTTGAGACTATATGACAAAAAAAATTCAATAAACATCTTTAGGTACATATTAACTAGAGAATATAGTTTCTGTTTGTCAGTCTATTTGAAGGTTAATGGCTCCAACTGAAAACGAAGCTTTTCTTTTCTTCCCAGCTTCTTCTTTATAAACCTTTTTCCCTTTGGTGGAGATCTTTCAGGTGTCCAGAACCCCTGTGATTTCTTCACTTCTACCCAATCAAAACAGGAAAGGCATGGGAGAAAGAATACTGGATTAGGAGTTTATAGATCTGTATTCTAATCATTCTGCCTCTGATACCACTAATGATGTAATTCACTTGACCTTTGGGCTTCTGTTTCCCCACAGGTTAAATGAAGAAATTGGATTAAATGAACTCTTACTAGTATTTGGTCTACCTCTGAGTAAATATGAATATTTTAGTGGGTCTATTATTTCATCTGTGAGGATACTTTCTCCACTAGGACACATAGAAAGTCATCTATGCCTTCTTAGCCTGTACTACTCTTATTCATGTATTTCTGAAAAACTTCCATGCTGGAAGCTTTTTTCTGGTTGTTTTAATTTCTTGGGTATATGAGCATAACACTCAGCTTGTGCTATCCATCTGTTGTTTCTTATTCCTGCTAGATGACTGATTTGCCTCTTTTTTTTTAGCCATATATATCTTTGCAATATTATTTATGTTACTTTTCAAGCATTATCATTGCTAACATTCTGCGATCTACTTTTATCCACTATGTCTTTCCTTTGCCCTTTCTATCATATGTGATTTTGATTATTCCAAAATCATGCTATTATTCCATGATTCAGAGCCATAAAGTATCATCCAGAGAATATGCCATAAAAGAGATTTTTTGTGGTGGCAAATAGTTTGAGATTGTTGAGAGTACTGAACAGTTTCCCAAATCGGATCTAGTCTGATATCTTCCTCTTGCTCACTTTGGGGTCCAGTTTGTTGTTAGAACAATGACTGTCCAAGATAAGTATAGATAGAAAAACCACACAGGCTACTCATCTAATGACATTTCATAGTCTTGGAAATCTGTTTTTCATTTATTTTTTTCAATCTAGATGGCTTTATACTGCTGTAGGTTTCACTGGGGTGATTGTGACTAACTTTCAGGAATTCACATGTAGTTTGTACATTGTAAGTATAAACAGGAGTACAGCCAGTTCTTGCTTAACATAAGTGGACCTACCCACAAACCTCTCCCACCCCTCTAGGGGCTCTTCATGGCCCCATCCCTGAGGGGCTTCAGTGCCTGGAGTACCCCTGGCTTTGGGGCTGCACTGGCACCTGCTCAATGCCAACTCCCACCTGCTGTCTGTATTGTCTTCAGCTACTAGAATATAAGATCCTTGAGGGTAAGCACTCTCTTGATTGTATTTGTTCCCTCAACTCTCCATGAAGTGCCTAGCACATAGTAAGCAATCAATAAATGCTTTATCTGCCTACAAGACTATCCTTGCCTTTGAAGAAAAGACTTAGAATACTTTTGAGGAAAAAAATATTCTTGGTGTCAAATGAAGTTGAAGTAGTAAAGTTAGTTATAGATATGTATGCTTTGTTTGATATGAACCTTCAAAATTCAAAACATCACATTTTCATATGTATATGCTTTGTTGCCTCAAAATTATTATGTGGAATAACTAAGTAAAAAGTTGAAAAGCAGTGCAGAAATAAAAGAAAGATAATATCATATAGATTGTATATATGTATGTACATATTAAACGTATTTCCACATTAGTCATGTTATGAAAGAAGAAAACAAAAGGGAAAAACTATGAGAAAGAAAAAACAAAAAAGAGAAAGTAATATGCTTCGATCTGTATTCATACTCCATAGTTCTTTCTCTGGATGTGGATGACATTTTCCATCGTGAGTCTTTTGGAGATTGTGTATATTGTTGAGGAGATGAAAATTTGATTGCTATTCAATCATATTTGACTCTTTGTGACCCCGTTTGGTTTTTTTGTTTGTTTTTGGTGAGGCAATTGGGGTTAAGTGACTTGCCCAGTCACACAGCTAGGAAGTGTTATGGCTCTGAGGCCGGATTTGAACTCAGGTCCTCCTGACTCCAGGGTTGATGCTCTATCCATTGCACCACCCAGCTGCCCCCATTTGGGGGTTGTCTTGATGAAGATAGTGAGTGGTTTGTCATTTCTTTCTGCAGCTCATTTTACAGATGAGGAAACTAAAGCAAATAGAGTTAAGTGACTTGTCCAGGGTCACATAACTAGGAAGTGTCTGAGGCCAGATTTGAACTCATGAAGATAAGTCTTTCTCATTCCAGACCTGTCATTCTATCCATTGCCCCACCTAACTACCTGAAAATTTGGTTAGCTAATAGTTAAGTTTTTCAGGGAAGGTTTCTAATAAAGGAGAGAGAGTAAGTGGAGTGTTTGGGTCATCGCAGGAACAAAGACACAGAGGGGGAGCATGATGTATCTGGTAGATGGTAAGACCTTAAGAGAATATCTTGATTTTATGATAGAGTCAATGAAGTACAGGGACCAGTGAACTAGGAAGCTAAAGACTTGGGTTCAAATCATGATTTGGCCAATTTATTAAACTGAATGCTGCTGTGAATTTCAGTTTCCTCATTTGTAAAATGTGGGTGATATTTACCCTGTCTGCCTCACAGAGTTGTGGTGAAATTGAATGAAAAAAGTGCTTTGTAAACTGCAAAGCACTGAACAAATAGAAGGGTTTGTTATTAGGGTGTAATGACAGATGGTGCTGGAAAAGTAGGTGAGGGCCATTTATCCTTGTACTCCTTCCTAAAGGAAATGTTATGCCAGATAAGAACATTTCATTGGAGCCCTATGTTAGAGCCAGAAAGAAAAAGAAAGGTGAGGTCTAAAAGATGTGCAGATACAGTGATCAGAAATTCATTAAAATTGAAAATATGAGTCTCAGCACTAGTCTTGGAAGGCCTAGGGTTTTTTCTTATCAGTTACGTTATTCTATGATGTATAAAAGTTGAAAAAGCCAGAGAAATCATCTTTAAATTAATAAAATTTTTCTTTGGCTGGTTAGATTCTTTAAAAACAAAAGAAAATAAACCCTGACGGTTTGCTTTATTCCCTCATTCTGAGCCTTCATGGCCACAGATAGAATTGGATTCTAATAGTTCTTGTCTTTTCCAACACATACGTTTGGCCTTTTGATTTGAGATTCTCCTCTTAGACATGAGTGAGTTTCTGTTTTATATTTGATGGGTATGTGTCAGACCATGTAACACTAGTGGTAGTAGCTCTATACATGCAACTTAGTCAGAGAGTTGATAGTTATTTGGCCCTTTTAGGTTTGAAAAGGGTTTTATATACCAGGCTTCTGAGAAGTGTGTACTAAAGGCATTATCATCCTTGGTTTGCATGTGAAAAAACTGATGCTCATGAAGAATGTGACTTGCTCAGGGTCACACAGCTAGCAATTGAAAGAGGCAGGATTTGAACTTAGGTCTTTTTGACATAAAGCCCAGTACTCATTCCACTATACCATACAGTCATCAGAAAAGACTGTGGCTTTAATTTGCCAACATTTGAATAACTAAGTGCCACAGATGAGTGGGCAGTGTGGAATAATGGATAGAGAACTGACCCAGGAGCAAGGAAGATCTGAGTTCAAGTTCTACCTACACATATTGTCTCTGTGACCCTGGGCAAATCACTTAGCAGTGCAATGCTCCAGAAAGTCTCTAAGAGAGTTACTGTAAATTACTGAGTAAGTGCTGATCTGCATAGGGAGAGGGAATTTTCTCACTGGGATTTCCCTATACCAGTGAAATCACAGTGGAGAGCCCCTCCCTCTTCCCCTGCTCCCAGCATAAATAAAACATAATTGATTGAAGTACAGTCCAGATGTCAGAGAAAAGGCATCCAAAGGTAAAGGAAGGAATTCTACCATTTTGGTTGAATGGGTTTTGCTGTTATTCCTAAATTCTTCAGAAGAAAAAGGATTGGAAGAGGCAATGGAGACCCTACACCCTTATAAGGGGTTTAGAGAAGTCACACAGAGGAAAAAGAGAAAAATGACCACTAGCAGACTCCTCCTGATAACAACAACAGAGACTTCTGTTTATTACAGGATCCTAGGATGCACAAGACACTTGGCCATCTTGCCCAGTAACTCTTGTGGTGGTGATGATGATGATGACGAAGAAGAAGAAGATGATGACCACGAGGACAACGATTATGATGAAGACAATGACAAAGAAGAAGAAGAAGAAGAAGAAGAAGAAGAAGAAGAAGAAGAAGAAGAAGAAGAAGAAGAAGAAGAAGAAGAAGAAGAAGAA
>NW_020954557.1:1797141-1888769 GCF_900497805.2 Vombatus ursinus
AAGAAGAAGAAGAAGAAGAAGAAGAAGAAGAAGAAGAAGAAGAAGAAAGAAGAAGAAGAAGAAGAAGAAGAAGGAGAAGAAGAAGAAAATAGCTAGTGTTTTTATAGCACTTTATGCTATATAGCAAAGTTCTTTAGGTATGTTATCTCATTCTGTCATAAGCAAAATAATGGCCATGGAGAAAATGGCCGCTTCAGTGCTGACATAATGGGATTCCACAGAGCTGAGGTCCTCTACTTATTCTCCTTGGTAGGTGACATTGAACTGATTTAGGCCATTAGAACATGTATTTTGAGGCACTGCAGAGGAACAGTGAGCTGGGCACAGAATTCACCAGGAGAAAGAAAGTGGGCCAGATTACATTGAGAAAATTGTGATGTACTTTAAATGATTACAAGCTGCTTCCTGCTATAAAACCCCATTTACAACACTATTAGTATTATGTATATATCTACATATGTGCGTATGTATGTAACACTAATAATTTCATGATTTTCAATGATATAACATTAGAAGACTATTAGCATTATATATACATAATGCAAATGTAGATATAGATATACATATACCTGTATAAATATGCCTAAGTGTGGCCTTGGCCATGCTACTCAAACTCCATTTCAGCTTAAACTGCACTGAATTTAAACTGCACTGAGGGTACTGGATTTTGAATGAGGAAGACCTGAGTTCAAATCCTGCCTTAGACACTTACTAACTGTAAAAGCCTGGGCAAGTCAAACAATCTTTCTGAGCCATAGTTTTTCACATGCAAACAAAAGGATGATAATACCATTTGCCTTCACTTCACAGAAACCTGGTATATAAAGCACTTTTCTAACCTGAAAGGGCCATGTAACTATCAGCAGTTTGAACTGCACTAAGACTTGGGATACCCTGTATGTATGCATATAACAATAATAGTCATCTGACATATGTATACATATATATAAATGCACAGCTTAAAGTTTTAAACTATTAATAGATTAAAACTACACCAAGACTGGGGATACCCTGAATATACATATGTATATATGAATAATGGTGTAGCAGTGCTATGTGGTTGTGAATCATAACATTACTAGTGTTATACATATGTATATTTGTGTTTATATGTGTATACATATCACTAATGAATTTCTAACAATGCTATATGTTGTAAATAACAAAATATTATTGTAACTTGTAACTCATAACTGAAGCTCTAGGCTCACAAGGATCAGGTTCAGTCTTTAGGGCTTCTCAATCATCATATTCTTTTTGCTTTGAAAAGAGAATTTAGCTCATGTCTAAGGGTCCTTAGCTTCTGTGTAAGCCTTCAGGCTAACAAAACATTGAATATAGGTCAGGTTTTATTTAATCTTATAAATATCACAAAGGACCTCATCCAACAGACAGTAAAACTTTCCCTCTCCAGGGGCCCTCCGCAGTCCCCTAGATTTACGGTTCTAGTCCAGATGGTTCTCTCTCCATGTGGGAAAAATTTCATGGTTGCTAAGGGTGTTTAAACCACCTCATCTCTGGTAGGTTCTATGTTGTTGTTTAGTCTTTTCAGTCATGTCTGACTCTTGATGACCCCTTTGTGGTTTTCTTGGCAAAGATATTAGAGTGATTTGCCATTTCCTTGCCCAGCTCAATTTATAGATTAGGAACTGAGACAAACAAGGTTAAGTGATTTGCCCAAGGTCACACAGCTAGTAAGTATCAGAGGCCAGATTTGAACTCAGGTCTTCCTGAGGCCTTCCTAGGCCCAACATTATCCACTGGGCCTCCCAGCTGCCCCTATCTTCCCTCAGGACCTCACAGTCCCCAGGGACAGGGAAGTGAGAGGTCTGTATTTCTCATCCACAACATGATTGCCCCAAGCACTGATCCATCTTCTACTTCATTTCTCCACCTGGACACTTCTCTCTTTTTCCTCAGGGTGACCTCTATGGAGTTTCTGGTATCATCTCCAAGGCCTGTCTCAAGAGAATCATGGTTCTCTGGAACTATATTTGTGTGTCTCTGCATGTAGCTTCTGCATATCATCTCTCTGCATATGATCTTTCTGCTTATCCTCCCTTCCAAAGGCCAAACCCACGGGCCAGCTCAAGTTTATGAATTTGATCAGGCATGAGAAATCAGATCATTGGTCTTCATTGCTGTTTTAATTCTGAAGCAAGGAACCTATGTCAACAGGCCCAGAACAAAAGGCCAAGTCCATGAGACAGCAAGGACACACCTTGTCAAGGAGTTCACATCTTGGCAGAGGGGAGAAAGGGCTTACTGCTTCTGTGTTATACAATTATCACCAAATGACAAAATTATCAGTGTCCACAGGTACTTGGAAGATATACCATCACATAACAAATTATAATTTGTATGTAGGAGGAAGCATAAAATAACTTGAAAAGGAAGTGAGTTGATAAGTAGAAGAAACAAAGGATAATAGATGGATAGCCTTAATGTTTTATTAATATCCATGAAATACCAAAAGATCTAGAGCAGCACTCTTAACCTTGGACTTGTACATTTGGGTTTTTAAAAATATTCTGGTAACTATTTCAAATAACTGGTTTCCTTTGTAATCCTTTGTAATTTATGTTACGCATTTAAGACCATTATTCCGAGGAAGGGTTCAAATGTAGAACTAGGAAAGAGAAGTGTCATGGAATTCAAGGAAGGAGGTAAGTAGTTAAATGTCAAAAATTGCTGAAAGGTCATGGAGACTAGGATTGAGAAAAGGTCATCAGATTTTGTGATGAAGAGGTCACTGGCAACCTTTAAGAAAGCTGTTTCAGTAGAGTGGGGCTATGGAAAGCTAGATTGCAAGGGACTCTATCCACTACTCTTTATAGAAGTTTAGCAGTGAAAACAATTGATATGGGATGACAATTTAAGGGGATCAAAGGATCAAGAGAAGTTTTTCTTTTTTTTTTATTATTATATTTTTAATGCCAGGTGAGACCTGAGCTTTTTTTGTAGATAGGAAAGATGCCAGTAGATTGGAATAGACTGCCCATTTACCTAGAAGGACCATTATCTGGTGCACCAATGCCAGATTGCCAGAGGGGTTTATAACACACCAAAAGATCTAGAACCTTGATTTGTAGGAAGGCCTACAAGCATGTTGAGTTTTATGGAGCATTTTGGGAAAGACATGGATAAGAAAGACAGCACAAGAAGGCATGGATGGATTATGATCTGCTTTAATAGAGAAAGTACCTAAGTTATCATGGATTCATTAAAATAAGTGTTATGCATCTAATCAGAAAATCATAGAATCTCAGAGAAGTGATCTTAGAGGCCATCTAATCTAGCCAGCACCTGAGCTGTAAACTCCCTCTACAAAATATCTTTCACATGATCTTCCAACTTTTGCTGAAGTTCTTTAGTGAGGATGAATACATTACCTCTGAGGACAGCCCATTCCACTTTTGGATAGCTCTAATTGTTAACAAGCGTTTCCCTATGGCAAGTCAAAATTTATCTTAGCATAGTTTCTACTCATTGCTCCTAGTCCTGCCCTCTGAGGCCTACCAGAACAAGTTCAATCCCTGTTTCACATGACAGCTTTTCAAATATTTAGACAGCTATCACATTCCCTGTAAGTCTTCTCTCCTCCAGGTTAAAGATCCCTAATTCCTTCAATATAATATGGAATTAACCGGGGGCTCTTTTCCATCCTAGCTGTCCTCCTCTGGACACTCTCTAGTTTATCAATGTCCTTCCTAACATGTAGCACCCAGAAGTGAATACAATACTCCACATGTGGTTAACAAGGGCATATTACAGTGAAACTATCACTGTCCTTAAAAACAAATATAAATAGTCACTAGGTAAGTTCTCTGAGTAAAAGCTGATGCTCACTGTCTTAAAATTTAAGTGAACAGTTGGATTAATTTCTATGCATCATTAAAAGCACTGCTTAATCATATGCAATCTTTTTTTTCTGTTCTTTGTACAGGAAAATCTTCACGTTTGTTGATTGTCAAGTTGCAATAAAACGTTGTTGAAAATAAAATGCTTGAGTAGATGTCATAAGTATCATAGGTAGTTATGATGGTTTTGATAAGAACCATTAAAAATTAAGATTGGAGTGGTAGTAAAGCAGGCAGTAAGGAAGAAGGTGCTGAGGAGCAGTACTCTTCCTAACCTAACACCTTAGCAAATGTCATTGCCTTCCGTTGAGACAATTTATCTCATTTGTAAAGAGCTTCTCATCTCCATTACTCCACACATCAAACACTCTTTGCATTTTAACTCTTATTTTAGTCTCTAAAAATGAAGTTGGCAGTTCTTGACAAGGCTAATCCATCTATTTGTGTCTTTGATGCCATTTCCTTTGAATTTCTTAAGAAACTCGCCCCGGTATTCCCTTCCCTCCACTCCTTATCTTCTAGATAAATGGGCAATCTTTCCCAATCTATTGGCCTTTTTCTTGCTATCTATAAAAAAATCTCAGGTCTCATCTGGCCTTAAAAAAAACAACAACTTCTGTTGCTCCTTTGATCCCCTCATATTATCATCCCTTATCTATCACTTTCACTGTTAAACTCCTAGTAAGAGTAGTCTATAGTCTGACCTTTTCTCAGTCCTCAGTCCTCAGTCTCTGCAAACTCTCAGCAACTTTTGACATTTAAACTAATCATCCCTTGACTTCAATGGCACTTCTATGTCCTGATTCTCTACCTGTCTGGCTACTCCTTATTAGTCACTGTTGGGACTAATCACCAATTTTCCATCCCTTAAGTGTAGGCATATCCCCCAAGGTTCTGTCCTGGGTCATTTTCTCTCTAATTATCTTCCTCAGTGATACTTGCTTCTGTGGGTTCACTTATAATTCTCATGTTTATGTATCTAGCAGTATTCTCTCTGATGAATTCTAGTCCCACTTTTCCAGTTGTCTGCTGGACATCTCCTGCTCAATGTCCCATTTGCAATTCAAACTCAACAAGTCTAAAAAGGAATTCATTTTCTTCTTTCCTAAACCTGCCTCTGCTCCATATGTCCTTATATTGGTGGATAGTGTCACCATTCTTCTGGTCACTTCAGTTCATAATTTAGGAGTAATCTTTGGTTCCTTCCTGTCTCTTGTCCCTCATATCCCATAAATTGCTAAGAATTTTCCCTCCACAACCTATCTCAAATGTATCCCCTTCCACTCTCTTTTCACACAGTAACCAATTTAATTAAGGCCCTCGAGACCTCTTGCCTGCACTACTGCCTTAGCCTCCTAATTGGTGTTTCTAATTCCTGCCTCTCCCTTTTCTAATTTATCTCTACCCAAATGCCAAAATGCTCTTCTTAAGACATAGACCTAACCATGTCATCATCCTAATGAAAAGCTTACAGTGGCTCCCCACTATTTCTTAGGGGTAACTAGGAGGTCTACTGGAGAGAGCACTGCGCCTGGAGTCAGCAAGACTCATCTTACTGAGTTCAAATCCAGCCCCAGATTCTTAGTTGTGTGACCCTGGGCAAGTCACTTAACCCTGTTTGCCTCAGTTTCTTCATCTGTAAAATGAATTAGAGAAGGAAATGGCAAACCACTCTGGTATCTTTGCACACAGTAAATGTCTAAAGCCAAATGTGAACTCAGGTCTTCCTGATCCCAGGCTGTCCCTCTATACACTGCACCACCTAGCTGCCTGTGCCCGTGGTTTGCTTTGTATATACAGTTATCCTTTTCACATTGCAACTTTCCCTATTGTAGTTTCAGTATATTGTGGATTAGCAGAAGAAATTAAATTGGATTTTTTGGGACTTTTGTAGAAGCCGTAGATGACATGCAAAGGCCAGCAGATGACACAGAAAAAGTTTAGAAACTCAGAAATGCATAAAATATATGTATTGTATAATATCAACATATTTTATCTTTTAATACCATAGTAATTTATTATTAACATTTTATCTTTTAATACCATAATAATTCAGACTTCTTCTCTGGTATGAAGGGAGGGCCAAAAAATTTTACTCAGATTTTCCAGATGGGGCTGGGGGTTAGGGGTGGCACTGCACCCACCTCCACTATGTAAAAGGGATAACTGAATGTGTTTGTATGTTGTCTCCCCGATTAGATTGTGAGCTCCTTGAGGGCAGGGACTATCCTTTGTCTCTTTTTGTATTCTCGGTGCTTAGCACAGTTCCTGGTGCATAGCAGAAGTTTAAATAAATATTTATTGAAGTGAGTTGAACTCAATGGTATCCCCTTCTTTGCATTTTTATAGTCTGTCCCCTCTGCCTAGAATGCACTTGCTCCTCATCTCTACCTTTAAGAACCTTTATCTTCTGTCAAAATCTAGTCAAAAACACAAACTGTGTCAGTTTCAAAGTATAATGTTTAAGATGAGGTATTAAAAGAAGATAATTAAGATAGGATAATTGACAGACATCCTATCACTGCTTTAGAGGATTAGGGATATGTTATGTTATCCGGGTTAAAGAAATACAAGTCAAACGTAATCTGGATACCAGTGTTTAAAGCAACATCACTTAATTGTTTTCTGCCAGAGAGAAGTGCCAACTGACCTCACAACTTTTTAGACAAGATACTAGCATATTAGTATATAAATGAGAAGGAAACAAAGACCTTTCACTCACCTTCACATAATCATTTTCCCCTTCAATTTTGAATGGCTATAATTATTAGAAGATTTCCCCTTAAAATGAGTCCAAAGCTGTCTCCATGTAACATCAACTATCAATTCACTAACCACAACATAAATATCATGATACATTGCCAAAAAACAAAAAAACAAAAACAAAAATTCTAAAACACAATATATTTGAAAAATATCATCTTGTAAAGACATGTTTTGTAACTTGTTTCCTAGTCCATAAAAACAGGGAAAATAAGACTAAATACTTATTTGTACTGGTATGAAGAATAATTTAATTACCAATTATTGGAGCTTTTGAAATTTTAACTGCCACAAAAATATGTAGTAATGCTACCATAGTCCTATTACAAGTACTCATTAAAAAATTATAAACAAATAACTAGGAGAAGAAAGACTTTTCCCCTAGTGGTTCAAAATAATTTTGGGGATTTTAACCAAACATATCCAATTTTATGTTCTGTCTGGCAAATAATATGTTATCTGTGTTATTAATATTAATCATAATATTTGATATTACTCTTCAAAACATTAGAGTACTACAAGTTAACAGGGCTTTGAGAAACCTATCTTCTTTGCACAACTGATTTGATATCTAAAACAGATATTATAATTCTTCACATGTCAGGATTTGACAACCTTCCTCATGGAAAATGTGTTCCCTAAACATTTACTCTAGTCTTTGCTTAGCTACAAATCTTCTATTATTTTGCTAACAAATCCTGTCTGTATTATTCAGTAAAAAGACCTGACATATGCCAATTGTTCTATACACTAAACCCATCAGGCAGCTGTATTTCAGTTTTCTCCACTCTGATTTAGTCAAACTTAATCTTATTTCATACCCACTGAAGAATGAAAAACAAAAACAAAAACAAAAACAAAAAACCCTCTCATGAATAACTCTGACCTCTCCCACCCTATAATGTTCTCAGGTGCCAGACTCTTTGGGTCTTCAAAACGTCGGCTGGTGTACTAAAGTGCTATTAAATTTCTAACCAGCTGAAACAATTGCACTGAGGTGTTAATGTTGCAATTAACAGTAGGTTTTTGAACTAGAAACCTAGAGCTAATGTGCTTAGATTCATCTGTCAAAATTCATCTGCTAAAACATCTTATAGAAGTAACATGCAAACTTAGGATTCAGTATTACTAGTAGATGATATATAGCAATTTATAAACACTTGTGAATTTGAGCTCTATTTTCCTTCTGTTTATGTTCACTGCTTATATCAAATCAAAATGATCCTTTCAGTATTTCACAAGGATTTACTTGGTACATCTGTTTCTTAAATAAGGAATCAGTATTTCTCTTTCTCCTGATACTCAATCCTCAAGCCATTTAAAAAAAAAAAGAAATGTTTAGAAGAAAGATGCAATATAAATTTAAGAAAAAATGAAACTTGAGTGCTAAAATAATCTTTTATTAGTTAATAAATCTTTGTAAAAAATGAGAACCAAGCACATTTCAATGTTATTGTGACTATGGCAAGGAGAAGATCCAACTGAATGTTATATGTCTAAGACTTGAATAGAAAGTCACTCTAAATCTGGATATAGTATGTCTGCAAAGAGACAAATAAAAGCCTGATATTGTTAGGAAGTTTTCCTAACAATTAAAATTATGCCAAAATTGGGCTTCCTTAGGAGACAGTGAGTGGATTCCCACTTACTGTAGGCTTTTACTTGAATACTGAATGGCCGCTTAACAAGTATGTTGTATATAAAGTTCTTGTTCAGACTATGAGTTGGATGAAATGACCTCTCGACTCCCATCCAATTCTCAAATCGCCTCTGAGGCACCACCCAACACTGATTCTGAGATTATTGTATTTAATCTTCATAATGATTTCATGAGGTAAGTAACAAAATTGTCTTCCAATTTTTCAAATGAAGAAACTGAATGAGGCTCAGGGAATTTGAAGTGTCTCTTCTTAGGTCAAACAGTTTGTTAGAGGAAGACCTGTCTTCTGACTCCACTACTCTTTTATAACCATACTGTGCAAATAAGAGAGCCTATTCAACAGAATATTCAGCTATTAATTGAGAATTTTGATACCATTACACAATGTCAGGCAGCTAGGTGGTGTAGGGGATGAAGTGCTATACTCTTGGAGTCAAGAAGACCTGAATTTGAATCCTCCCTCAGACATTTATTAGCTGTGTAACCCTGGAAAAGTCACTTAGCCTCTCTCAGCCTCAGTTTCTTAATTTGTAAAATGGGGATAATACATCATCTACATTATAGGATTAACATGAGGATTAAATGAGATAATATATGTAAAATGTTTTACAAACCTCATAGCACAATATAAAGGATAGCTATTAGTATTGGGTCTTCAATCATAAAAAGTTAAATTTTTAAAAAATGTGTGAGGAGTCCTACAAAAATTTGTGATTCCCCAACCCCTTCAGTATTCCATTATAACAAATATAATTTAGTATTTCTTTAGGAAACATAGCAAATCTATAGTAGTTTGAATTATTGCAGAATTTAGCGCTTATCAAATCAGGGAATATGAAAACCTCGAAGCAATTAGACATTTTTCATGGATTTAGTTATTTTAAGGAGCAGGTACTAGTGAGAGACAAAAAAAGAGAAAATGACCCCCAAACAGGTACACAGATATCAATGGGGAACTTTAACAGCTACTCATATCTCTGACAAATGCCAGCTCTATAGTCATAGTCAAAGAACATATTATCTATATAGGTATTGGAGGGTATCTTAATTGTAGGTAGGATTTTTCTCTATGCTCTTTAGGAATGTTCTGATGAAGGAGTGTGTAGGACAGCTGCACAGACTTGTGACCTGGGTTGGGCAACTGATAGTTTATGTACATGAGACACTGAATGTGACTATTGGAATATCTAAGGATCTGCAGCTGTTCTGGGGTGCCCCTCACACCCAGACTGAAGACTCCATGCTCATAGCTGGCCAAAACGAGAAATGGAGAACCAGAGACAGCACATGTCCAAACCCTGAAGCCTTTACACAACAGTTTAGTCAGTATTCTTAAGAAAAACATGCCACTACCCAGTAATTAAAGTTCCACTGTTTTAACTTGCTGTGACCCCCCAAGCAGCCAGTAGTAGCCTTTTCTCCTTTCCCTTTATCTTCTATTCAACAAGCAGCAACAGTAATACATATTGTACAAGCATTTGTTTATTTCATCACTACCAGGATACAAGAGAATAAACAGCCACCTTACTGTCTCTGATCCTGGCTTTCACTCCTTTCATCTTGTTATTTACAACAGACCCTATTCTTTTCTTTAGAGCAGGAGAACAATCAAATTTATTATGAAAACAATGTCTAAAGCCGTTTAAAAAATTCACCTTGCTGTAATTTAAAATCTATTAGGTATCTATAAAAAATAGTAGCTAACAGTAAGACACTGAATTTGAGTGTGTGTGTGTTTTTTTTTTTTAATCCTTGTAACGTCCAATTATAGCAACAACAGCAAAGTCTATAGCACTTTGATCACCAAAGTACAATCTGCCCTTGTTTCCATCTTCTGAACAATTTTTTTGGAGGTCTTAAGTCATTTGCTGAATTCCCATAGATTCATTTGATCTCTTTAAATATCTACCCTTTTTTTTCCTCTTCAGCAGAATTGTTTCTCTTTGTGTTTTTAGAATTTCATTCTTGAGAGCTTGTCCATCCCGGCCTTACTTCTCTTGTTGAATCTTAGTCCATGGGTTGCTTGCCTTTTTGCTGAACTCTTTAAAATCGATTCTCTTCAAATTTAATTTGCATGCCACATTATTCTCAAATCTTTGCCTTCCTCTGTTACAAACTCTAAGTTGGAATGTTCACTTTTTTCAAGGTTCCTATTACTTCCACCTCAGCAACTAGTTCCTCTTTAATGCTGAGACTCAGTTCTAGAATATAATTTTTCTTGTTTGTTCTTCTACCTATTTTAAAACTGTTATTGAGGCAAATCAAGAAGTTATTAACTGTTTTGATTTTGGCAGAGAGAGAATTAAAACAAATGTTTAGATAATTGAAATCTCCCATCACTACTGCATCTTGCCTAGTAAGCTTGTTTTCTGTTCCCTACCCTTCTCATCAATTTCCTCTTTCTGACTAGGTAATTTGTAATTGTTATATAGTTATCTATATGACAATATTGGTTCTCTTTCTGACTCCACTGACCTTTCACCCAAATGCCCTTTACCATGATTTCCCCTTTGAAACCTCGATTTCCTCACATGAACGTATCTTAACACCATTAATATTCTATATCTATCTCTTCCCCCTGCCCCACCTTTTTTTTTTAACCTATCCCATTGCTTTTGAATGAAGTATACCCTTCTAGAACTACATTCCTGTTGTGGTGATATCTATAATATCAGATTTTTTCCCCCTTGTGAATAGTGAATCACTAGTGAATAGGCATTCACATTGTAAAAAATGGTACTCATTGGGTCTACTACAAGTAGAACTACTTTGTATATTACTCTGTGCCAGGAACTATGCTAGGTGCTATATCACTGTTATCTCATTAGATCTTTGTATGACAATCTCAAGTTTAGCTTGCTTGTTATTAGTATTTTGTAGATATGTTTATAGATATCGGAGGCCGTGGGCTCAGAATGGCTTCTCTCTTGGATTTTGTCTCTTGTAAACTGTATGTCTCACCCATGACTTTTCTTACATTTTAGCTGCTCTTTGTATCCTTCTTGGTTGATATAATGGACATAGGCAATTTTCTACCTTTCCCCTTTCCTTTCCTGATAAAACTGGAGAAAATCATAAAACTGTGCTAACTGGGTCTAACTGGATTTATGTTATCTAATTTTAAGTAGGAACCCACTGCAGCAAGACAGGTCTTTTACAACTCCTTAATTGATTAGATAGAGGAGGAAATGGCAAACCACTCCAGTATCTTGCCAAGAAAACCCCCAATGAACAACAAATTGATTGGATATCTCACTCCCCATGTTGGCTTTTCCAAAACTTTTTTCTCATGGACCTCCCTCCTTCAATCCCCTAGCTTAATACTTGACTTCATACTTCACTGAAAAAAAAAATCAAATGTTTTAGCTGAAGCTCCCTTCCTTTTCAACTCACCTTTTTTTTTCTTTTTCTTTTTCTGGCTAGGCAAAGGGGTTAAGTGACTTGCCCAGGGTCACACAGGTAGTAAATGTCAATTGTCTGAGTCTGAATTTGAACTCAGGTCCTCTTGCCTCCAAGGCCAGTTCTCTATCCACCATGCCACCTAGCTGCCCCCTCAACCCACCTTAATCAGACACCTTCGCCCACCATATCTTTTATCTTGGATGAAGAAGTGGCTTTTCTTTTTGCTAAGGCCAGTCACTCTCTATATATCTTCGATCCAATACTTTCCTGTCTTCTCCGGAGATTCTTCCAACTATCTACTATTCAGTTTCTCCTTACCTACTGGCCTCTCTGCTGCCTACAAATGTACTCATGGCTTTTATTTTAACAACCCTCACTTGATATGCCCATCCCTGATATGTGTTTCCTATATCTCTTTTCCCCTTTTCAGCTAAACTGATCGAAAAAGCTATCTATACTAATTGCCTTCACTTTCCTTCTCTCACATACTTGTGGATATTCTGCAATATGCTTCTGACCTCATTGAATTGCCCTCTCCAAAGATACCGGTCATTTCTTCATTGTCAGATCTAATGACATTTTTAAAAAATACTTATCCTTCTGATCTCTCTGCATTATTTGACATTGTTTATCACCTTTTCCTCCTACATATACTCTCCTCTCTAGGTTTTCACATTGCTCTCTCCTCCTACCTGAATCTTCCTTCTTATTCTCCTTTGCTAGATCTTCATGTAAGATCTTTTGCTCTCAATTCCAATGTCTTTCTGCTGTATCACACTCTCTCACTGCTTTGTATTATAGTTATTTGTGTACTTGTCTTATTTTACCATTAGAATGTAAATTCCTTGAAGACCTAAACCATGACTCATTTGTCTTTGTGTTCCCACCAGTCCCTGTCCACAATGCTATACATTGAGTATGAATTCAACATGGATTTGTTGAATTGAATTGAGATATAATGTCCTAGCATTGATGGGGCTGAATGCTTGCCTATAGAGTTAGGCATGCTGATTTGGAGGCAATTTAAAGCTATAAATACTCTGAAAGTAATAATATCTTGTATATTTATGCATCATTATCTTTAAATATACTTTTTGGTTTTTATTCTCCATGTAACGGAAAAATGACTTAGAATTTGCATAATCATGGTCATTGGAAAGAGTTGTTGGGAAATGGGGCTTCTAAAGTCAACAAGGGAGACAAAAGAGGATTTGATCATCATTTGTAGCACATTTGTTTTGAAATGTGCAATTGAATGAATGTTATGCTATATCATGAGTTTAAATTGTTTTAATGTTGTCACTAAAATGGCATCTAATTAATACATGCAAGTAATATATAAAAATTCCCTGAGTGCCATAAAGTTCTCCTGTTCCTGCTGTTACATTTATTTATAGCAATATGTGGTGCTTAATGTTCTTTGATTTTAAAAACATTTTATAGACATTTGCCACTTGCACTTTCTCTTTGGGGAAAGCACTAATTTTACACCTCAATTTAATATGGCAGATTGTCAAAGCATTCAGAAGTAAATATCAAAGTTGTTCTCTGTTTACCAGAGGATTTAAGCTATTCTTGAAAATTTATGGGCAAACATGCTTGTAGCTGAATGATATAATTTAAAAGGAGAAACTTGTTGTTCTTAGCCTAATATATGCCATCTTTTTTTTCTTCACAGTTTGTAATCAAATAGTGTGTGAATTCAAACTGTCTCTAAACCTATGTGATTATAGAAACAGTTGTAAAGAATTAATGAGGACATGGACTTCAGTTCTATCCTTCCTTGTCTATTTTATATGGGGAAGTGGAACATTTGGACATAGAGAGACAGGATGACTCTTCCATCAAAATGTATCCACATTAACACAGATGAGGACAGACTATTTGATAGCACGTTGGTAAAATATTATTCTCTTAAACATTTTGCCCTGAAAGAGTAGAGGGTGATTTCAAACCTACAGGGGCTCAGATACACCTTTCTTCACATTTACCTACTTCTCTAAAATACTATATATTCAGAAGTTTTTGCTTGTCTGTCTATGCATACAAAACTGATTTGGACGGGTGCCAAAAGACTTTGTGAATTCAATAAGTGGTAATTTGTCACATATCCTTCTTCCATAACTGCATATTTTGGCATTTGGGGGGCAGAAATGCTAATACCTATGATGCAAAGGAATAGAGTCCTTTTTACTCCTCCTTTAGAAAACTTTTCAGCTCTTCATTTCTCTTCTCCAATTGCTGGTCCACAGAATATAGGGCCCCATAGTGGCAGTTCAGGGAAAAGCATTCCCTCTTGCTGAGGGACATAAAAATGCTACTGTCCTGCTACTTATCAGGAAAATGATATGCTTCATAAAAACTAGGGCACCTTGTAAGAGGACAGTGAAATTCCCTTTAGTATCATGGAATGTATTAATTTGCCTCCAATTATAAAAATGTTTTTGAGGATAATAGAAGGGTAATAACCAAAGGTCTTTGCTGCATTGGAATTGTTCTATAGACAAAGAAGTAATAATATATTTCTGTCTTGAATTAAATATATTTGTTTCTAATGACGTTTCCTTGTATTTGGATTTGCTTGTCCCAATTAATTAAATTTGCAGTTATTTTTGTTAAAATTGCAATGCAAACAAAACAGAACATGACCCTGGAGTGTAGCAAGAGCACTGGCTTGGAATCTGGGAGACTTAGGTTCTAATCCTGACTCTGACATTGTAGTGTGTTCTTTGTTAAGTTACTGTTAAGCTGTGTGACATTGAGAATTACAGAATAACAGAGTTTTAGAAATGGAAAAGCACCTTGGACATTTTTAAGTTCCCTCATTGGTAAATGGGGATAGTACTTGTACAATGTATTTTATATGGTCATTTTGAAGGGAGTACTTTGTAGACCTTAAAGCACTATATACATGGGTGAAGACTTTTTTTATGTTTCTTCACATCATATAGCTTATTTCCATATGCAACAGGAATCTGTACTATAACATAACCAACAAATGGTCATCTAGCCTCTGTTTGAAGATTTCCCATGAAGGGAACCCAATACCTCTCAAGGTAGCCCATTCTATTTCTGCACAATTCTAATTATTAACAAGTTTTTCCTGACATTAAGGCAAAATTTGCATCTTTGCAACTTATATCTGTTGCTCCTGATTCCATATTCTGAGGTTAAGCAGAATGTTTCATCTCAGATGGAGCCAAGATGGTGGAGAAAAGGGAGGGACTCTCCTGAGTTCTCCCCAAAATGCCTCCAAACAACTTTAAAAAAATGCCCTCAAACAAATTCTGGGGCGGCAAAACCCACAAAAAGATGAGGTGAAATAATTTTCCAGCCCAAGACAACTTACAAAGTCAGCAGGAAAGGTCTGTTGCACAAGGGTGAGAGTGGAGTACAGACTAGCACAGGCCAAGCCCCAGCAAATCAGAAGGCCTTGGAGGTGACTCAATCAGTGGTGACAGTGGCAATTTCTAGACTTCTCAGCCCAAAGACAATAAGGGGCTCAAACAACTGAAAAGAAGGAGCTTATAGGAGATCCTTTGCTGGCACTGAGGGCAGCACTTGGTTGCATTGTTCATACTTGGATCTGGGTTTCAGTCCCTCGGTGAGGAGAAGCACTCATGCACCAGAACTTATAGCTGCAGGGAATCTGGGACCCTGGTCACAGTTCCAGGTCATTCACAGACCAGAGCTCAGACCAGAACAGAAGTAAACACACCTCTCCCTAGATCATACCACCTTGGAAGAACCAAAAACTTATAGGTTCCCAGAATCATCTCTGAAAACAGTTACACAAAAAACCTGAAGGTTGGGACAGTGCCCTCTATACTCTGGAAGCAGAACCTCACTTTAGCATAGAGTTAAAAAGTCAAGAAATAGCCTGGAAAATGAGCAAACAATAGAAAAAGATCCTGACTATAGAAAGTTACTATGATCACAGGGAAGATCAAAACACAAATTCAGAAGAAGAAAACAAAGTCAAAACTGCTACATCCAAAGCCTCAAAGGAAAATATGAATTAGTCTCAGGGCATGAAAGAATTCAAAAAATGTTTTTGAAATCAAATAATAGAGGTAGAAGAAAAATTGGGAAAAGAAATGAGAGTGATGCAAGAAAATCATGAAAAAAGAGTCAACAGCTTGGTAAAGGAGGCAAAAAAAAATACTGAAGAAAATAACACTCTAAAAAACAGAATAGGCCAAATGGTAAAAGAGGCACAAAAATCCAATGAAGAGAAGAGTGCCTTGAAAAGCAGAATCGACCAAATGGAAAAAGAGGTACAAAAATTCACTGAAGAAGAGAACTTCCTAAAAAGCAGAAATGGCCAAATGGAAAAGGAGGTACAAAAGTTCACTGAAAAAAAATTCCTTAAAAATTAGAATTGAGCAAGTGGAAGCTAATGATTTTATGGGACATCAAGAAACAACCGAATAAAATCAAAAGAATGAAAAAATAGAAGAAAATGTGAAATATCTCATTGGAAAAACAACTGACCTGGAAAATAGATCCAGGAGAGATAATTTAGAATTCTTGGATTGCCTAAAAACCACAATCATAACTAGAGCCTAGGTGTCATCTTTGAAGAAATTATCAATGAAAACTATTAACATACTTGATTATACCAATAACAAAAGTTTAAAAAATTATGATTATATCAATAAATACAGGAAAAGCTCTTGATATAGTACAACACTCATCTCCATGGGAAACACTTGAAAACACAGGTATAAATTATAAATGGATTTTTCCTTAAATTGATAAAAAGCATTTATCTTAAACCATCAGCAAGCATTATTTGTAATGGGGATAAGCTAGAAGCCTTCTCAGTAAGATAAGGCATGAAACAAGAATGCCCAATGTTACCAATATTATTCAATATTGTATTAGAAATCTTATCAATAGCAATAAGAGAAGAAAAGCAATGGACTCAGAATAGGGAATGAGATAATAAGACTATCTCTTTTTGCAGATGATATGATGATATACTTGGAAAACCCCAAAGACTCAAATAAAAAGTTAGTTGAAACAATGGATAATTTTAGCAAAGTAGCAGGATATAAAGCAAATCCACACAAATCATTAGCATTCCTATATATTACAAACACAACCCTGCAGGAAGAGATAGTAAGAGATATCCCATTTAAAATAACTTAATGGTATAAAATACCTCAGAGTACATGTGCCAAAACAAACCCAGGAACTATATAAACAAAATTATAAAAAAACTTTTTATACAAATAAAATCAGATTTAAATAATTAGAGAAATATTAATTGTTCATGTGTAGACAGGGCCAATATAATAAAAGTGACAATTTAATCTAAATTACTTTATATATTCAATGTCATCCTAATTAAATTACCAAAACTTTTTTTTTTTTTACTGAATTAGAAAAAAATAATAACTAAATTCATTTGGAATAACAAAAAATCATATCAATATCAAAGGAACTAATAAAAAATGTAAAGGAAGGTGGTTTAGCAGTACCAGATCTTAAACTATATTATAAGGCAGTAATTTCAAAACAATCTGGTATTGGGCAAGAAATGGAAAAGTAGATCAATGGAAGAGTAGACATACAATTTAGAGCAGCAAATAAATATAGTAACCTTGCATGACAAGTGTAAAGACTTAAGTGTTTTGGATAAGAAGTCATTATTTGGTAAAAAAAAAATGTTGGGAAAACTGGAAAGCCATATAGCATAAATTGGGTATAGATGAATATATTAAACCATTTACCAAGATAAGGACAAAGGGGTGCATGACCTAGGTATGAAGAGAGATATTACAAGAAAATCTGGAGAACATGGAACATATTACCTATCAGTTACTTATGGATAGGTGAACAATTTATTAATAAACAAAAGATAGAGTGAGGTATAAAATGGATAATTTAGATTACATTAAATTAAAAGGTTTTTGCACACAAAAAAACTAACATAGCCAAGATCAAAAGAAAAGCAGAAAATTGGGGGGAAATTTTTATAGACAATTTTTCAGATAAAAGTCTCATATCTCAAATATATAAAGAATACAAGTCATTTCTGGCTGAACAAATTGTGTTATATTAATATAATGGAAGACTATTGTTCTATAAGAAATGATGAGCAGGTGGACTTCAGAAAAACCTGGAAAGACTTACATGAACTGATGCTGAGTGAAGTGAGCAGAACCAGGAGAACATTTTACATAGTAAAAGCAACATCGTAAAATAACTAACTTTGATAGACATACCTCCTCTTAGCAATGCAAGGATTTAAGACCACTCCAAAAGACTCATGCTGGAAAATGCTATCCACATCCAGAAAAAGAACCATGTTGTCTGAATGCAGACCTGAATTTCTCTCTCTCTCTTTTTGTTTTTGTTTTTGTTTCTTCTTTCTCATGGTTCCTCCCATTGATTCTAATTCTTCCTTACAACATGACTAATGTGAAAATATGATTAATATGAATGTTTATGTAGAGCCTATATCAGATTGCATACCATCTTGGAGTGGGGGGAGGGGAGGGAGAGAGAGAAAATTTGGAATTCAAATCTTATGGAAGTGAATGTTGAAAACTAAAAATAAATAATTGAAAGAATACAAGTCATTCCCCAATTGTTAAATGGTTAAAAGATATGAACAGACAGTTTTCAGATGAAGAAATCCAGACAATTTATAGTCATATGAGAAATGCTGTAAATCATTATTGAGTAGAGAAATGCAAATTGAAACAAACTTGAAATATCATTTTACACTTAACAGACTGGCTGAAATGATTGAAGAGGAAAATAACAAATGTTGGAGGGGATGTGCAAAAATTGGGACACTAATTCACTGTTGGCGGAACTGTGAAATGATCCAACCATTTTGGAGAGCAATCTGAAATTACGCCCAAAGAGTTATTAAACTGCCTATACTTTTGACCCAACAATACCATTACTATGTCTATTTCCAAAGATGATTAGGGAAAAAGGAAAAGAACCTATATATGTTCTAAAGTGTTTCTAGCAGTTCTCTTTGTGATGGCAAGGAACTGGTTATTGTGGGTATGTCTGTCAATTGGGGAATGGCTGAACAAATTATGGCATATGATTGTGATGAAATACTACTGTACTGTAAAAAATAATGAGCCTGTTGATTTTAGAAAAACATAGATAGACTCACACTAAATAATGAAGAGTGAAATAAGCAGAAACACAGGAACATTGTATTCAGTACCAGCAATATTATTTTAAGAACAACTTTGAGTGAATAAGCAATTCTGACCATTATAAATACCCAATTTAATTACAAAGGATATAAGAAGGAAGATGCTATGTGCCTCCAGAGAAAGAACTGATAAATAGAAGTATGTATAGAATGATTTACATATGTGTGTGTGTGTCTAATGGTAGTAGTCATCTCTAGGGTGGGGGAAGGGGAGAAAAAAGAAATTTACATGATAACTTTATTATATATTTTAAAAGAATGGCAAATTATTCATTTGCAGTTTTGCAGCTTCATGTGCAATCATCTTTTTTTTTTACTACATTATAGAAATGCTTGTTTTATTTCATAAATTAAAAATAATATAAAGAAAATAAAAAAAGAAAATGTTATCCATCTCTGGAGAATGAAATGATAGTCTGAATATAGATCAAAGCATACTTTTTCTTTACTTTTTTATTTTTCTTGTTTTTTTGTCTGTGTTTTCTTTCACAAAATGACTAACATGGAAATATGTTTTGCAAGACTGCACATGTATAACCTATATCAAATTGCTTGCCTTCTCAATGAGAGGGGAGGGAAGTGAGGGAGAAAATTTGGAACTCAAAAATTGAAAAAAAAAACAAATGTTAAAATTGTTTTTACATGTAATTGGGGAAACAATAAAATATTTTTTTAAAAAGAATGTTTCATCTGTATTCCATGTGACAGCCTTTCAAGTTTTTGAAAACAACTATCATGTCCCACATATGTCGTCCTTTCTGCAGGTCAAACATCCCCAATTCCTTCAACCACTTCTCCTGTGACATTGAATCAAGACCCTTTAGCATCCTAGTTGCTCTCTTCTGTTTGCTTGCCAGATTTCAATATCACTCTTAAACCGTGGCACTCCAAATGACTGGTCTGAATTCAGCCATTCAGCCAATTCCAAATTCATGTAATTCTATAACTAAATAGTCCATGTCTTTCTCTATTTTCCACAGGAGTTGAATCAATCAATCAAATATTTTTAAGTGCTTATCAGCTGCTTTGCTGAAGTCTAGACAAACTTTATCTATAGTAATGTCCAGAATGAGTAGGCTAGTAATAATACTAAAAAAAATGCAATAAAGCAAAAGCAGTTTCCAGATCTTATTTCCACAGAGTTTGCTTCATGGATAATGGGCTCAGGGGGCCAGACTAGTGGTTGGGGGGGTAACTGCTTCTCCCAGGGTTCTTGTGCTTATCTGCCTATTGTGGCAGAGGTCTGGTCTTCCTCTACTGATTTTTTACCATATACTTTCTGTAAGGATTCCCCCATCTTGTTCCTCGATTTTCAATATATTGCCTTCTAAATATATGTCATTACTCTATCCTCATCTCTTTTAACTATCTTGTTACCACCATGCACCATGAAAATGGCTTCCTATGTGGTTGTTTTTTCTGAGTTAATGAATTCACGGAAGGTTTAAATGCAATTTTTTTCCTTAGGGAACCAAAATTAACAGTATTGATCATCCTTTATACTGTCAACATCTCTCCAATCATTCAAGGTCAAGTAGAGAAAAGAACAAAGTAAATGTATAATTTTAGGCTCAATTTTAATGGCATAATTTAAAATGGAGGACAGCCTAATTATCTATTGCCCTTACCATCTGACTATATAACCTAACACTTACTATCATTCTGTAAAGATATTGTCAGCTTTTTCTCATCAGTTAGACATAGTCTAGTATCTTTCATATCTGCATTTGACACATTGTCTTCCAAGTTCTAACATTTATTTAGTCAATTAATTATAGTTTTTTTTTTAAAAAAAAGGTCACTTAATGTAGAAAAGAAAGAAAGGAAAACAAAGTTAATTACTTTGTGGGTTCTCAATTTCATTTTTAAAAATTAATTTTAAGAAATTAATTTTAAAAAGTTTTATTGATACCTCTTAAAAAAATCACATTATTTCAAGTTATGTCCCCTCTCTTCTCTGAGCTTTGCTTTGTGACAAAGAAGAATAGTTAATAAAACCAATATAAACAACCACCATTATTGGTAATGTATGCAACCTTCCACAGCCATGATTTCCTTACCTCTCCAATGAAATGAGGGTGGTGAATTTCTTCATCTCTTCTTCAGCAAAAGGATTAGTCATTAAAAATTCACAGTATTTGGCTTCAGTTTTCATTTAATACTTTAAAAGTCATTGTATATGTTGTTTACCTGATTTTTCTTGCTTCACTCCATTTCTATTCATATGAGTCCTCCCATGTTTTCTGAATTCCTTCTCTTCATCATTTACTATTGCACAATAATATTTCATTATGTTCACATGATACAATTAATTATTTCCTATTTAGTGGACACTGCCTTTGATGGATTTAGAAGCCAGTATGAGCTGACTCCACAACTGTGATGTAAGATGATAGAATTCACCTCTTTCCCAAACTACTTTGCAGTTTTCTCAGCATTTCTTATTGAACAGATGATCTTTGTGTAAGAATTCCAGTTCTTAGGTACCACTAAAAGTGCTCCTAAGATTATTTTGGTTGATATAGGGCCTTACCTTTGTGCTTTTGATCTCCTTGGTGTATAAACCTGTTAGTGGAATATCTGGGTCAAAAAGTATAAATACCTTAGTGACTTTTCTTGCATAATTTGAAATTGTTTTCCAGAATCATTAGAACATATCATAGCTATATTGATGGTATATTCATGTGCCTGTCTTCCTGCATTCCCTCCAGTGTTGACTGTTTTTGTCACCTTTGTAAATTTGTTTAGTATAAGGTGAAACCTAAGATTTGCTTTAATTTGCATTTCTCTTGTTAGGAGTGATTTGAACAAATCTTTTATATGACTGTTACTATACTGAAACTCTTCTTTTGAGAACTGTATGTTCATACCTCTTATCTATTGGGGAATGGCTCTTGTTTTTATATATTTATGTTATTTCTTTATACATCTTTCATATCCTCGTGTTAAAGATAATAGATACAAAATTTTTGCAATTAATAGTTCCCCTTCTAATCCAACTGCATTGATTTTACTCATGAAAACAAATTTACATTTCATGTAATCAAAATTATTTATTTTTTTCTTTTATTAGACACTCTTTCTCTTGTTTGGTTAAGAATTCTCCCCTTAGCAATAGTTGTGAAAAATATGTCCTGATATTTTTTTCTGATTTTTTTTTCATCATGTGAGCTTTTATATTTAGGCTGTATATCCTTTTGGAACTTATTGTGCTGTACAGGATGTGCTGGTAAATGTTTAACAATTGGCTCTGAAAAAAAGTACACATAACACACTTTTAAATTTAATCTGCATTAGTGACATCTTCCCCATCACTTTAAGTCTAATCAATTAACAAAATAATAAATCAAACCCTGATTTGTTGCATTTACCAGTTTCTGAGGTGTAAATGCTTATAATAAAAATTTAACCTTCAGTTATCAGGAGCCAGTTCAAGCTGGCTCTCGTACATACTTGGTGGTTTTGTTGTAAAATGCTGATATTGACCTACTTGCCAAAATGCTTTCTAGTTCTTCCAGAATTTTTTTTTGAATAAGGGATCCTTCCCCAAGTAATTTGTATTCTTGGACTTATCAACCTTTTGGATGTTAAGTTAATTTGTTTCTGATTCTTGTTTATCTGGTTTATTCTGCACATTTATGTGTCTATTTTTTAATAAGTACCAAAATGTTTTCATGATTACTTCATTGTAATATAGTTTGAGGTCTAGAATTTATATTCCCTTTTCGGTATTACTTTTTTCCGTTATTTTTATGGAGATAATAGTTTTTTTCTTTACATAAATGTATTTTGCTATCATTTTGCATTGTTCTACAAAGTATCCTTTGATAGTTTCATTGGCAAATCATTAAATCTATAAATTAATTTAAGAAATATCATAACTTTTGTTGTTTGGCATGACCCAAACATAAGTGATGAATTGATTATTTTTATTTCTGTAAAAAATGTTTAATTGTATTTATATGTTTTGAGTGCATCTTGGCAGATTGGCTTCCATATATTTTATTCATTTGGTAGTTATTTTGATGGTATTTCTTTTTCTTTCATTTCTTTATGATTTTATTATTGCTATATGAAATGCTGATGATATTTGTGAATTTATTTTGTTTCCTGATACATTATAGTAGCTATTAGTTATTCCAATTAGTTTCTTTGCCATTTTTTCTAATTTTAATTTTTTAAATTAAAGATTTATTTGCTTTCCCTATATCCTTCCCCTTTCATTGAAAAAATATTCTTGTCAGAAATATGCAAAGTAAAGCAAAACACATCCCCATATTGGCCATATAAAAAAAAATCTGTGTCCTATTTTGCATCTCTGTCAGTCTGTGATCATTGATCTCTTGGAATCGTGGTGGGTCATTGCATTGATCAGAGTTTTTAAGTCTTTCATAGTTGTCTGTCTTTGAAATATTGTTATTATTATTGTATCATTTTTTCTGCTTGTTTTGCTTATTTCACTTTGCAACAATTCATATGTAGCTTCTTAGGTTTCTCTGAAACCATCCTTTTCATCATTTCTTATGGTACAATGATGTTCCATTGTATTCTCATAAAACAACTTGTTCAGTCATTCCCCAGTTGATGAACATCACTTTAATTTCCACTTCTTTGCCACTCCAAAAAGGAATTGCTATAAATACTTTTGTAGATATGACTTTTTTCCTCTTTATTTTATCTTTTGGGGGTATAGGCCTGCCCATGGTATTACTGTGGTGGAGGATATGCACAATTTAGTAACTTTCTGAGTATAGTTCTATATTCCTTTCTAGAATGACTGGACCAATTCACAGTTCTACTAGTAGTGAATTAAGGTGCTTATTTTCCTGCATTCTGAGATAGAATTTTTTAAGCTTTTTATTTCCTGTTTTGTTGATTGGAGTATATTTTTGTAGGTAATTTTCCATTTCCTTTAAATTTTCAGGTTTGTTAGCATGTGAATTGTTTGTTGTAGGTTCAATTCTATTTTCTTTAAATTAATGGTCAAAACTCAGGTCATGATCAAAGTTGGGGCTGAAGCACCTCCATTTTAATTAGAATTTAGATTTATGCTACATTACAAACTTAAGTTTAATTGATTATGCTTAGTTAGAATTTATTATCCACTATAAATTGCATGAAAATTCTCAAAATTGATAAGTATATTGTTCACAGCACTGCTTAATCCAACCTTGTTAAAATGATGGACTTTGGCATTTTTATTACCTTTAGGAACTTTGAGTTGAATGAAGAAGATCAATGGATTTACCAGGCAATTGTAGATCAGTATCCAAAAGATATTCAGGGAAGAAGAACTTTGTATTTGGATATGTTACAGAAGTATTTGCCTCACAAATCTAGGCATGATCTGGTGAGTGCTATTTTGAGTACTAAGAAGTTTATTAGAAAAAATTATATATTCAACACAAAAGTCTTGTTTAAAGTGACCTTTTGGAAATAATTTAGCTCATAGGATCTAAAGAAGGTAAACATTTAAAATGATATGGCTACTATTGTACAGTCTTATCTAATCATTATTATCATTCCTGTTCTTGATGAATTATTACATCTTTATAAAGATAATTGTTTGTAAAGGACTTCATTCTTCTAGCAAAGCTACAGAATAATCCCAGCAATGATAAATTCAATGTATCTTATTTCAAGAGTACAATGGGCTTCTGCAATGGTTGTTATAGGTTTATAGATAAATTCTTTGTTATTCTGAATCTTGTTTATTGGGTTTTTATACTTAATAATGATAACTAAATATATACTTTACATTTCCTTTTTTTTAATCTTTGGACTTTTAAGCTAGGTTTCTGAAGAAAAATATTCAATTTCAGAGATTTGTTCAGAAATTTGAAGTAAAAATGGTCCAATACATTGATGTTATTTTAATTATCTACCTTATCAATCTGTCTATCTCTCTATCATCTCTCTCTGTCTCTGTTTCTCTCCTCTTTCTGTCTCTCTCTCTTTGCCTCTCTCTTTTATCACTCACCATAGAAGACTATAGTTCTTGAATGCAAGGGCCATGTATAATTTACATTTGTTTCTATACTTCCCCCAGGACTGCATCGGGCATAGCAGGTACTTCATAAATGTTCTGAATGAAAAAATTATATATTAAGGTTTGGGTTTCCAGATATAGACATATCTCTAAGGAAAACTATTAGTGCTGTGTTAATAAGAAGGAGTTAATAAATACTTGTTTTTTTAGAAAATTAAATTATGTTCTTGCTTTTCTAATTTTTGTACCTTTCTTACTATCCATGTGTGACTTCTTTTTTCCCAATAGATTAATTCATATTTACTAGTGTTTTTTTGGTTTTTGTGTTTACCTAATATTAACTATGAATTCTATTTAAGTCTTAAGTACCTTATCATTCTTTTCAGAATCATGTCTGCTTCCTTTCAAAATGTTTGGCAGGTGCTAAATAATTTGAGGTTTTGTGGATCGAAACTAACAAGTTAACAGAACAGTTGGATTTTAGTTGTCAGAATTAAAAATATAAATTCATATCAGAATGCCTCTTTTTGTGAAGCTCAATCTGTTCATTGTATACTTAGTCACCAGGAAATGAAGTATTTGTTTCAAGGCCTCTTTTCTCTTTCCTGTTTGCTCATCTACTTTTACACCTTGCTCACGTGTTAAACAAATGTCTGAAAACTCAGAGGCCCAGGCTACAATGGCAAAAGAAGTAAAGAATTGGCCTGGTTATTTAGATATTTTAAGGCAAAACTTGCTCTTGTTTAAAATGTTCAGTCAGAGAGCTACTAAACTGGGATTATCTTGCTTTTTGAAAATGTGAATGATACTCTCAAGTCTCCATCTTTCATTTGGAGAGCGCAGAACTGCTCTGATAAGTGCTTATAATTCTGATGTATTATAAAAACTGACTAAATTTAAGGAAATGTGATGATTTGTCCTGATATAAAGGCTATGATTTTTCTCTTTATTTTTTCATTGGTGCTTTTTGTATAAATTTCACAGTCATTTCCCAATATTATCCATTTCCCTCCCTCCTTCACCCAGTGATCCCCTATTGTAACAAAGAAAAAGGTTTAGGCATTTGCTGTCCCCATTAGAACAACTAACTATATTGGACATAAAAGACTGATTGTTAAACAAAAATTGTTTTCTGCTCTGAAGAAAATCTTTATATTTTCTTTGACTTTTCTTATCAATATAATTTAAGCAATAATGACTTGTCAAATGTAACATACTTTTCGTAATTATAAAATGTTAATATTCAGGGACTTCCTTTTTAGGTTACACATGAGAAATACTGGAGCCAATATTGTTTAACCAGGGATCAAAGAAGAATTTTCTTATTAAATTGGGCTAAGGATAAGAAAGATTTTATACAAAAAGCCATAACAACTGTTGCAGAAGCATGTACTGCTTATGAAATGGAGACCGTATTGGCCCAAGACAGAAAAAAGCAACTGGAACTCTGTGCTGTTCTGAAAGAGAAGGTAGGACATTTTATAGAAGATGACTTCTGTCTAAGTGGTTCTTTGAATAGCTACTTTCTTTTCTTTGTTTCAAACCAACCATAAAACTCACTTCTCTAGGATGCCTCTAAGAACAAATAGCAGTGGAAATGTGGGAAGATCTAGATATTAATCAATTATTGAAATTCCCCTAATATTAATCAATCACTGGAATTCAGGAATCCACTGAAATCAGTCATGATGGTCCCAGAGTGTAATGTAATTTGGAGGCACTTATAGAAAGGCATAGAAACAAGCAGGTAAACATCCCTGGCTTTGGAGGATCAAGACCTCCAGCTGATAAATATAGGAAATCCTCACTTTTGTCATGAGTTCCTCAAATTATACATTTTTCAAATGTGTTGTGGTTCATAGATTATTGAAAACCATATAAATACATTTTCTGACCGACTGGCCACCAGAGGAGAGGGGGGCTTTACTACTTAATAATGGTACTGAAGATGTCCACAGGTAATATTGCATGCTCCTCTCCCTCTGGTATTATCCTAGAGGAAATCTTTGTGGTGGTCATCATTTCAGCAGTTTTGGTGAGATTTACTTCACTAATCAAAGCAGCAAAATCTGGTTACAGGTAATTTTGTCTCTTCCATTTTAACCATAGAGGCTGAAAAAGGCTTAGTGTCATTTTTCAAAGCATCTACTTTGGGGATTTCCCCTCTTCTAGCTAACAGTATAATAGATATTATATATTATATCATAGAATCAAAAGACAAGAGATTTAACCAGGTTTATTTGAGTTATTTGTCATCCCTTATGGTACAATAATTTTCCATTACATTCATATGTTATAGTTTGAACAATTATTACCCAATTGTAGGACACACATTTTTGTTTCCCTTTTTTGTTATTACAGTGGAGGTAATATGAGGGTTTTTTTTAAAATATATGGGTCTCTTTTTTTTAGTGTCATTAACTCCTTTGAGTATAAACCCAGAAGTGGGATCTCTGGGTCAAAAGATATTCCAAATTTTCTTCTAGAATTGTTGAACCAATTCACAGCTCCATCAGCAATGAAATAACATATTTTTTTGGTTGCATATTTTCAGTTTCATTAGTCTTTGAGCTCTTTGAAAGCAGGTCTTTTATTTTTCTTTGGTACAACACAAGTGCTGCCATAAATTTACTGTCATATTTTTTTTTTATCTCTCTGCGGCATATTCCTAGTAATGTTATTGGTAGGTTAAAGGGTAGATATGAACACTTTAGTGACTTTTTGGTTATATCTCCAAATTACATTTCAGAATAGCTGGACTATTCATCCAACAACTGTCATTTTATTTTATATTTTTGCTATCTTTGCCAATCTGATGGAACCTCAGAGTTGTTTTAAATTACTTTTTTCTTATCAGTGATTTGGAGCATTGTTTCATATGGCCATTGACGGCTTGCTTTTCTTCTTTTGAAAATTGCCTCTTTATCCTTGGAAGATTTATCTATGGGGGGAGGAAATGTCTCATATTACTATACATTTTAATTAATTCCCTGCATATCCCTTGGGTTATAAGAACTTTATCATCTTTAGCATCTATTACAGTGTTCTTAAGTATAACAAAATTTCCTGAATGACCATAATCCAATGAATCCTAATTATTGTACTTTTATTATGGACTTAACCTGTGAAAATTTTTTTAGGGTTATGATGACAAATGCCAAATTTTATATTGCTCCATGTTTTGCAAATATTTTTTTAACCAGGTTTTTAGTCATTTACTAGAGATTTCACTTTTCAGTTTGAGACAGACTAGGGAAAGAATGTGTTGAATAATAGTGAGAGAGATAGAGAGCGAAAGAGAGAGAGAGAGAGAATCTGTTGATGCCTGAGGCACTTATAGGAGAATCAAATATCTGAACTTCAGAGTGCCATAAAAATGTTACCTTTGATAACTGCTCCTTTTTCTTTACTTATACAAAAATGAGCAATTGAAAAGATATATGATGTATGCAAGTATTTTGATATGGCATGTGTTACTTTTAGTAATATTTAAATACTAATGAGCATTAGAGAGGAGGCATTGTTCATAGAGTGACAGCTTTGGAACCATGAAAAACTGAGTTCCAGTCTTGTCTATGACACATACTTAAACTTTCAGTGCCCCAAGCAACTCTGTAAAACATGATTTATGGTCTAGCTGCTGATCTGTATTGGTGACACAAGGGACAATTTACTTAGATTGTATTTTTTTTTCAGTTTCTGTGTAAAACAAACAAACCAATGCATAACTTCACATAATACTGCTTTTGAAGTACTCCTTTGTCTGAGTAGGCAATTGGTTACTAGAGCTCCCCTGCCCAAGAAAAAAAAAAGAAAGAAAGAAAGAAAAAGAAAAAAAAAGAAAGAAAGAAAGAAAAAGAAACTAAACCAAATCAAAACAAAACCCCAATAAAAACAAAATCTGTTCCACATTCCCATAGACTAATATGCTTAACTCATTCATTGATACTTTGGATTAATATATAGTGTTAGCTAGTTTTAGAATTTATTGTGGGAAAAACCTCAAGATTCAATAGCTATGACTCTGAATCACTGAGATATGTAGCAGTCATTGTCATAATCCAGACTCTCAAAGGAACTTTTTTTTTGCATATAATATAATATAATTTTGGAATGTAACATTTTCTAAGAATTTATTACATGAACTGTGCACAAAAAAATAGATTCAGCAAACATTTTAAATTTACTCCTAATGATTTTATAGCTCTTTAATAGAACTTTTTTTGGCCTACATTGACCAACTCAATTCAGTGTTTATGCAAAATATTTGCATCAGGTAATTTGTAGTAAAAGTCCAGGGTATTCATTATGGTTTACTCTATGTGACTTTTTTAGTTACCTGTTTGTGAGACCTTGAAATACTTCTGGCTGTGTGTTATATGTAAGCAATCCAAATCAGCACCTGTGTTGTCTGCAGAAAGGCAGCTTGTCACTCTATTAATTATCCTGCGAGGGAGTGCAATATCTGCATTATCCATGAGGGGGTATGCTCTTTGAGCCAGGAGCCCAACAGCTACATCAGTTCCTCTCTAACTTACAAAGGTTAGCTTTCCCAAAAATTGCAGTAGCCCTATTTGCCACCAGGGGGCACTCAGTTCAGTTTGCAGGCACTTTAACTGTTCCCCCACTTTTGGCCATTTTGGAGTTACCTAGAAGATAATGTAGAATATTACTCAAAATATTTTAGAAAATATGAATTTTAACACTCTGAAACTCTCACCCCATATCTAGGTTGACCTCTTGTGACAGATCCTTGCATTCACAGGACTCATATATTCAACACACTAGGGTGTTAATTTATTGAACTTAGCAAAAATGAAAGGAATAATTTAAATGTGCTTAAAGGGAACCATCTACCTCCATTATCTCATAAACCTTCTCCTGATTACCCTCTCAGCTCTTCAGGGGTGGTAGAAGGAATATCTGCCGCTTATTTAAAAGGAATGTGGGGAGAGGTCTATGCCTTTAATTTAAGTTCCAGGACACAGCCCTCTATGAGGGAAAGCTGGGGGAAAACAGTGGGAAAAAAATCACATTTCCCTTCCTTGCTTACCAGCTGATGGTATTCTCCTTGGGTACTAGCCTCCAGAGTTGGAGTCTGCTCTCTTTGTGCTCTGGTTCCAGTACCTGCTTCAAGGTCTCAGCCTCCCTAGTGCTGGCTTAGTCATCATCCTATAGGAGTCTCAGGCCTTAGCAGTAGTAGCTTCCACAGCTACCATTCTGGCTGCTCTAGTGCAATCCAACGGAAGCTGTTGCTAACCAATAGATGCTTGGATGGTGATCACCAAATCTGAAATCTAACAGTAGCCACTGATTGCCTACCCTCCATATATATCACTATACAGTGATAAGGGAGTCAAAATCTCAAGAGCAATATAAAGAAGTGGCTCAATTCCATAGATCTATATCCATATTTCATATTACCCTCTAGCCTATCATACAGCTGCCTAATGTAGGGCAGTTTTAAGGCAGCATATATTTCCCTGTTCTTTCTCTTTCCTAGAAAGAATTGGGGCATCCTCACCTTTCAATGTCTCTCAAATTCTGTTTCCCTTTGTGGAGATTCCTAAGGACCTTGAATTCATACACAGATGAAAAAGCAATACATAAGTATCCACTAAATGTATATAGCCTAATAATCAAGCAGTAAAATTAATATGTGTGTGTATATTTATACATGTAGTATATATGTATATATATGATACATACATATATGTATATATAGATCTTGGTCATGTGCTAAAAATGGAAAAAGAATTGGGCCCAGAACTAAATGGGTTGTATTGCCTTTGGAAAACTTCATAGCTCCTTTGATGATCCCAAACTTCTCCCTGAAAAAGAAGCCCATCTTTTTTTAATACCCGTATTCTACTGGTTTACTGCATGTCTCTAAGTCATGGAATACTACCATTTCTGAATAATTTAAAATAGTATTGGTCATGGGACAATGATGAGGTGTTTGGTGTATGTGAGCAGGTTGCAACAAATAAAAAGAACTAAGAAGAGAACGGAAGTAAAATATATCTGATCAAAGAAATTATGATTAAAAAGGAAGATGGGATGTAGGGATAACTGATGTAGCAAGGGATAACTGATGGCCTGCCAATGTTCTCAATATAATCACAACATAGAGAAAGCAAGCAAGGCCATGAGCACTTTAGGTAAAAGCATACTTTGGGAGATCATTGACAAGAGTCACATAGGATAGATAGGGATGGACGAGTTGTGACCTGAAATGCTGGAAGGAACTTTGCCATTGATGAGTATCTATTACAGTATTTGTCCAGTTTTGGATGTTTACAAGAAACACAATTTCTGAAACAATTACATTTCTAATGTACAATTCTAAATGATGGTAGTTAGTCTGACCTTTAAGGTATTTTCCCAAGGTTCCTCCTAGCTCCATGGTAATCTGTGTATCACTGACCAGGTTGACTTCTACTTAATTCATTAATTTATTTGAAATGGCTGAAAAGAATGTCCTTTCCAGTGATGATAGAAATATCATTTTGTGTCTCTGAGCAGAATTTTAGCTCATCCAGTTTGACATTCTATGCTTAGTCTAAAAATCTGCTCAGATATGTAATGAGATAATTTGCAATGCAAATCTATTAACTTCTACCTATTCTTTCTGACCTAGTCCATTAAAAAGGCTTCACTTTTAATATGGATACTTTGCTATTATATATGTATATATACATCTCGGTATTTTACATTTAAAATTTTTAATTGAAAAAAATCTACTTATAGAACATATCTAGGGTTCAAAGACTGTACACTGTTCCCAAATTAGGTATTTTCTGTTATAAAGGAAAGCCTTCTGTGACTATAGGAAAGCATATTAATTTTGAAACTTATATTGATCATGATTTATATCAGAAAAATATTTTTGGTAGGAGTAGGCACAATTGAAGAACATATATATTGAATATGTTTTTCAAGGGGAGGACAGAGGGAAGGGAAAGCTCAATGCATACTCTCACCTTAAAAAGAACCAAAAAACCAAAAAAAAAAAAAAACCAAACAAATCTTGTTAATACTTACATTTTTCCAAAGCAAAATAATTTCCCTGGAGATTTTTTCAATTTAAATTTTTTCCATCAACAACCTTTTACAATGAATATACCAACTGGCTTCCAGCTGTCATCTTAAGTCTCAAAAGAATGTACTTTGATTATAAAACTGGATTGTCAGGAATTTAAGAAAAGAGAATACAAAAAGCCAAAGAACTGCTATATTCCATTGTTCTCATGAATTCTCTCAATTGATGGCATAAAGAAGGGCTAATATTGAAAAAATGATTTCATGAGGAATAAGCCAAAGTAAATGGAATGTCTCCCTCTTCTTTCAAAAATGATACACTAGAATAGAAACATATTTGAATTATGCCATGCAGCCATGCAAATTAATAATCATTTTATCTTGCATTTGTAAAATGCCTTTTATTTTCTGCAAATTGTCTTGTATTATCTTTTGTCATAAAATTACTCCTTCAAAATGCTTTTAAATATGGGTTTTTTTGCCAATCAAAATACTCCTCTGTGGTAACCAGGATGATATTAGCCTCAAATTTCTAAATAGGGAAACCAAGTCACAGAGAATTTGAATTCAGGGAAGGATAGCTTACCTATTGAATGGCAGTTTGGATCAAAAAAGATTCCTATGGACTTAGACAATGGGCCATAGCCAATGAGAAATTTAATAATTTGAAATATAAAGTTTTATACTTGGGTATAAAAAATTAACTGCACAAGTATAGGATGGAAACAGTTTGGCTAAACCACAGGTTGCATGAAAATATCCTGGGTATTTTAGTGAGTTGCAAGCTCAGTATGAGCCCATGGTAACATGACAGTCAAAAAGGTGAATGCTATCTTAGGATGCATTCACAGAAGCACAGTGCCCAGAACAAGAGACATTGGTCTTACTCTACAAAGATGTGGAGGTGGGAGACAGAAAGTCATGTATGGAGAAGAGCAAGTAGGCCTTTTTGTCTGGAATGTAGACTATGTGAGAGGGAGAAATAGGAAATAAGTTCAGAAACATAGGTTGAAGCCAGATTGTAAGTGCCAAACCTTAGTTATATTTGGAAACAGCCACAGTCTCTTGGGGAGAATGGGCCCTTTCAGCCTCTTGTGAATATTTTTCTGTTCCTTCCTGAGGAGTGTGATCAGATGTATCAGACACCTAAAAACTGTGCCTGTATTTCTATTCACTTCTAAAAATGGAAGCTAGAGCTGTCACTGGTTGTACCTAACTGGAGTTCTGGGAGCAGTCAGCCAAAGAACCGGGATCACCAATACTAACAAAGGGAGTCCATTTGTGATGCAAGAGTATCCATATGGAGCTGTCTGTTGCTTATATGACATCTCTGTATTGAGGTTTTCCCTTCCCCCAGGACAGCCACTGCAACAGAGGCTTGAGGTCCCTAGCATTTGAGCCTAAACTCTTAATGTCAATAACTTCTACCCTTGGATTCACCCTGTGGAGTATACAAAGTCCATTTTCTCTTCTATATGACAGTCCTTCACATCCTTTTGTCCTCTAGGCTGATCTTTCCAAATTCCTTCAACTCTTCTTTATATTTGTGCATTCTTCATTCATTTGTTCAACAAATATTTATTGTCACTACATTGTGTAGAACATGCTGCTAGGTGCTAGTGGAGATTTTTTTTTTTAGTGAAACACAGTCCCTGTTCTCAAGTAAATTTTAGTAGTGTTAAGTTTTTTGTAATTGTCATCACTTTCTCCAGTTGATCAATGTTACCCTTAACTGGACATTATTGTTGTTCAGTCATTCAGTCATGTCCAACTCTTTGTGACTCCATGGACCATAGAACTCCAGGCCTTCTATCCTCCACTGTCTCTCAAAGTCTGTCCAAGTTCACATTCATTGTTTACATGATACTATCTATTCATCTAATTTTCTGCCATCTCCATTTTCTTTTGCCTTCAATCTTTCCCAACATCAGAGTCTTTTCCAATGAGTCCCATCTTTTCATTATGTGGCTAAAGTAATTAAGCTTCAGCTTCAGTATTTGACCTTCCAGTGAATAGCCACAATTAATTTATTTAAATATTGACCAATTTGACTTCCTTGCTGTCCAAGGGACTCTCAAGAGTAGTCTCCACAATTCAGAAGTGTTGCTTTTTGCAGCACTCAGCTTTCCTTATAGTCCAACTCTCACAGTCTTATACTGCTACTGAAAAAACCATAGCTTTGACTATATGGACCTTTGTCAGCAAGGTGATGTCCCTGCTTTTCACTATGCTGTTCAAATTTGCCATAGCTTTCCTTCTAAGGAGCAAACACTTTTTAATTTCATGGCTGCAGTTGCCATCTGTGTGATCTTTGAGCCTAATAATATGAAATCTGACACTACTTCCATTTCTTCTCCCCCCCCCCCCCTTTTTTTTGCAAAGAGGTGATAGGACCGGTTGCCAATATCTTAGTTTTGTTGATGTTAAGCTTCCAGCCAGCTTTTACACTGTCCTCTTTCACCCTCACCATTTCAGCCTCACCAAGAGGTTTTTATACTTCTGTACCAGACACTGTACTTCCATTAATACAACCTAAGACTATAAATTGTAGTATAGTCATTGGCTAGAGTTGTTGGAAGACATATTTTCACTAAAAGTTCTCTTGAGCAGTAGAATCACAGGTCTGGACCCCTCATGCTCCACTCCCTAAACACATTAGCTCTTTTAAGAAGCCTTGTCATATTATTGAAACATATTGAGTCAATAGTTATTGGAAAGATCCACTTTTTTCATACAAATTGCTAATGAGATTTCTCCATTCTGCTATAATGTGATAGTTTAAAAAAAACTGTAATTACAGGACTTTACTTTTTTAACTATAATCTTTTTTTTTTGAAATTCAACCCACCATTCTAGCCTGTTGAGTTTTTTTGAATCGATTCATTCATTTAATGCATTATCTCTTCATTCCAGGTCTGGATCCACAAGTTTGATAAATGTTTTTTGTACTTCTTCTTATCTTTACATCTAGCTCCTTGCCCCTTTCTGTTCATTTAAAAATTGACATAATTCACTACTGTGTCCTTACCTCCTTCATACCAGTGTCTCAAGATATTAACCTGTATCTCTCCTCTCTTTCATATCCAAACTCCTAGAAAAAGTTATTTATGTCTATTGCTTCAACTTTGACTTCTCTGACTCATTGCTGAACCCTTTAATTGGGCTTCTGACCTCATTCAAGTTACTGTTGCTCTCTCAGTGACCAAATTTAATGGTCTTGCTTTAGTTTTTATCTTTCTTGATCACTCTGTAGCATTTAAAACTACACATAAACCACCCTTTCTTCTTGGATATGCTCTCTTCTCTGGGTTTTCATAATCCCATTCTTTCTTGGTTTTCCTACATGTCTGACAACTTCTCGGCCTTTTTTGCTGGATTACCAACTACATCACACCCCTTAACTGTGTGTGTACCTCCAACGCTCTGTCCTAGGGCAATTTTTTTACTCTCTACTTTCTCTCACTTGATGACTTCATGGGCTTAGTTATTATCCGTAGACAGAGGATTCCCAGATCTGAAGCTTAAATCCTTCCTGGGCATAATTTTGCAATACCAAATGCCTATTGGACATTTCAAAATGGATGTCCCATAGACATATGAAACTCAACATGTGCCAACCAGAACTTGTATTTCCTCAAAAATAATAACAGTTAGCATTTGTACCTGTCCTTCTTCCAAAGGAAGAAGGCATCATCCTCAACCTTTCACTCTCCCTCATGCCACATATCCAAGCAGTTACAAATCCTTGTCATTTCTCCTTCCACAATATCTCACCTATCTCATCCCTTCTCTTGATCACACAGGCCACCATCATCTCCCATCTGAACCACTGCAATCATTTTTTCATGGCTTTCTTTGCTCCTCCTATCCATCCTCAACAGCTGCCAAAGTGATTCTCTTTAAGCATAGGTCACTCCTGTACTCAATATAATCTAATTAAGATTAGAAGAGGCAGGATGGCAGAGTAGATAGAGATAGCACTTTGGGACCAGGAACACCTAAATCCAAGTCCTACCATTAATATGTGCTGGCTGCGTGACCCCAGGCAATTTGCTTAACCTCTCAGTGTTCTAGTCAACTCTCTATGATTATAATTTGCTTTCATGTTGACAACTTGTGTTGGCAGAGGGAGTTTCCTCATCTAGGTTTTCCTTATACCAATGACATTGTTGGCCTAACCTCATTTTCCAGTGTCATAAGGGAAGTATTTCCCATCCTGTACTCTATGGTCTGGTCTCTATGGTCTGCTATTTCTCACACATGCCACCCCATCTCCCGCTTTCATGCCTTCATACTAGCTGTGTACTAGTTGCTCATGTTTGGAATGCTTCCTCTCGTCACTTACCTCTCTTGGATTCCCTTCCTTCAAGCTTCAAGTTCATACTACCTTTTAAATAAGGCTTTTTCTAATCCCTCTAGCTGCCAATACTCTCCCTTCAAAAACTAACTTGCATTTATTTTGTATATATTTATATATGTTCATGTTGAGAGAGAATGTAAGCTCCTTGAGGGCAAAAACTTTTTCATTTTCGTTTTTGCTTCTGCAGTGCCAGGCACAAAAAAAACCAGTAAGTGTTTGTTGATTGATTAATTCGTTGTTGATTCATTAATTCATTATTCATTAAAAACAAACAAACAAACAAACAAAACCAAACATAATAACTGGACCAGAGCCAAGAACAGATCTTTATGGACTCACTAGGGGCCTCTATGTAGGTGGACGTTGATCAATATTTTTGGGCTCATCTTTTGAATATACCTTTTCTAACTTACCTAATACCCCACATTAGATTATATGATTCTTAAGGGCAATGATCTGTTGCATGATCTTAATGTGCACTGATCTGTTGAAAATGTGAGACATACAAGGGATAGGTTCAAACAGAATGCTATGAGAAATTTTAGGATAGAAAGTCTCTTATCAAATATTTCCTTCTTGGTCTTTGTAAGATGATAATAATATATTACATTTTTTTTCATGTCTGGTCTTTTTTACAAAGAGCTTAACATAAATGACTTTCTCATTTTTATCCAACTAGTGATGGTGGGAGATACAATTTGAACCTAGCCCTTGTGATCCAAATATTGAGCTCTTTTCATTGCAACATACTACCTCTCACTATTTACCAACCTCATCCACTCTTATGGCTTCAATCATTACTTCTATGTGGCTGACTTCTAAAATTTTTCTCCAGCCCTAATCTCTCTGAGCTCTACTTCCACATGCATCTGGATATTATACTGTCACCTCAAATTCAACATGTCCAAAGCAGAATCCATTATTTTGTCCCTAAACCTACCCTTCCTATTAACTTTTCTATTTCTGTTGGTGATAACACTTTCTTAAGTTACCCAGACTGAAAATCTTCGAATCTCTTTGGCTCTTTTCTCTCCTTCCCCTGTCATATCCGATCAGCAGCTGAATCATCAATTCTGCCTTTGAAATATCTCTCTCATTCACCTCCTCTTTTCCATAGCAATTAGTCACCATAGTTAAGGTTCTTATTACCTCTGGTCTGTGCTAATACTCTCCTAATTGGTCTTCTTGCCTCTACTCACTCTCCATTCCAATCCATTCTTCCCACTGCTTTGAGAGGTTTCTTATGGCACAAGTCTGATGAAATTGTTACTTTGCTAAAAATCCTTTATTGACTCCCTGTTTCTCACCAAATAAGATCCAAACTGATAAATTCATATGGATAAATTCATTGGAGCTGGAAGGGAACTTAGAGAGTATCTAGTCTATTTCCCTCATTTTAAAGATATAAGGAAACTGAGGTTAAATGATTATCCAAGGCCAAACAGCTATGGCTCTCCATAGATGAGCTAGTTAGTCAGAATTAGGACTCAATCTGATTCTGCCTTCCCCTACTTCTGGGCCCTGGCACATACTTTTACATATTCCTAGAGTTTAGGCCCTCTCTATCTGCTAAAATCCTTCCCTTCCTTCAAGACCCAATTCAGATGCTACCTCTTTCATGATGCCTTTCCAGATCTATATGCAGCTATAAATGATTTCTACCTTATTTAATTTTTCATGACACTCTTTTGGGACTTCTGTGCAGTTAACATATTCCATATTGCAGTTTTATATACATTTGTCTTAGTTCCCTATTAGAATTTAATCTCCCTGAGGACAACAGTTGCTCGTTTTTTGTATCTCTAGTGTCTCATTTGATGTACTATGTCAAAATAGGTGTTTAATACATTTTGGTTGACTTTGATATAGGAGCATTACTTTCTGCTCTGAGGCAGGGATTTCTGACACCCAGAAGAGTACCAGGACTTGGTCTTTGTGTCTCCTCACAGAGTGGCCTCTGACCTCAATGTTTTGGGTGAGAAGGCATGTCACTTCTCCCCTAGTCACAGTGATCTATGGAATGATCTCACCCCAGGGCTGATTTCTTTCTGGACACTCTAGAACAAAGTTGGATGTTCCTTCCCCAAGAAACTACACTCTAATAGTTCTGGGTTGTGTCTCAGTTCATTTCTGTAAGGAACTGTAAGGAATCATGCAAATAAGATGAACAAAAAGTTGTATATTACTATAGATTAATAGAGCTTGTTCTTTTGAACACTTAAATAAATGTGCTAATGATATGTGTGGTCCTAAAAGGGAAGCTATGATATTCATTATTAGATTCTGATAGTCATTAAAAATAAATTTAAATATGTATGCTTTATGATGGCATAATTCTGAAGAAAAAGTAATTGGGTTTTAAAAAAATCCAATAGTAAAATTACATAGCATATAACATAAGTATGACCCATACATGTCATGATATCATCATATAGTATCAGAGAAGATCATCCCAAAATTGGTATATTTTGCAAAAAACGACCAAAATTCTACCCATATTGGCTAAGTAAAATTAAGTGTTTGTTCCTGCATTGACCTGTTGCTTACTTAACTGATCTAATGCTTTGCTTGCTTCCTTGATTGTACATTAACATAATATTGTAATATTAAGGGGAGGAAAGGAGAGGGGTCCCCTATGAGACTAGTGAGTTCTCTTCAGGCAGTTTGCTAATAAGCTTTCCAGTTGGCTTATCCATTTGAAGGCTATGACACTTCTGAATGTCCAGTGATGAACTCACAAATTTATGCCAAGAAATAGAATACAGAATGTTTTTTCATCACTATAATTTTTGTTCTTGCAGATTTGTAAAAGGAAAGCATGTTTTCTTCTAGGTGACCTTGGCTCTTTTCATTTGAATCTAGCGTAATGCTTTTCTTTCTTTTTTTTTTTTTTTTTTTGGTGAGGCATTTGGGGTTAAGTGAAGAGAGGAAGGGTTGAGATCTTCAACACTTTATTCTTATTTATTTGTTTTTTGGTGAAGCAATTGAGGTTAAGTGACTTGTCCAAAGTCACACAGCTAGTGAGTGTTATGTGTCTGAGGTCAGATTTGAACTCAGGTCCTCCTGACTCCAGAGCTGGTGCTCTATGCATTGCACTATGTAGCTGCCCCTTGTACGCTTTTCTTCAGTGAATTCACAGATATAAACAGAAAGAAAGAGACAATTTGTAATCATTAATCCTGACTGACATGGAGCTATTTTCATTTTAAAATGGGCTTTTAGTCAGTTACAGTTATATGATTATATATAGTCATCAACACTCATTGATTCCAAGGAGTGTGCTCTTTAACCACAATTTGTAATATTGTTCAGAGTTACATTGCCCTTTCCACCCCTACACACAGCCACCACTCCTACGTTAAGAAACAATTTAGGAGAGCAATCACATTTATGAAAACCCAAATGTGATCATGATACATCCCACTCCCTATAAATAGAAAATGTCAGCCAAACAGCAAGAAACCCAGGGTCTTTGCATATAATAGTGGATCTTATTATCAGTCAATTACATCAGCTCTTTGTTTGTAACTTTCAGTATCTTTCATGTCAAGTGTAATTAAATGTAAGCAAGAAATTTAGAAGAGAGAATAATTTTGAAAGACAAAATGCAGATCTCTAAGTCTCTTTCCTGGCATTGATGGTGATTAGCTTCACACTACTGGGCTTTAAATTTCCTGATTGTTTAATATATTTTTATGGATTAGGATGCAGTACTTTCTCCTTGGTTGAATAGTGCAGTATTTTATGTGAAGAATCATAGTTATTCCTCAGAGAAACATATATAGAATTAGTAATTAGAACATTTTGAACTGGTGGGAAAATATATAATTTTTTTCTGCCAAGCCAAAGTAAAAGTAAAAATTTAAAAGTAAAAATAACTAAAATTTGAATTTTAAAAATCTGATTGAATTCCTAACAATGATCATTGTTCTTATGTTTATCTAGTTAAAACAGTCATTTTAGAGGTTTTACTAAAACTTTATGGAGAAAAATTAGTTTTTCTATCTCCATGAGAATATTACAATGCCTGGATAATACTCAATTCCCCTCCTAGTCTCTGTTTGGAAAAAAGTTCAAGACTATATTATTCTCTCGTGGATGCTCAGGAAATTTGTGTGTGTAACTTCCATAGAATTAATAGGGATAATCTGTGGGAAGCCCTTGTGCATTGACAGAATGGCCCTTAATTTTGCATTTTCCTCTCCATTTCCTTTCCTTCTAACTTTGATGATATGTTTTTTTCTCTCTTCTCTTTCCCTCTCTCTTCCACTTTCTACCTTTCTCTGTCTCTGTGTCTCTGTCTCTCTCTGTTTCCCCGCCTCTATATATTTGACTTTGTCTACAGGGAGGCAATATACATCGATCAGCATGCCCTACATCTAGTTTGAAATATTTATTGCTAAATTTCATTGCAAGTGAAAGGGGCTGTGGAGGCAGGTAATGAAAGTCACTTTCATTTATGATTTTACCAAATTAATTGTCTTGTGATCTCTGTTTGACTTCGGTTGTTGGCTCTTCTATGTAGGCAAGAAGTAATGACCTTTTTCTGTAGAGAGATTAAAACCACTGACTGCCAAGATCTTTATATCATCTGTGTTTATTCTGTGCTGTATCCAGAAAGAGCTGAGCAGAGAAAAAAAATTCTCACCAAAGACCTCCAGTTAGAGTCCTATAAATTAGGGAATTCATAAACTGTAATCATTTTTATCATCTACTACAATTGTTTTTCTTAATCCTCTTCCTGAGCAGTAGCTTTAGTGTCAATGGCTCCAAAATAGTCCTATTCTCATAAAAAAGTATTCTAGCAGTTACTGATCTCTTGAGATTATATTCATTAAAGTAAGAGCTCAGAGGGAAATTTCACTACTTTGCTTTGAGATTTTTTTAAAAAAAGCTATATGATCTGGTTGTACTAAAATAAAATTAAACAACTTTAAGTGTTTTACTAATATTTATTTAGAATTGGCATAATTCTTCCCATGCCTCTCCTCCTGCACATCATAACCCCACAAATTACCAACCTGAAACCTTTTCACTTGCATCAGTCAGGGAAATTTCTTAAGCAGAGATGCTGCCCTATAGTTAGACTAGAAAGTTCAAAATTGTATCAACAAGGAAAGTAGGGTTGAGTTGTGAGCTTTGGAATTTAACTTAGGAATCAATGGCAAATGTCACTGGAAGAACTAGGAGAATAAAAATAAGCCAAGTATACACATGTGGTAAGAGAGAATGTGATAAGCACTATAGATGAAGTATAATAAAAGTGAAAAGAGAAATATCCCTCACTGAGGGTAGGGATGGGGATCAGAGAAGTCTTCATGGAAGGGATGAAATTTGAGTTAGCCCTGAAGGGTGGATAAGATTTTAATAGGGAACAATTTGGGGAGGAGTAAAGTAATTCTAGATAGGGTTACAATATGAGGAAAAGCATGGATATGGAAAAGTGCATGGCTTATTCAGAAAAAAAGGAAACAGTGAAATCTGATTGGTGAATATGGCACATGAAGAAGACAAGTGGGAGATGTGACTGGAAAGGTTGATGCGGACTGGTCCCTGGAGCACTTTGAATGCTAAACTAAAATGTTTGGATCTAAGTAATAGAGAGCTATTTCAAACAGTGAAATAATATGATCTGGCCTGCTCATTAAGAAAAGTAATTTGACACCTGTATATCAAATGGATTGGGGGTAGGAAAAAGTAAATACGGAGAGAACTTTAAGAAGTTATACTGGGGTGGAGTGGGGGTTGAAGCCAAGATGGTGGATTAGAAGCAGCAACTAGGCTGAACTCTTTCAGCATTCCCCACCAAACAACTTTAAATGCCTAAAATCAAATTTTAGAGTAGAAAAGCCAACAAAAGGTCAGGGTGAGAGATTTTTCCTGGCCTAAGAAAATCTGGGAGGCTGGCAGGAGACTTCTTTGACAATGGGGAGAAGGACTGTCTGGAGTGCATGTTGGGACAGCAACAGTAACCAGAAGCAACACCTTTGGAAACTCTTAGCCAGAGAGGGCAAGGGTATCAGAAAACTGGTCAGAAACAGATTATTGGAGACCCTTTGCTAGAACTTGGTACAGCTGGAGCTGATTGGCAACTCTATTGCCCATATGCAGTTCTAAGTGACAGTTCCAGGGTAGAGAGTTGCACTGGTGGTAAGTTACAAGGGAGCAGGGGCCCTGGTCACAGTTCCAGTAGCAAAGAGGAGTGATAGCATTTATGGCTACAAAACCTGGTCACATTTACAGGGTCAAGAGGAGTGCTAGCATTTGTGGATTCAGGGGACCAGGGTCCCTTCCTGGGTAAAGACCAAAGCCACAGTGACCTTACTTCTCCCAAGATCACTCCATCTTGGACACAACAAAAACTTGCAGATTCCCAGAACTAGCTCTGAAAACATCAGCATGAAAAAGCCTGAAGGGGAGCAGAGCCCAACTTTAATATAAAGCTTAAAGTCAAGAAATAGGCTGGAAAAAATGAGCAAACAATAAAAAAAGAACTTTGCAATAAAAAACTACTATGGTGGCAGGGAATACCAAGACATAAACTCAAAAGAAGACAATAATGTGAAAAAACTATTAGCAAAGTCTCAAAGATAAATGCTAATTGGACCTAAGCCCAACAAGAATTCTTGAAAGAGCTAAGAGTAATAGAGGAAAAATTGGGAAAAGAAATGAAAGTAATGCAAGAAAATTATGAAGAGAGAATTAAGAGCTTGGTAAAAGGGGCACAAAAAATAATGAAGAAAATAACACATTAAAAAACAGAATTGGCCTAATTGTAAAAGAGGCACAAAAATTCACTGAAGAAAAGAATTCCTTAGAAAGCAGAACTGGGGGAGGCAGAGCCAAGATAGCAGGGTAAAGGCAGGGATTTGCCTGAGCTCTCCCTAAAACCCCTCTAAAGACCTTTAAAAATGATTTTAAACTGACTTTAAAAAATGACTTTAAAAATTCTAGAGCAGCAGAACCCACAAAAAGTCTCAGTGAAACAAATTTCTAGCCCCCCAAAACTTGGAAAGTTGGCAGGCAAAGGTCTGTTGCACCAGGGTGAGAGACAACACAGTCTAGCGCAGGCTGCACCAACACAGACCGAGCCCCAGCAAAACCAGGCATGGGGGTGACTGAATCAGTGGCAGAAGGGCAGTTTCCAAACATCTCAGCCCACAGATGTCAAAGACAACTTGGAAGATCAGCTGGAAGGGTCTGTTGCACCTGGGTGAGGGTGGAACCCAGTCCAGCACAGGCTGTACCAGCATATCTTCAGCCCCAGGAAACCAGGAGCAGGTCTTGGGAGTGACTGAATCAGCAATTGTTTCTGGAACTCTCAGTTCACAGATGGTAAGAAGATAGAACAATTGGCCAGAAGGTGATTACAGGGGTCTTTTTACTAGCATGAGGCAGGACTCTGCTGCTTTGCCCATACATGATTCCAAGTTGCAGTCCTGGGTGGCAGTCATAGGGTGAGGAGGAGGACTAGTATAACAGAGCTTGAGGCTGCAGTGGAGAAGGAACCCTCCTCACAGTTCTAGGGCAGAAAAGAGTGCCTGTGGTCGCTCACAGACAGAGCACAGGTCAGGAGAGTAGTACACAGTCCAGTGCATGCAGCTCCAACCACAGCAAACAAGGAGTAGACCTTGGGTGAAACTGAATAAGCAGTAGCAGGGGCAGTGGCTGCTTCTGGAGCTCTCAGCCCACATACATTAAGAGGGGTAGAACCACTGGTCAGAAGGAGATTACAGGGGTCTTTTTGCAAGGACTGAGGCAAGACGTTGTTGCTTTGCCCATACTTGCATCCAGGTTGCAATCCTGGGTGGCAGTCACAGGGCAAGGAGGAACACTAGCATAGAAGAGCTTGTGACCACAGTGGATGGGGGGACCCTCCTCATGGTTCCAAGGCAGAAAACAGTGCTTTTGGCCATTCACAGACCAGATCATAGATCAGGAGAGTAGTAAATACCTCTCCTTAGATCCTACCAACTTGGAAGAACCAGAAACTTACAGGTCCCTATTACTATCTCTAAAAACAGCTGCACAAACTCCTGAAGCTTGGAACAGTGAACACTCCACCTCGGAAGTGGAATCCTTCTTTAACAAACAGTTAAAAGTCAAGTAATAGGCTGGAAAATGAACAAACAATGAGAAAAAACTCTGACTATAGAAAGTTACTATGGTGATAAGGAAGATCAAAACACACACTCAGAAGACAACAAAGTCAAAGCTTGTACATCCAAAGACTGCAGAAAAATATGAATTGGTCTTGGAAGAGCTCAAAAAAGATTTTGAAAATCAAGTAAGAGGTAGAGGAAAAATTGGGAAGAAAAATGCATGATGATGCAATGATGCAAAGAAGTGATGCAAGAAAATCATGAAAAATGAGTTAACAGCTTGGTAAAGGAGACACAAAAAAATACTGAAGAAAATAATACCTTAAAAAAAAACCATACTAGGCCAAATGGTAAATGAGGTCCAAAAAACCAGTGAGGAGAAGAATGCCTTAAAAGTAGAATTGGCCAAATGGAAAAGGAGGTCCAAAGGCTTACTGAAGAAAATAATTCCTTAAAAATTAGAATGGAGAAAATGGAAGCTAATGACTTTGTGAGAAATAAAAAAAAAAAATAAAACAAAACCAAAAAATGAAAAAAAAAAGAAGACAATGTGAAATACCTCATTGGAAAAACAACTGGCGTGGGACATAGATCCAGGAGAGATAATTTAAAAATTACTGGACTACCTGGAAGCCATGATCAAAAAAGAGTCTAGTGATGATCTTTCAAGAAATTATCAAGGAAAACTGCCCTGATATTCTAGAACTAGAGGGCAAAATAGAAATTGAAAGAATCCACTGATCACCTTCTGAAAGAGATTTCAAAATGAAAACTTCCAGGGATACTATAGACAAATTCCAGAGTTCCCAGATCAAGGAGAAAATATTGCAAGTAACCAGAAAGAAATAATTCAAGTATCATGGTGCCACAGTCAGGATAACACAAGATTTAGCAGCTTCTATGTTAAAGGATCAGAGGGCTTAGAATATAATATTCTGGAGGGCAAAGGAGCTAGGATTACAACCAAGAATCACCTACCCAGCAAAACCAAGTATAAACCTTCAGGGGAAAAAGTGGACATTCAGTGAAATAGAGGACTTTCAAGCATTCTTGATGAAAAGACCACAGCTGAATAGAAAATTTGACTTTCATATACAAGACTCAGGAGAAACATAAAAAGGTAAGCAGGAAACGGAAACCATAAGACACTTAATAAGATTAAACTGTTTACATTCCTATTTGGGAAAATGATATTTGTAACTCATAAGACCTTTCTCTTTATTAGGATTATTAGAATGAGTATATATAGGCAGAGGGCACAGGTGTGAGTTGACTATAAAAGGATGATATCTAAAAAGTAAAATTAAGGGATGAGAGAGGAATGTACTGGAAGAAAGGGACAGGAGAGGTAGAAGGGGGTAAATTATCTCACATAAAAGAGGCAAGAAAAATCTTTTGTAATGGAGGGGAAGAAGGGGGAGGTGAGGAGGAGCGAGTGAATTTTACTCTCATCAGAATTGGCTCAAAGAGGGAATAACATACAAACTCAAATTGGGTATAGACATCTATCTTACCCTACAGGAAAGTAGGAGAGGAAGGAGATAAGAGAAGGGGGGGAAGTGATAGAAGGGAGGGCAGATTGGGGGAGGACATCGTGAAAAGCAAAACAATTTTGAGGAGGGACAGGGTAAAAGAGAGAGAATAGAATAAACAGGGGGGAATAGGATGGAGGGATATGCAGTTAGCAATAATAAGTTTGAAAAAAATTTGAAGCAAGTTTCTCTGATAAAGGCCTCATTTCTCAAATATATAGAGAATTGAGTCAAATTTATAAAAATAAGAACCATTCCCCAATTGGCACATGATCAAAAGATAGGACCAGTTTTCAGATGAAGTAATCAAAGCTATCTATAACTATATGAAAAAATACTCTAATTCACTATTGATTGGAAAATGCAAATTAAAACAATTCTGAGGTACTACCTCATACCTATTAGATTGGCTAATAGGACAGAAAGGGTAAATGACAAATGCTGGAGGGGATATGGGAAAAATGAGACATTAATGCACTGTTGGTGGAATTGTGAACTGATTCAACCATTCTGTAGAGCAATTTGGAACTATACCCAAAGGGCTATAAAATCATGCATACCCTCTGACCTAGAAACATCACTACTAGGTCTATATTCAAAAAGAGATAAAAAACAAAAAGTAAAAGGACCTCTATGTACAAAAATATTTTTAGCAGCTCTTTTCTAAGTGGAAAGAATTAGAAATTGAGGGAATGCACATCAGTTGGGGAATGGCTGAACAGGTTGTGGTATGTGATTATGATGGAGTTCTTTCATACTATAAGAAATGACGAACAGGATGCTCTCAGAAAAACCTGGAAAGACTTGCATGGGGTGATGCAAAATGAAATGTACTGTGTAAAAAGTACCAACAACAATGTAAGATGATCAGCTGTGAATGACTTAGCTATTTGCAGCACTACAATGATCCAAGACAACTCTGAAGGACTTATGATGAAAAATGCCATCCATCCCCAGAGAAAGAACTGATCGTGTCTGAATACAGATTGAAGCATAAAAAAAGAGAAAGAGAAATTCCATTTAAAATAATGGTATCAAATATAAAATGCTTGGGATTCTACCTGCCAAGCCAAACCCAGGAACTATATAAACACAATTTAAAAACACTTTTCACACAAATAAAGTCAGATCTAAGCAATTGGAAAAAATATCATATTCAGTGCCATATCAGTCAAACTACAAAAAAATCATTTTATAGAGCTAGAAAAAATAAAATTTATCTGGAAAAACAAAAAGTCAAGAATATCAAGGAAATTGATGAAAAATGTGAAGGAAGGTAGCTTGCAAGTACCAGATTTCAATTATATTATATAAAGTGGTAATCATCAAAATAATCTGGTACTGGCTAAGAAATAAAGTGGTGAATCAGTGGAATAAATTAGATACATAAGTGTTGTTCAAGTCTTTTCAGTCATGTCTGATTCTGCATGACTCCATTTGGGGTTTTCTTGGCAAAGGTACTACAATGTTTTGCTATTTTCTTCTGCAACTTGTTTTACAGATAAGGAACTGAGGCAAACAAAGTTTTGTGACTTGCCCAGAGTTATACAGCTAGTAAGTAACTGAGGTCAGATTTGAACTCACAAAGATAAGTTTTCCTGACTTCAAGCCTGGCACTATATCCACTGTACCACCTTGCTGTCCCACCATATACAATGCAGAGTAATAATTGACCATAGTAATCTAGGGTTTGATAAACCCAAAGATCAAAGCCTCTGGGACAAGAACTTACTATTTGACAAAAATAGCTGGTAAAACTGGAAATAGTTTCACAGAAACTAAGAATAGACTAGATTCCTATACTACAAGATCCCTATATGTGTTCTTCTCAATATGTATTCCTTTGGTGTGCCCACTCCCACCACTGCTAGTGTGTGTATTTGTGGAAAAGTGTGCCCTAGGTTTATGATGCAAAAGTCTTATTGCTCATTTTCCTTACTATGTTATTTCACTAATTGTCTGTGCTTTGAATTAAATATGTCCACTAACTAGTAAAAAGAAACATCCTAGTGGGAGTTTGTAAGTTATGGCTTTCTTTAAGTGGATGTATAGCCGTAGAATACCTTAAACCTAGCCTAGCTGGAGCCCTACAACAAAGGTCCCTGTGCACAAAGAATTTATCATCTAGTTGGGGATACAATACAAAAACATATGAAACAAAGGTCATACAAGTATATAATTCCGAATATCTAGCTATATTATATGGGACACAATACTGTTTATGCATAGAATTAGAAAATAGAATGATATGTGATAAAAAGTATTGGTTTATTCCATTAGATTGTGAACTTCTCTTGATGGTGAGAAATGTCTTTTGCCTCTTTTTGTATCTCTAGATTTTAGCACCTAGCACTTGACTTTGATATAGATGGACAGATAATTTAAGCTAGAGCTATCCAGGTTCCACAGAAGAGTTTGAGTTTGAGTTTGAGTTTGGCGTTGAAGGATAGGTAGAATACAAATAAGCAGAGAGGAAGGAAGAGTATTTCTGCAGCAGTGAACTACTTTGGGTAACGGCACAGAGGTAAAAATTAGCAAGGGGGAGTACAAGGGTAAGACTAAAGGGGTAGAGAAAGTAGATATTGGTAGACTGGTCTGCCCCTTCATTCTTGGAGAGTAGAGCCAGATTGTAGAGAGCCTTGAAATTTAGGTGGAAGAGGTTCTTTTTTTTTTTTTATTTTTTAACTTGATACAGCTAGTAAGGAATTTAAATAACTGCTTAATGAGCCAATTTTGGGGAAAAAATACTGATCATGAATTAATGGCTTTGGTTTTAGATCATGGGAGTTACATTATGAAAGTAATACTTTAGATTGATATTCCTAATAGAGAAGTATGTGATAGGAAAGCCAGCTAGGAAGCAAATTAAGTAATCTAGGTCTAGCAAGTATTCTGGCTTCACTTTTATAGAGTGAGATCAGCTACATTTCCCTTCAAGGTTCCAGGAATGCCTTTAGGGGTAGTAGCATGACTTTTTCTAATGAAATCAGCTTAAATACATTCCATTGGATTCCCCTCAGTGGTTGTTAACCAGTAGTAAGCACTCAGTTCCATTTAGTCAATTAACACAAATCAGCTTTTATAAAAGGATATTTATTTCAAAGCTATAGCAAGAACAGAAATTATAAATGTTCCTTAACCCTCAACTCCAACGTCTGAAGGCACATTTCCTTTATACCACCTCAATCCCTAGAAGAATAGGTTCAGACTTAATTTGGTTTTCACTTAGCACTCACTCTACAGTTTTCTTGTAAATCTTCCTTGGTCATACATAGTATGATCATTGGTAAATTCTTCAACTTGAAAAGGCTACAAACCAAGACCAAAGTGAAGGGAGTGTTGGTGCATGGCTTTTTGTTTGCAGACAGACGATTGTACACTCAATGAAGCCTCTGAAGCTGAGATGCAATGAAGTATGAATCAATTTTCTGCTGCTTGTGCTAATTTTGGCCTAACAATTAACAACAAGAAAACACAGGTGCTCCATTAGCCAGCACCTCACCATCCAAACGTGGAACCAATGGTTACAGCAAATGCCATGGATAAATTCACTTACCTTGGTTGTATACTTTCTAGGAATGTACACATTGATAGTGAGGTTGATATACTCATTGCCAGAGCCAGCTTAGTGTTTGGGAGGCTCCAGAGAAAAGTGTGGGAGACAAGAGGTATTAGCCTACTAAACTGAAAGTCTACAGAGCTGTTGTGCTGACCTCATTGTTGTATGCCTGTGAAACCTGGATAGTATACCAATACCATACCAGGAAACCAAATCCCTTACAAGTACAACATAGCTGCTGGATGAGTCTATGTCTCAGCGCCCAGCTAGATTGGGCCTCCTTCCTGACAGCCTTGATTAGTGGACTGGTTGGTTGGCCAATAAAACTGGCATGGTCTCTGCTTCCAGACCTCCTGACAGCTTATTCTCTTGACCTTTTAGAGCTCATAAGGTCATAGTCATCTCCAATCTCCTCAGGCATCTGGCCCTCCCCTTCTTATGGTATAGTCTCTTTTGTCTCTCACTGGAACATAGCCAGGCAGGCAGGATTTCTACCAGCATGACTGGCTCTGAATACCTGGGGCCTTTGGAATGCACCCAGTCCTGGCTACATAGCTATTCATAAAGCTCCTCTTTATTGCAGGGTTAACAGACCTGATCCAGTTATAGAATGTTCATGCTACAAATCTCTCCAAGACACTTCCTTTTCATGTCATCATTGCCTTTCTAGAAGCAGTTTCCCCAACTTCTTCCACATGGTGGATTATATCAGCCCTTCTTTTACACATGCCTGAGGTGAACGGCTTGAACTCGGGTGGAAGTTGTGGAAGTGAAAAGGAAGGGATTCGTTTGAAAGACAAATAGCTTCAGCTTTTCCATTATCTGGTTTTATGTAATTTGCATGTAACAAGGCTGTCTTTGTGTGCAGCTCACTGGGAGGCATGAAGAGAAACACCTCTAGTGTCTCCTCCCCCCACCCTTCCACAAGGGAGACTTTAATTCTGCCAAGACGGGAAGTAGGAGGTGGAGGGCAGAGGCTGACCATTCTGCTCTCATCAGAGAAGAGGTGCTGGGCTAGTTATAGCTGCTCCCTCAAATATCATTAGTCTAGAGGATAGGATTTTCAAGTCCAAACTAAACTCCTGATTGCTATTTCTTAGTAAGCAAGGAGAGTCATAAGATCTATATCCAATGCTCGATTTCCCTCCCCCCCCCATATCAGCTCCACAGTGAAGACATATAGCAAGCGGAAAAGAAAACCATTTTTCCAAGTTGGCAGCAAAACAGAAATCAGAGAAAGAATACATAGGAGAATATATACCAGACAATACAGAATTTAGGAGATCTCCCATTGGGAGTGAGGTACTCAGCTTAACTCAAGAGAGAGTCCTACATCTCATCCAAGGTAAAATCCCCCAAATTTGTTAATATAGCAAACTGTGGCTATGGACATGGTAGAGATTACCAGCTCCTCTCATACCAGCTTCTTCCTAGATTTTTCTCTTTTCCTGGGCTTAAAGAGAGGTTGGAATCATAAGCATCTTTTCTCTAGACACTGGAAGCTAGAAAAACCCACAGAATCTCAAGAGACTGGATCTCTCTTTTCTCACCAACTCTTCTCTGCCCCTCTTACAGGTGCAACCCATTGATCTACATTAATGAGGGAGTCTCATACAAAGGAACCCTGGGGCTCAGGTTACATGTAAACAAAATTTATTGAGGACTATAATTTTTCTGTCTTAATAAATTGCCCTTCTTGGGGCAGCTAGGTGGTGCAGTGGATAGAGCACCTGACTGAAGTCAGGAGGACCTGAGTTCAAATCCGGCCTCAGACCAAACACTTAACACGTACTAGCTGTGTGACCTTGGGCAAGTCATTTAACCCCAATAGCCTCACCAAAAATAAATAAATAAATAAATTGCCCTTCTCCCAATCTGTCAAGAGCTTTAGAATTTAGGTATTTATAACTAAGGTTCATTCCAAAAAATTTGTTGTTTTTGTTGTTTTATGCTGTATGTAGGTCTATCAGGATCAAGTTAAACTCAGATCTCTAGGATTTTATTTGAAAAAAGTCATAAAGAAAGGTCAATAAAATTAATAACAATAATATTTGAGAATCTGAGGAGCAATACTATATCACTACTGAAAATCAAAAGCAATATCAACAGACAGAAGTGATAAAAATATAAATTTGAAATTTCTTGAGAAACCAAGAGGGAGTTAAAAACCAAAGAGAAGGGGAAAAAACTTTTTGCCCCCAAATGACAATATACATAGGTGGAAAGGTAAAACAAAATGCACATAGTGTGGAAATCTTTCAGAAATCCACGAGAAATCCTAACTACACTAACTGAGGAAGAAAATGAAAATGGAAATGTTAATGGTTGGGATATAGGGATATATTTCAGTTCTGAAAAATAAAGGGGCCTTTGGAAAGTAAATGGGCTGTCAGAAGTTTTCTTAAGTGTATTAAATGCAGAAGCTTATAGAAATTATAGGCATGGTACAGGGAGAGGAAATTATTTGGCTACTATTTTTTACTTAGATCTTTTGTTTTTGATTGTTATATGCACTTTGAAATGTTTCCCAAAATGCTGTGGATGTTTTGTGCAATAATTGTAACTAGGTCTCAAAGGGTAGAGTGGAACAGATTAAGGAAGGCCAAAATTAGGAGTCAAGGCATACCTGAAGGGTTGAGTGAAGGCCAACCAACTAAACAAGAAGGCAGAAGCAGGAGTCTCTCTTTCTAAGGCTTATGAGTCCTGAAAGATCTGAAATGTTAAGATCGTTTCAAGGGGTAAAAGAACAGGTGAGATCTTAGTACAGTGAGGCCCAATCCTTGATATTTATCCAAATAGGGGAAGGACAAAGAATTTGGTAAACCCTAGCAGCAAGTTTCAGGGACTTTGGGACATTAAGATTCAGGGGCAGGAATCTCAGCCCTTGTGAAATTAGAGTGTAAAAGCGCTGTCACTGATGATTAGGTGCCAATGTCAGAAGAGAACAAGCAATAAGACTAACCTAATGCTAGCCCAGCAAGCAACCGACACAATGCTCTCTGTATCCTACCTGACTAGAGCCAGAATTTGTCCTGGAGTCTGGGTTGGGGCTAAGCCTACAAGTTAAAGGTAAGTAGGTCCAGCTCCCAGGGTTAAAGGGTAGAAGCAGGAGAAACGATTTTAACACTAATAAGTACATTTAAGGTAATTTTTGTGATTGGTCATAGCTGAAAGTTGTGGGGTACTACCTTTTGGGAGTTCAGAGAATTTGAACTTGAAAAATTAGAGTACTGCTACTGGGTTTTTAATAATAATAATTTATTTGTTTATTCATTTTAAGTCCATCACCCCTCTATATTACCTCCCCCAACTAAAAACCCTAAAATTCTTGTAACATATAGTAAAGCAAACAAATCCACACATTTGCTATGTCCAAAACTGTACATCTCATTTTGCACCTTGAGTCAATCACCCTTCTGTCAGGAGGTGGGTAACATACTTCTTCATTAGTCCTCTGGAGTGATAATTGGTCATTGCCTTGATCAAAACTTTTAAGCTTTTCTAAGTTATTTTTATTTCTAATGTTTTTGTTACTATATGAATTGTTTTCCTTGTTTTTCTCATTTTACTCTGCATCAGATCATGAAAGCCTTCTCAAATTTCTCTGAAACTATTCCTTTTGCCATTTCTTGTGGTTTTCAGTGCATTATAGTATTGCTTCTCAGATCCTTAGAGATTATTTAGTTGTTAGTTTTATTGGTTTATGACCTTTTTTTCAAGTAAAATCCTAAAGATCTGAGTTTGATTTAGTCCCGATAGGCCTCTACACAGCATAAAACAACAACAGAAGATTTTTTGGAAAGAACTTTAGTTATAAATACCTAAATTCTAAAGCTCTTGACAGATTGGGGGCAGGGCTACTTGTTAAGGCAGAAAAATTATAGTCAAAATTTGTTTATATGTAACTTGAACTTCAGGGCTCCTTGGTATGAGATGCTCTATTTCCATTAAATTCACATACCACAGTTTGTCCAACATTTCCCAATTGATGGGTGCCCTCTTTGTTTCCAGTTCTTTGCTACAACAAAAAGATGTTATAAATATTTTTATATGAATTGGTATTTTTCCTCTTTCTTTCATCCTTTTGACTTGTAAGTATAGAAGTGGTTTCACTGGCTCAAAAGATATACAGTTAGTGACTTTTGGGCATATTTAAATTGTTTTGAGAATGAATGGACCAATTTATAGCTTAACCAGCAGTGCACTTGCTGTTTTCATGAAGTTCCTTCCAGTAGTGGTCATCTTTTCCAATCTGAGGGGTGTGAGGTGGAAGCTCAAAATTGTTTTAATTTTCATTTCTCTAATTATTAGTGGTATGGAGCATTTTTTCATCCATATGTTGATCACTTGCATTTCTTCCTTTAAAATTTACCTTTTCAGGTTCTTTGACCATTTATCCCTTGGATAATGGCTCTTGTTCTTATGTATTTGAATTAATTCCTTACATATTATGCATATCAGACCTTTATCAGAGAAACTTTCTGCAAAGATTTTTCCCAATTAATTGTTTCCCTTCAAATTTTAATTGCATTGATTTTGTTTCTGCAAAAACCTTTAAATTTCATGGAATCAAAACTCTACTTTTTATCTTAAGTTGTTCTTTCCCTTATCTGGTCATTAACTTTTCCCCCTCCATCACTGCAAAAGGTATTTTTCTTCTTTCAAGTATTTAGATGTAATGTCATTCAGTGCATATGATTAACTAACTGAAGTTAGGTAATTCATAGTCTATGGTGTCTTTAAATATAAAGATAAATATAATTTCCCCAATTATCTCTCTTTATTTATTTTAGTTGGCTCCTCTTTATAATAAATTTACTTATTTCTAGTTTTCAACATTTACTTCCACAAGATTTTGAGTTCCAAATTTTCACCCCATCTTGCCCCTCCCCCACCCCAAGATGGCATGCATTCTGAATACCCCTTCCCCTAGTCTGCCTTCCCTTCTATCTCTCCCCCCCTTCTCTTATCCCCTTCCCCAATTATCTCTTAATCATGTTTATTTTCTTTTATCTTGTCGGATATCATGATTACTATCCCTGCTTTTTAGTTTACCTGCAACATAAAATTCTATTTTAATCCCTTGTTTTTACTCTGTGTGAATCTATTTTGTGTGTTTCTTCTCAACACATAATTATTTGATTTTGCTTTCTAATCCATTCTGCTATCCTTTTTGATTTTGTAGGTGAATTCATTCCATTGATGTTCATGGAAATATCTGTTATTTGGGTATTTCTAGTTTTCAGGGAGGCCATTCCTTGGGTAAGATTCCATAACTCCTTCACTAAACTATTTTCTTGCTTTCTAATTCCTTCCTCTAGACTCCTAATTTCATTTATAATATATTTATTTCTTGTTTGATGTCTTCCCTGGACAGCTAAAAAAAAACTATTACAGACAAGTCATACTTTGGTCGAGATTCACGGGTAGTCACTGTGACATTATTCCCTTTCCATAGGCTTGTGTCATGGACATCTTTAGATGCATAAGATTTCTCTGTTATAGTTATCTTCTGTTTATTCATATTTACATCTTTGCTTTCTGTATTGGAATTCTTGGTCTGTGCTGGTTTCCAATTGCTTCTGTATACTTGGATGGGATTAAGAGCTCCTATTTGTTTTCAATTTGTATTGTCTGAGATCCTGTTGGCTCTACCCTCTGCTGATAACTGTTGTGCACATAGTTCTGGCACTCTAGGTTTGTCAGTATTTTCAGGATAGAGAACATTAAGCTTTTCAAAGCTGACTGGAGCAGCTTGGTTCAGTGGCTACAGACTTCTGAGGTATATGGAGTGATTACACCTTCTCTTTTGGAGCTTTGCTGGGTCTTCTCCAGTGCTTAACTGCCCTGGGTCCTCTCTTTTTTTGAAGCATTTATGTTTTCCTAGATCCTGTATTGAGAGCATCTGGGGCCATTCTTAGACTCCCTGGGGCTTCCTGGCTAAAACTATCAGAGGCACTAAGAGCTGGAAGGCTCTTAGCTTCAAAGGCTGTACTTGCTGCCTGACTCCTCTATTTGAGCTTCCCCTCACAGTATATCTTTTTACTAATTTTTTTTGTTTTGTTTTTGGGTTGGGCAGTGGGGGTTAAGTGACTTGCCCAGCGTCACACAGCCGGTAAGTGTTATGTGTCTGAGGCAGGATTTGAACTCAGGTCCTCCTGAATCCAGGGCCGGTGCTCTATCTACTGCACCACCTTGCTCTTTTTTTTACTAATTTTAATAAAGGTACTTGGTAGTTTGTTCATTTCCTAATCATTATTTGGTCTGACATTCTTTTGTTTTTATTTCTTTTGAGTACATATGTTGGAATTTAACCATTCACTTGGCCATTTTAGCCAGAAATTCTCCTTTCTTTGGATTTTTAAAGTTGTATTCATTTCTATAAGTAGAAATAAATGTTTTTCATATATTCTGTTTCATTTACAATTAACATGAGCACACAAGCATAATTTGAACTATTGTGTAATGCACAGAGCTAGTTGCCAAATGATTAATAAATCCACATAGAATATTGTACCCTTTTCCAATCAGTTCTGACCCAATAGTGTTATGTGATTTTCAGTTTAAATTTAGCATAATTATTGTACTGGAACAATATAGAATTTGAATTGTAGAGTATTCCTTGACTTTTTGTTGTTATTGCCAGATAGCACACTCTAAGATTTCATTATTTATATTAAGACACTTTCCCCTTCCATTTTGTCCCATAAATCAAGGATTTCTTTAATAGTCCATCCCTATCTTCTATATTTATGTTTCTTATATAAAGGGGAATGGCTGAACAAGTTGTGGTATATTAATGTAATGGAATACTATTGTACTATGAGAAATGATGAGCAGGCAGATTTCTGAAAAAACAAAAAACAAAAAACAAAAACAACTTGGAAAGACTAATATGAACTCTGATGAGTGAAGTAAGCAGAACCAGGAGAACATTGTACACAGTAACAGCCACATTGTGTGATGATATACTATGATAGACTTAGCTCTTCTCAGAAATACAATGATCCAAGACAATTTCAAAAGACTAATGATGGAAAATGCTATCCAAATTCAGAAAAAGAACTGATGGAGTGTGAATTCAGATCGAAGCATATTATTTTCACTTCAGGTGTTTTTTTATGTTTTTTTTTCTTTTGTTTCTTTTTTCACAACATGACTAATGTGGAAAAATGTTTAACATAATTGCATATGCATAACATATATCAGATTGCATACCATCTTGGGGAGTGGGTAGGGGAGGGAAGGAAGGAGAAAAAATTGGAACTCAAAATCTTATAAAAATGAATGTTGAAAGCTATCTTTACATGTAATAGGAAAACTACTATTTACATAAAAATATGAAACATGTAGAAATATTCTGACCTGATAATATTCCTAAAGATGTTTGGACTACCTATCCCATGCCTTTTTTTTAAGAGGAGGAACTAATTTTAATTTTCCCAAAGTCTTGAAAGACGTGCAGACAGTAAAGTCCATGAGGTAAGGAGGAGGCAGAATACCACAGTAGGTTATGCTCCCCCTTCTCCTAGGAGGAGTATAGGTCTTAAGAGGTTTATAAAAGAAATTGGAAACATTGTGTTCTTAAGGAGTTTGTAGTCCAAGTAAGGAGACTATATGTGGGAAGTGTATCTTATCATGGTAATGTAAAATAGAATTTCTTAGTGGGAGATAGAGAGCTGGACATGGGATCAGAAAGACATTAATTCAGATCTTGTTTTTGATCCTTAAGATTATAGAGTCAGAGTTAGAAGGAATGTCAGAGACTATCTAACCCAACCCTCTCTTTCTAGAGATGATGAGACTAAGGTCTGTACAAGTTATAGGATCATACATTTAGAGCTGGAAGGGACCTTATAGGCATCTAGTCCAATACCCTCATTTTATAGATGAGGAAAATGAGGAATAAAGAGGTTAAACAACTTGCCTAGAGATAGAGCTAGGATTTGAAACCACGTTCTCTAACTCCAAAGCCAACATTCTTTCCCCTATACCACATTACTATGTGAACATGTGCAAATCATTTGACTTCTTGGAGTCTTACTTTCCTCTTCTGTAAAATGGATGGCATCCTGATTTATAGGGGCTATTACGAAGCTTAATGAAATAATCTCTGTAAAGGGCTTTGTAAACTTTAAAATGTAATATAAATATCTGTTTATTGTCATGTTGGACCAGTGGAGCAGTTTTATTGAGATTGTAATATCACTTTCCCTTTGTTCTGCTAGATGTGTTTAGCTTTCACTAGCTAATTAGTTCTTTTTATTAATGCCTTTACCTTCCTCCTTCCATTTTAACTAAGAGTGTAAGTGAGTAACGAGGCTTATGGGAGTAGACAGAATGGAAAAGTTCAGATGCTTGGTTTCCTTAAACATTCTCTTATTTTGATCACAACATAAACAAAATTTCTAACCTTTCATTTCATAGAAAAATCTTAATGTTAAATTTATTTTTTACTCAAGAAATTGACTTTTTTTTAACCAAAAACATTATGATTTGGGCACTCTTTTTTTAAAAAGCTAATCTGATCCTTTAGAAATTCACATTGAAAACCAAGCCACCCTCCAAAAAATCTCAAAACAAAATATCATGGACTATATTTTGCATTAGCATTAGTAGCACATTCTTCTACTGAATTTGACTCTTTTTGTTGTTGTTGGCATATGAAGTGATCATGGTAAAAAAGCCATTGTACCATTATACGGGCCGCACGCCGACCTTCTGCCAGTCATGCGCCAGTACCCACTTCTCTTAAAAGAAGTGCACTGCCAGAGTCTTACCCACTCCTGGGTCTTCGGTCCTCAGCCGGATCACCACACAGAGACAAGCCATCGGGAGGCACCAACACCAGAGCTTTATTCAGAGGCCAACACAGCAAACCATCATAGCAAGCCCAAACAGCAAGGCCAGAGCAACAGGGCAGGAGCCAGGGGAGCGCGCACGTGTGTGATCTGACCACGCTTGTTCCTAAGTACCTACTTAGCCCCTCCTCCCCAGCCCGCTACTAGCCAATGATTGTAGGGTCAGATACCGGAAGGGGCTGTCTGAGTTTAGCACACCAAGGGGGAGGGAGTGACGTAGGAGGCTAGGATTGGATACAGGAAGGAGGCATCTGGGATTGACGCATAGACAAGAGTACGTGACCTAGGAAGTCAGACTCAGGAGGGGACTGGGTCAGTGCTGCACAAAGGGACCCGGAGGTCAGGAAGGTCACAAGAGGCATCTGGGGATGACGTTGCATATAGGGAGGGGACTAAGCAGAGGGAACTCAGTCATCTGCCATCCCACTCCCACGTGGCACCGCCCCTTGCCTCAGGAGCTCAGGCTCGGCTACTTCCTTGCACCCAGCTTATCTCATAGCACTGCCCAATTGCCTCATGGCTTCTCCGTATCCAGCCCATCCCAGTACACACGACTCTGCCTACCACAGTCCCTGCCTCGACTTCCAAAATACCCAGATCTTACCCTACCCTTGCCACAGTACCCGGCCTGGCAGCTGCCAACATCAGACAGTCCCTCACATACCATATCTTTTAAGTACTTTCTAAAATAGGATTTTGGTTAAAGATCAGTTCCCTTACATGATAATGCCACCTTTTCCAGAAACTATTAACTTTTTATTTTTTAAATTTAAAAATTTCAATTAGCAGGCATTTATTTTCTCTCCCCTCCTTACTCCCTCAATGGGTAAGAAAAAGAAAAAGAAACAAAATTCTTTTAAGTTATATGCATAGTCAAGCAAAACAAATTCCCATATTGGCCATATGAAAACCTTTGCCTCATTCTTCATCTTGGAATCCATTGCCACCCTGCTAGGAGATGGGTACCATGCTTTATCAAATTCTCTAGATTCATGATTAATCAGTGCATTGATTAGAGTTCTTAAGTCTTTCAAAATAATTTGTCTTTGCAATGTTATTATTGCATAAATTGTTCTTGTTCTTTTCACTTCACTCGATATCAGTTCAACTAATCTTCCTAAGTGTCTTTGAAACTATTCCTCTAGTAATTTCTCATGGCACAATAATGTTTCATTAGATTAATATAAATCAATCTGTTTAGCCATCTTCCAATTGGTACATACTTCTTCCATTTCCAGTTCTTTGCTGCCAAGAAAAAAAAAAGAGCTGTTATAAATACTTTTGTATATATGGGTCCTTTCCCTCTTTTTGATAACTTTGGTCAATAGGTAGTAGTTGTGTTACTGTATGAAAGGATATATATATATATATATATGTGTGTGTTTGTGGGTGTGGGTGTGTGTGTGTAATTTAGTAACTTTTTGGACATAGTTCCAAATTGCTTTTGAGAATGGGTGAACAAATAGATAAGTGGCCAAAATATGTGAACAAATAATTCTCAAGAAAGTAAGAAAGTGAGTGAACCAAGTCATGGCTCTACCCAGAGTCCTCTGACAATTGTCACTTTCCATTTTTGTTAGTTTTGTCAATCTGAGGGGTATAGTAAAATGTCAGATTTGCTTTAATTTGCATTTCTCTAATTTTTAATGATTTGGAACAATTTCTTTTTCAAATGGCTCTTGATAGCTAGATTTTTTCCTTTGAAAACTATCTGTTCACATCCTTTGATTATCAATTGGGGAATGCCTCTTAATCTTATAAATTAAAATCAGTTCCCTATAAATCTTAGAAATGAGACTTTTATCAGAGAAATTTGCTGCAAAGATTTTTTCTGTTTCCCTTCTAATCTGAGCTGCATTCAGCCTAATCTCTCTTTTTCAAAAAAAAATTTTTCAGTTAATGAAAATCAACCTTCTCTCCCTTCTACCATTTTCTAGCTTAACAAATCCCTTGTACCAAATATGCATAGATGTGGAAAACAAATTCCTTCATTGGCCATGTCCAAAAAATAAACATGTCTCAATATGTACCCTAAGTCAGTCTATCATCTTACTGTGGGGAGGTAGATATCATGTTTTTATCATAAGTCCTTTGGAATCATAATTAATCATTGTGTTGATCAGAGTTTCCTGCCTTTCTTTATAAAGATGAAGGAGGTGGTAAGCAAGGAGGAGTGTGCTCAGCATTAATGTCTAGATTTGATGCAATCTATTAACTTTTAAAAGTAGAATATATTATTTTCTAATACTCTTACATTTCTTTAAGTTAACTGACTTGAAATACAACCTGACAATAATTATCATATTGTATAGGGAAATTTTACCATATATAAGCAATAAGTATTTAATGTCGTAATTTTTGACATTTTTGACAAATTTGTCTTTTTTTTGAATTTGTTTTAAAAGGAGAGGTAGACTTTTAAGGAATTTTTCATTTTTATTTGTAAGGACTTTAGGTAAGGGAACAGAACAAAAAGGAATGATTCTGTTTCTCTTCTAGCCCAGAACATGTAACTGTCTTTTTACCATATTTTTTTGTTTTGATTGCTGAAGTGAAAGAAAAAAAAGAGTGAAGTATAAGGGAAGACAATAGAAAGAGAAAGGAAAACAATAAGAAAAGAGAATGGGGGGAGGGGACATTTTCATGAACCCAGAAGTGGAAAAGTAAAGTGAAAATGACTGAAGATAAAACCAAATACTATCTCTACTTTGTTTCATTCAGCCCATGCTTTAAGATACAAGACACCAAACTAAGCTGAATTGGGAAGATACAAAGATGAATAAAAACCAATTTTTGACCTCAAGATCTTATAATCTAGTCTAGAGGAGAAACTGAGAGCTATACTACAAAACAGAATGTGATGAATACATAGTGGTTTAAAAAAAGTATAGAAGTTTAGGACTTAATCCTTCAGGATTCCAATGGATCTGTGGTCTCCTTGATTTGGGTACTCACTCCAACTGGAGCTGAAAGAGACATCCATAGCTACCTAGTCCAATCTATACCCCAAAAGCAATTTCCCACAATAACATTTCTGACAAATGCTCTTTCAGCTTCTACTTGAAAACCTCTAATGAGGGGAAGCTCACTACCTCTTGAGATGGTCATTTCTTGTTTTGTACAGCACTAATTGTTGGCAGAGGACAACTAGGAGGCACTGTGGAGAGAGCACTGAGCTTACAGTGAGGAAGACTTGAGTTCAAATCTAGCCTCAGAAACTCCCTGGTTGTGTGACCTTGGGAAAGTCACTCTGTTTGCCACTGGAGAAGGAAATGGCAAACCATTCCAGTTTCTTTGCCAAGAAAATCCCACGGATGGAGAGAGAGAGAGGTCCACAGGGTCACAAAGAGTTGTACGTGACTGAAAACAACTTAATAACAACAATTGTTGGCAATATTTTTTATGCCATCAAGTCAAATTTGCTTCTTTGCAACTTTCATTCATTGCTCCTGCTTCTGCTGTGTAGAGTCAAAAAGAACAATCATGATCACTCTTTCATCTGACAGCCTTTCAAGTACTTGTAGACAGCTATAATGTTTCCTTGAGTCTCCTCTTCTCTAGGCTAACCATGTCCTTTTCTTCCAACCATTCTTTATATGACATGAACTCAAAGCCTTTCAGCATCCTTGTTGTTCTCCTCTGAATGCTCTCCATATTATCAAAGTCCTTAAGCTGTGGCACTCAAAACTATAGATGTGATCTGACTGAAGCAAAGTGCAAACGGACCATACTTTTTCATTCCTGGAAACTTTGCCTCCCTTAATGCTGTTTAAGATCACATTAGCTTTTTTGATTGCCACATCACACTGCTAATTTGTATTAACCTTACCTTCCACTAAAACCCACAGATCCTCTTTCAAACTACTAATTACACCTCCCCCAAAGTTGATTTTTTGGGGACAACAGTAAGATTTTCCATTAATCTTTATTGGATTTCATCTTATTATATTAATTCAGTACTCTATCTTGTCAAAAGCTTTTAAGATTATGACTCAGTCATCTAGTGTATTAGCTGTGTATGTTACTTTGTGCTTTTAAAAACATTATTCTGAGGAGGGGTCTATAGGCTTCACTAGACTGCCAAAGCAGTCTATGACACAGAAAAGGTTAAGAAATCCTGCTATAGTGCATGCTGACTGTCCATCATTTTTTCCTTGTTCTTTTTATGTGACTGGCCCCTCTTTTCTTCTAGGCATATACTTCCCTGATGATATTTTTATACCATTTCTCCTGCATATTCCCACATTTGTAATGTTCTACAGTCTGTTCATACCTGCTTTTCCATTTGCCATTGAACTTCATGGTCATTTAGGTGATCCTCAACTTAAATTTTTTTGTAGTTTGTGGCATTTCATTCTTTGTAGTCACATAGCATCACCAGAAGAATGTTGCTATTAAAAAGGTAAGCCTTTGTTCCAGATACAAACTTGGGGACATCCAAAAAACCAGGTGATCCCTCAAAGGCAATATAACCCATTCTCCTCCTTTTCTAATCTATTGTCTATTTGCCATGTCTGATTAAGTTTATGTGCATTGATGGATAAACTTTATGTATTATTAACACAGCTACATATAATAGTCTATATAATAGACATTAGGCATTCTTCATACATTTGTTCTTCCCCATTTGAGTATCTCAAACAACTTCATCATTACAAAAAATGTTACTGAGAAATTGAAGGAATTAAAATAGGCAATGTAGAAACAAAACTATCACTCTTTGCAGATTATATCATGGTATACTTGGAGAATCCTACAGAACCAACTAAAAAACTAATTGAAATAATAATTTTTAGCAAAGTTGCAGGATATAAAATAAACCCATATAAGTTGTCAGCATTTCTATATATTTCCAACAAAATCCAGTTGCAAAAGATAGAAAGAGAAATTCCATTTAAAATAACTGCACACAATGTAAAATACTTGGGAGTCTACCTGCCAAGACAAACCTAGGAACTATATGAACACAATTATAAAACACTTTTCACACAAAGTCATATCTAAACAATTGGGAAAATATTAATTACTCATGGGTAGGCCAAGCCAATATAATAAAAATGCCAATTTTATCTAAATTAATTTACTTATTCAGTACCATGCCTATCAAACTACCAAAAATTATTTTATGGAGCTGGAAAAAATAATAAAAAAATTCATTTAGAGGAACAAAAGGTCAAAATAATCAAGGGAATTAATGGAAAAAAATGTAAAGGAAGGTGGCCTAGCCAAAGCAGATCTCAAACTGTATTATGAAGTGGTAATCATCAAAACAATCTGTCACTGGCTAAGAAATAGAGTGGTGGATCAATGGAATAGGTTGAGCACATAATACACAGTAGTAAATGACCATAGTAATCTATTGTTTGATAAACCCAAAGATCCAAGATTTTGGGACAAGAACTCACTATTTGACAAAAACTGTTGGGAAAACTGGAAAGCAGTTTGGCAAAAACTAGGTATAGACCAACATCACACAACATATACAAAGATAAGGTCAAAATGGGTACATGATCTGGACATAAAGGGTGTTACCATAAGCAAATTAGAGGATGGAATAGTTTTATCTGTCAGATGTATGGATAAAGGAAGAATTTATGATCAAAAAAGAGATAGAGAGTATTACAAAATACAAAATAGATAATTTTGATTACATTAAATTTAAAAGTTTTTGCATAAACAAAGCCAATGCAGCCAAGATTAGAAGAAAAGCAGAAAACTAGGGAAAAATTTTTGACAGCAAATTTCTCTGATGAAGGCTTTATTTCTCAAATATATAGAGAATGGCATTAAATTAATAAGAATTCAAGTTGTTCCCCAATTTATAAATGGTCAAAGGATATGAACAGGCAGTTTTTGGATGAAGAAATCAAAGCTATCCATAGTCTTATGAAAAAGTGCTCTAAATCACTATTAATTGAAGAAATGCAAATTAGAACAAATCTGAGGTACTACCTCACACCTAACTGATTGGTTAGTGTGACAGAAAAGGAAAATAACAAATATTGGAGGAGATGTGGGAAAATTGGGACACTGATGCATTGTTGTTAGAATTGTGAATTGATCCAACAATTTTGGAAAACAATTTGGTACTATGCCCAAAAGCCTATAAAACTGCAAATACCCTTTGCTCCAGCAATACCACTACTAGGTCTGTATCCCAAAAAGATTTTTGAAAAATGAAAAGGACCTATATATACAAAAATATTTATAGCAGCTCTTTTTATGGTGTCAAAGACTTGGAAATTCCTCATCAATTGGGGAATGGCTGAACAAGTTGTGATATATGAATGTAATGGAATACTAGTGTGCTATAAGAAATGATAAGCAGGATGATTTCAGAAAAACCTGGAAAGATTTACATGAATTGATGCAAAGTGAAGTGAGCAGAACCAGAAGAACGTTGTGCACAACAACAGCAATATTGTACGATGATCCCTGTATTCACTAAGCTATTCTTAGCAATACAGTGATCTAAAATAATTCTGAAGGACTCATGATGAAAAATGCTATCGACCTCCAGAGAAAGAACTGATGGAGTCTGAATGCAGTTTGAAGCACACTTCCCCCTGCTCTTTCATTCTTTTTCTTTTTTTGGTCTGTGTTTTCTTTCACATGACTAAAATGAACTATGTTTTGCATGGCTGCACATGTATAACCTATATCAAATTGCTTATCTTTTCAGTGAGGTGGGAGAAAAGAGAAGAAGAGAAAGAATATGGAACTCAAAATTAAAAAAAAAGAATATTAAAAGTTTTTTTACGTGTAATTGAAAAAAAATGAAATAATTGGAAAAAAAGGTTACTGAGAGAATATCAATAACTACCAACTCATGTTTGCTTTCTCCACCTCAAGCACTTATATTAATAAAATGAATACACAAACAGAAATTCATACGGGTTCTGTACTAATCTTCTTTACTGATGCAAAGTTTTGTTGGTGTTTTTTTTTTTTTGTTTTTACACTATACCCACCTCCCATTCAGCCATCTCTTGTAACAAAGAACATTTTACTAAAAACAACCAACACAGTGACATCTGACACAATGTACCTGTAGTTGACCATTTCTCTATCAAGAGGAGAAAGGTGTGTTTTGTTATTGCTTCCATGATAATATTTCCAAAGCTACTGTTACATTCTGATGTACACTAAAAGGTATGCTTTCTTCAGAAATGATGAACTGAACTTAGTTGAAGAGAATCAGATATATGATGCTTGCCTGAACTTGTGGGATATATTATCAAATCTCTGATCATCTCTTTGATGTATTCTTTTCCCAGAACACATTTTATTTGGAAAAGTACAACTTCCCACCACATGCAGATACCTGGGGAATGCCAATTGCTGACTGCCATTACCAGAAGATTAGTAGATTGGGCCATGCAGAATAAATAAAGATAGGAATTTAAGGAAGTCAGTAAACATTTTTTAAGTGCTTACTATGTGCCAGACACTGTGCTAAATGCAGAGGATGCAAAGAAAGCAAAAGATAGTCTCCACCTTGGGTGGGGACAGTAGCGGTGGAGACAGCAAACAAACTTGTATATACTAGCTATATACAGGATAAATAGGGAATAAGTAACAGAGGGAAGGCACTAGAATTAAGTGGTATTTGGAATGGCTTCCAGTGAGACTCATAACAATATAGCAACGATGCTGCAAGATCCCTAGAACCTTACTTGGCTATTGATTCCCACATACTGCTGAATTTCACAAACACTGTCTGACTTTGACACTCAATTAGTAGTACTTATTAAAGCACTGATCTCTTAAACAAATACATTCCATTTAGTGATCCAGATGTGGGAGGAGCCTTTGAAACTTGTCTCCAGTTTATGATTTCCATTGCCTTCACTTGCCCTAAACCCACTACCAACCTTATTTCCTCCTCTTAGGGTCTCTTACCATCTTTTCCACTGGGAAGACTACTATGATCTATATGGGAGTTTTGGGGAAAAAACAGCTGACTATTACAGATACACAGGGTCATGTTCATCTTCTATCCATTGGCCTCTCTTACAATCTAACATTTCCTCTGCGTCATATTCCTTCTACAACCCTACACATATGTTAGCTGGCTGTTTCCTTTGTAGTTGTGGACATTTTGTAGTGTATAATAAGAATGACATAAAGTTAGATTTGGAAGAGACTTTAGAAGCCAAGTAGTTCAACCTGTACTGACCAAGAATCCTTTATTAATATCTAATGTTGTTAACAAGTGGTCATCTGGCTTTTGCATGAAAGCCTCTCTTTTGGGGAGGGGGAGAGGAAGGGAACTCATTATCTCTCAAGGCAGACCATTTTAATTTGACATCACAGTAGTTACGAGAAGAATTTTCCTTATGTTGATCTGAAATTTATTGTTTCTACCCATTACTGCTGGCTCTTCCTTCTGATTACAAAAAGAAGTATTTTTTTTTAACAGAAAATACCATTGCTTGAAAATAGCTGTCATGTCCATTTTAAGTCTTCTTTTCTCCAGATTAAACATCATCAATTCCTTCAGACAGTCCTTATATATCATGGCCTCTAGTATCCTTATCAGGGCAGAATACAGTGGAACTAATATTCCCCTTATTCGGGCCTCTAAATGCAACCTATGATAGCATTGTTTTTAGTTGCCATGTCACAGTGATGACTTACTTTAGACTTTCAGTTCATCTTTTTCACATAAACTGGCATATAGTCATGCCTACCCCATCTTGTGTTTGTGAAATTGATTTTTTTAAACCTCAGAGTAAGACAACATTTACCTTTAGCAAATTTTTTCATTAGACCTAGACTTTTGTTCTAATTCAATTTTTTTGTACCTAGTTTTTTTTTTTTTATCCCACTTCATGATATTTGCAAACTTGGTATTCATGGCATACTTTTACAAAAGTCATTGCCAAAAATATTGAACAATAAAGGGGCAAGGATATATTTTTGAATCATTTCACTTGAGATCTTACTTCAAGGTGACATTTCCCTAAAAGTGAATACTCTTTGGGCCTAGTTATTCAATCAGTTCTGAATCTACCTAATTGTACTGTCATCAAACTCACATATGTTTATCTTCAACAAATTCATTTCAATGAACATTGGCACTATTCTAGACACTAGGGATTCTAGTTTTGATCTGCATTTCTAGGCTTATTTCATATAACTCCCCATTTATACACTCTGCATTCTACCCGAACTGGAATCCTAGTTGTGTACTGGATTTGCCATTCTAACTCCCAACTTTGTGCATTTCCACAAGCCCAGAATTTGATGAACTCTATTTCATGTCATCAGCCAGTGGTAAAGGAAACTAACACTCATTGAGGGCCAGGAAAGGCCTTTATTACACGTAAGGGTATACGGTCTAGCATGATCTAGTGGTATGCCTCCAATAGGGTAGTGCCCTCTCAGTTGAGTTTGTTCCCATAAGACGGTGGGGTAATGGGCAGAGGACTGAATTTGGAGTCAAGAGGATCCAAGTTCAAATCCTACCTCAGACCTGACTATGACCAATCACTTAACCTCTCTATGCCTAAGTTTTCTCATCTGTAAAATGAGTGGGTTGTACTCAATGGCTTCTGAGATTCCTTCCATCATATGATTCTATGATTGTTATGTTGCACAGAGTCCCATTTTTAAATGTTATTCCCATGATACCAAGGCAAAGCAGCTTCTGTTTCTGTGAAACATCTACCAGAGAAACATATGGAGGGACCAATTTTTAATCTGGAATATGGAGCAACCAAATACTGAATGCATTGTATTGTTGTAGGAAAATTTGGCCATGGGCAAGTACCATGCTCAACCATGATACAATTGAGAGTTATTATAGTGCAGAAGCAATTTTATCTCCTGTTTAGTCCTTTTTATTTTACTATTAGCCTATGACTGATATGTGTTATGAGGAATAACTGAGCTCCTAATTGATTTCAGAGGCCTTGCCAAAATTTCCCTGTAAACTATGTTCTATTTTACATCGTCTCTGCTAGAGGCCTGTAAAATAAAGTTCTTTAAAATGGAATGTGGAAGATAACTTCAAACACAGGATCTGACAGCATTTGTTTGGCATTATGTAGACAGCTATTACGCCTGCTAAATTCGTATTCTGTGACTTCTGCATATTTATTCTGAAATGCAAAAAGATTAAATGTACCAGTAGAAATATGCGTAAAGTAATTAAAATTAGTCCATCACACTTAATAATTTGTTGTATAAGTTAAGTTGTTATATTTATTTGGAAAACCAGTTGGTCTTTTCTGGGTACTCACTAAGTATGCACAGCAGAGAAATGGAAAGCAAAGTCCTTACCCTTCAGTAGTTTATAACTGAAGACACCAAATCTGCATATGTAAATCACTAGATATTGGCTCATAGGAAAATCAAAAGAAAGCATGAAAAATTATCTGTGGGTGATTGTTCATTGCATTATGTAATTGTGACCTGTGTGAATCTAATGAATAAAAAGTTATTTTTTAAAAGCCAGTGATGAAAAAAGGAAATAATACTGACCAATACTAGAGATTTAATTTGTTACTGATAGTCTTTTATGTACATTGATCAATCTGATACCTTTATTATTTAGCATAAACTTCTTGTCGTTCAGTGGTTTCAGCTGTGTCCAACAGTTTGTGATCCCATTTGGGGTTTTCTTGGCAATGATACTGGAGTGGTTTGCCATTTCCTTCTCCAGTTCATTTTACAGATGAGGAATTGAGGCAAATAGGGTTAATTGACTTGACCAGGGTCACATAGTAAGTGTCTGAGACCAGATTTGAACCCAGGAAGATGAGTCTTCCTGACTTCAGGTCCAGCATTCTATCCACTGTGCCACCCAGCTGCTCTTAACATAAACTTTGCCTTTCATATAATCATTTCAAATGTAACCAGGAATCTGGTCCTTCCCTATGGATGAAATAGTTAATGTTATTTAAAATCTAGCTAAAACACAAAAGTTTCTCGTCATAATCAGCTTTCTTTTGCTCCTAGGAAAAATAAAATTATGTGCTCCATAAGAAATTATATTCATGAAGTGAATATATTTTATGAATACATTTTGTGAAAAAAAGATATTCTAGTATTTTGGAGCTAGAAGAAATATTGTGTGGTTTTGACCTTTGTTCTTGAAGAGGACCATGACATCAGGAAGATGATAACATGACTTGTAATTGAATTGGATTATAGTGAGGGAAGTAGTCTCCCTTTCTCCTCCAGAGCCACGTGGGTGTAGTAGCCAGATATAGATCAGGATGACTGGAGATGGCCCAGGATTCAGTGGGAGACCTTGGTCTTTTTAAGCTAAGGTCTTTCCGAATTCTCACTTTGTGTGAGGCAATGCTCATTCAGTGAATAGGCCTGTTGAAGAAGTGAGTCAAGGGATGGCCCTTTTACTAAAAAAAAAAAAATCACACTAATCTTATCCTTACTTTTTCAGGTAAGGAAATTAAACCTTAGAGAGGTTATGTAACAACCTCAAAATCACAGGTAATGGTTAAAAGAATCCACCTCTTCATTTTTTTTCATAATTATTTAGCTAGTCACTTAATTATAATACAATTTGGGGTTAATATTGTCAACTGTTTATTCATTTTCAATAGATATAGTTACTCTTTATTTTTGAAGCTTTCAAAGCCTTGATTTTTTTGTTGTTATTTTTCTTTGTCATTGTCTGGGGAGGGGAGACAGTTTGCTGTACATCATGGTATATATTTACTAATTTTGTAGAAAGCTCTTTTGTCTTAGCTTATATTGGGAGTAGACATTTCTTCTAACTTTCCTGTTTTTCTTAATAAACTTACGAACATTTATTCCTCCACTAGATTTGCTTTTGATTCTTTTTTACTTTGTCACCATCCCTCAGCTGCCTTTTTACCCTGGAAATTTCCTCAGTTCATATGGCTGTATTACTTTCAATCTCTGTGTCCCCTTTTCTCATTGGTGATTTCTTTCCATTTTGAGGAAAGGGCCAAGTTAGCCATCCTTCATTTCTCTCCCAGAAATGCTTTGGATTCTCTGTGCTTTGCCTCAACAACCTTGAAACTTTTAGCTCCCTTTTATGCATTTTCTTCCCCCATTAGAAAGTAAACCTCTTGAGGGCAAGAACTGCCTTTCTTTTTGCTTATTTTTACTAATCCTAGCACTTAGCCCAGTATCTGGTACATAGTACCCTCTTTAATAATAAATGCTTGTTGACTGACTATTTAATTGCTCATTTCAATAAATGAACATATTTTCACACTTTGTCTCTTCACCATAGGTTCTTATGCCAATTTAATTTTTGAAACAAATTCTGAATAAATATTTGAACCAAATTCTGAAAAAAGTGTATTTATAGTTGACAATTCTAGCAGTTTCTATTTCCACAGTACCGCTCACATTTATCCTCTTCTCTTTATTCACATATATCAACTCTAAGTTAGACCATCTTTGTTTCTTGCCTGGACTATTTCAATAGCCTCTTAATTGACTGTCTTGCTTCTAGGTTCTCTCTTCTCTCCAATTCATTCTCAACACAGATATCAAAGTTGATATTCCTAAAGTACAGGTTTGACTATGTCATTTCTTTGCTCAAAAACCCTATTTATTCCTTCTTGACTCTAGGATAAAATACAAATTCTTCTGATTGCCATTTAAAGCCCTTCACAATTTGCCTTCAGCCCATCTTTCTAGGCTAATTGTGCATTTCTTTTCTTCACACAGTTTATATTTCTACTCAACTGAACTCCTTACTGGGCCCAGTTCACAATATTCCATCTCTTGCCTCATGTCTGGAAAGTACTTCCCTCTTCAACTATTCCTACTATTCCCACCTTAGTACACTATTTTTTAAAAGCTGAGTTGAGATGACTAAATGATATCAACTGATAATCATAGAGGAAAGCACACCGGTGGGCAGTATGTGAAATACATAGTACTAGACAAACATGGAGTCCTCAAATCCATCAATGCCAACCCTAGAAACCTGAAGGGTTGTAGTAGCCATGCTCTAGGGACCAAATTTGTCAGTAGAGTTGAGATATATCAGCTCAGAGAATGGAACTGTTTCATTTTTTTTGTCTTGATATTTTGAGCACTTAATATATCGTAGGAGCTTAATAATTGTTAGTTGAATTAATGAACATAGTGAATAACATCTTTATAATCTTTCTTATAATGTGTTAATGACTGACATAGTTATGTTGCTTCATTATTATTATCATTAAGCAAAGATCCTTGTGATCTGATTCATAACTTCATAATTGATATAATCCCTTTAAAGAGCCAAAACTTTTTTTAAGGGCATTATTCCTTCTATTTATAGTTTTCTTGGAAATATTATGTGCACCACTTATATTGATTCCTTTGCCCACCTGCCAGTTTTCTTATTCTTAGGCAGCTCTAAAGTACCATAATCAGTTTGTCATTCTCTCCACATGGGACCAAGCCAAAACCCTTAGCTTCCTCTGTGGGATCCAGCTGATAAACAGTACTTCTTTCCATTAGATATTTCCACTTATACATTGTCCATAATGCAATTGGCAGAGAAGATCCATATTGCTTTGATTCTAGTCATGGCTGAACTGACTTCTAATTGTCAAGATACTAGACTGTAGCTGGCTAGGATTTATTTCTGCAATAGTAAGACTTAGATATTAAGTAAGACAAATATATAATAATATATAACAAATAATTTAATGGTTGAAATTTTTATTAATATTACAAGTAATTGTGTAAATTTAGCTCATTTCCTACATAACATTTGTCCCACCAAATCCACGTCTAAAGGTGGCATCACTGCTAAATGAGTCCTTGTCTACTACCACTTTCTGGGTCCTGAAGTGACTCTTACAAGTCACTCCTTGCTTCTTGGTGCAGCAATGTGGGGCTAGCTACGAAGTCCTGACTCTGGGATTCTGGGACACCAAGATGCCAGGCCCTGGGACTCTGGGAAGCTAGAATGTCAGGTCGCCCATATGGAAGAACACCAGCGTGTCTACTCTTCACCTGAGATGGAAAAGAATAAACGCAGAGGCCAATGATCATGGCCAGTTTCACGGGGCCGCATTGCCTCACAGGGGAGAAGTGACTCATCGAAGGAGTCAAACCAAGGGCAGACTAGGACTTGTTACTAGTCCCTGTTGAAAGCCTCCGTGGCCAAAGATCCTCTCATTCCCTGTGTGCTTCGCTAACTAGGCCAGTTACAGAATGTCTGCACATGCTCTAAATTCTCTCCAAAGCATTATTCCCCTTACACGCCATCACATCTCTCTAGAGTCTGTCTAATAGAGGTATCGTCACTTAGTGCTTGAGACAAGGGGACCTAGAAATTCTGCCACTATCTTACTTTTTGTATTAAAGAGGGAAATGATTTAGGATTATTGAAGGAAAACATTCCTGTAACTCTCCTTCCTCAAGCAATGTTATTTAGAGATAGGGTTACTCACACTGCCTGGTCCCTTTCTGATGTCCCAAAGAAACTTTTACTTAAATTGGTAATGTTCGGTTATTCTCTTCTTATCTAAAGAGGAGAAAAAGTCAAAGGTGAGCTAGAAAAGAAACAGAAGAAACTGTTTTCTTAAAGGGGTGGGTAAATTTTTGGGAAGGTTAGATCCTTTTTAACTCTTAGGTCTGTCATAAGTAACATGGGCATATACTTTATCCATTTTTGTTCCCCACAACACTATATGAATAGACAATTTTATTCATAAAGATAATTTTTTTTAAAAATTGTAATGGTGAGTAGGACAATTCCAAGCACAGACACTATTTTTCATTCATTTAAAATGATCAGCTTAATATCCAAAAAAGGTAAATTCATCTGTTTTGTTTTTAGTTTTCCATATTTCCTTTTTCCTGTTAATTGATATTATTTTTTTCTTCTCCTATGCCTCAAAGTTTTGAAAATAATTCATTAGGAAATTATTTAGAAACACTCCTATATCTCAGGTGAATATGTGAAAAGTTTAGATTTGAAATAACTACTGGAGTGGGCAGATCAAAACCTATCTATAATGTAGTATATAATTTCCAGGGAGTTACCTGAGGAGGTGATAGGTTAAGGCAGTGATTTCCCCAAGTTCATCTATAACATGGTCTTCCAGATACTAGATCTGACACTTTAGTCACTAGGCTTCCTCTCATGCATGTACACATTTATATCTTATAGCAGCATAATTTCTAAAAGTAACTTAGTTCAGATGAATCCAGCAATAAATATTTTTTGAGCAGTTACCATGTATTCATGTATGATACATACCATAAGGAATACAAAATAAATATTGACATGGCCCTGGTTCTCAAAGAGTTTGCATTCTAATTAAAAAGGCAAGTCCACATATGAGCAAATTAAGGAAGTTGCCAATTCATGCAGTACTGAAACACTGTTTCAAGGAGCAGAGATCAATGTGAACTGGCATTGAAAAGTCTTCCTGGGGAAGATGGGCTTTGAAATAGGCCTTAAAGGACAGGCACAATTTAAATAAACAGAATGGAAGAATAAGGTTAGTACAAATAGGTAGAAAATCAACGAGCAGAACTGGAAATGAGCCTGGCCCATGAAACGGAAGCTGAATAGACTTAATATGACTTGAGCATTATTCAAATTGGAGCGTTAAAAGAAATAAGACTAGAGAGGTAAGATGAGTCCATATTATGGAGGGCCCTCAAAATTAGACATAATAATTTGGTCCCAGTTCCATGGAGCAAGGAGAATCTATTTTTTGTTCTTGATCAGGAGAATAAAATGATGAAAACATTATTTTAGAAAGTTTAGTCTGGCTGTGATACAAAAGATGGATTGGAAAAGAAGATACTGGAGAAAGGTAGTCTAACTAGAAGACTATTGCAATAATCCAGGGATTATTAAGGAATAAGGTCCAAATTAGGGAGAGAGTATGAATGCAAAAGAAAGGGTAAAGCTGAGAAACCATTTGAATCTACGGGACTGGTAACAGAATGAATAATGACAATCAAGGAGAGGGAGGAATCAAAGATTTCAAGTCAGGTTAGAATTTTCTTGCATTCAGTCAAAGGCCAAAATATATTATTGCCCATTTTGTAATATGTTATTAATAGCTAATATGGTAATAATAATTCTATCATTATATATAACATATTATTTCAGCTTTGACTCTACAATCATTACTGTCATTTGAACTATACTGTCAAAAATATCTTGTTTTTTTGAAGCAGTCAGTGAAAATAGACCCTAAAATTCACATAGATGTATTAAAATTGCATCCAAGAAGCTGTTGGCGTAGTTCTACATACATATGCAAAAATAATGTGGAAAACCTCCTAGCTTAGATATTCCATAAATATCACTTGCTTGGGAAAGGGAGAGTTTACAGTTAACTTCAAGAACTAGAGGTGCTGGGGCAAAGGGAAAAGAAAGCAGCATTTGTGTGCCCTCAGGGCTCTCAGGAAATGCAATTGCTTGAGATTTAGGAGCATCAAAATGTAGCTTCAATGCAAGTGGTGTTTAGTGGAGGTTGCGAAAGCAGTCTGAAAGATGATGCGTGGAAGGAAAGCAACTGTTGGTGAGAGATAATTTCGGTTGGTTTGTGGAAGAATGTTGGAGAATGGCCGAATAAGTGATTTTGTGGTGAGAGTGATTTCAGGGTTGTGTAGCAAAGAGGGAGAGAGTGACTGAATGAGCTGGTGCATAGAGAGAGAATTGTAGTGTGAGAAAGTGAGTCCCGCATGTGAGTGATTCAGTGGCTGGCTCCGGAGCTAGAACAGGCATCAAATACTCTCTTTGAAATTTAGTACTTGTGTATCCTTGGGCACATCTCAAAATCCCTGGGTCTCAGTTTTTTAGAGACAGCTGGATGGAATAGTGCGAGTCTTGGGATCAGAAAGAACTGAATTCAAATTTGACCCCAGACACTAGCTGTGTGACCTTGGGCAAGTGACCTAAACTCTGTCTGCCTCATTTTTGCCCCGTCCTGAGGACTTGAGGCCAGTTGCTGTTTTCTTTCCCCAGGATTCCTTTTACCATCTCATGCTCATAGCTAGCATTACTGTTTTGCTAGATAATCAGGGATTGAAGACCCAAAGTTCAGGCCATGGAGTATGCTATGCTACCAGCACTAGTTATGGGCTCTGGACTTGTTTGCTTCTCAATAATCCCGTAGTTCTTTCCTTCCTTGCACTAATCTTGACCTTCTAATCCTAGAATTTCCCTTAGAATCTAGGGCCTTTTTGCCTTAGATCATCTAATTATCAATGTGGTCTGTTCATCATGAAATAGCCTTCTGCAAGACCCACCCCCACCCCGCTGGCAAGTTCCTCCTGAAACCTCAATTTTGTAAAGGGCCCAGTTTGATCTACCTTCATTCCCTTACCACTCCTGGTATAGGCTTTGGGCTTGGTTGCCTCTCAATACCCCTAGTCTTCCCTTTCTGAAACTGTTCCTGACTTTCTGAACTTTGAAATGTTGTTCTTTTGCCAGGTACCTTCATCCCCAACTCGCTCCTGCCCCTACTCCCCCTTTCCAGCTTTTTTTTTTGGTGTATTGTCTTTCCCTATTAGAATGTAAATTCCTTGAGAGCAGAGGCTATCTTTCTTATTGCTTATATTTGTATTTCCAGTGCTTATCACAGTGCCTGCCACACAAGTGCTTAATAAATTTTTGTTTCCTTCCTCCCGCCTTCTGTCTTTCTTCCTTGCTTCCTCCCTCCTTCCTCCCTCCCTCCTTCCTATCTTCCTTCCTTCCTTTCTTCCTTCCTTCCTTCTTTCCTTTCTTCCTTCCTTCTGCATACTTACCGATTCTTCAAGTTCAATGATATACCAGGTTGTCAGAGACAGGTTAACCTTGGAAGGATAAAAATATGTGTGATAAAAATATGTACAAAGCTAAATAAATACAAGGTATCTACTAATTTATTACAAAGTAATTTCAAGAGGAAGAGAAAACTAGCAATTAAAGAAAATCAGGAAACCTTCATATTGGAAAATGTACCTGAGCTGTATTCTGATAAAAGATAGGTAGAAATGAGGCGGCAGTGCACTCTCAACGTGGGCAACTATCTTTGCAAAGGCACAGGAGTGGAAGATGGTATATTATGTATCAGGCAATAGCTAGTAGGCTAGTCTGAATGGAACAGAGAGTTCATGAAACTGTAAGAAATAAGCATGGAAAGTTAGGTAGGGCTCAGATTGTGGAAGACTTTAAATGCCAGGCTTAGAAATTTGTATTTGGACCTAGAGGCAGTAGGGAACCATTGATATTTTTGAGAAGGGAAATGACATGTTCAGATCTATGTTTTGAACATAGCAATTTGGTAGTTGTCTGGAGGATAGAATGAAGAAGGGAGAGGCAATTCAGAGGCCAAGAAGTATGAAGGCTTGTCGTCCTGGTTCACAAGTACATGTAAAACATTTTTAAATATTCATTTTTTAAAAATTTGAGTTCAAAATTCTGTCCCTCTCTATATACCCTCTGCCCTCCCTGAGAAGACAAAAATTTTGATATAGCTTATATGTGTGCAGTCATGCGAAACATATTTCCATATTAATCATGTTGTGAAAGAAAACACAGGCCAAATAAAAAAGCTCACAAAAATAAAGTGAAAAAAAATATGCTTTGATTTACATTTAGACTCCATCAGTTCTCTCTCTGGAGGTGGATAGCAATTTTCATCATTAGTCCTTCATTGTGTTGCTGAGAGTAGCTAAGTCATCCACAGAGGATTATCATACAATATTGCTGTTACTGTGTACAATGTTTTCCTGGTTCTGCTCACTTCACTTTGCATTGGTTCAGGTAAGTCTTTCCAGGGTTTTTCTGAAATCAATCTGCTTGTCATTTCTTATAGCACAATAATATTCTTATTCAACCTTTCTCCAATTGATGGGCATCCCTTCAATTTCTAATTCTTTGCAACCACAAAAAGAGCTGATATAAACTTTTTTTTAGTACAAATATGTCCTTTTCCTTTTTTAAAAAATCTCTTTTGGATATGCACCTAACAGTGATATTGCTGTATCAAAGAGTATGTACAAATTTATAGCCCTTTGGGAATGGTTCCAAATTGCTCTCCAAAATGGTTGCATCAGTTTACAACTCCATCAACAATGCATTAGTGCCCCAATTTTCCCGCATCTCCTCCAACATTTATCATTTACCCTTTCTGTCACATCTGATAGATGTGAGAGTTGTTTTAATTTCCATTTCTCTAATCAATAGTGATTTAGAACATTTTTTATGTGACTATAAATAGCTTCAAATTCTTTGTCTGAAAACTGCCTATTCATATTCTTTGACCATTTATCAATTAGGCAATGGCTAGTTTTTCTAGTTGTTTATTTTTTTAGTTGCATGCCCAATTCATTGATTAGCTCTTTCTCTATTTTTATTGATGTAAGTAAACATTTAGAGATATAATTTCCTCCTATGTACTGCTTTGGCTGCATCCCATAAATTTTGGTACGTTGTCTCATTGTTGTCATTCTCTTTAATGAAATAATTGATTGTATTGATTTATGATTTGTTCTTTGACCCATTCATTCTTTAGAATTAGATTGTTTATTTTCCAAGGAATTTTTAATCTATGTTTCAACAGATCTTTATTGGATATAACTTTTATTGTGTTATGATGTAAAAAGGATACATTTAATATTTCTGCATTTCTGTATTTGGTTGTGAGGTTTTTATGCCTTAATGCAGTCAATTTTTATGTAGGTTCCATGTACCACTGAGAAAAGAAGTATCTTCCTATTTGCATTCAATTTTCTCTAGAGGTCTACCACATCTAACTTTCCTTAAATTCTATTCATTTCTTTAACTTCTTTCTTGTTTATTTTTTTGGGGGGTAGATTTATCTAGTTCTGAAAGGGGCAAGTTGAGGTCCCTCCACTAGTATGGTTTTGTTGTCTGTTTCCTCCTGTAACTCATTTAACTTTTTCTTTATGAATTTGGATGCTATACCATTTGGTACATATGTGTTTAGTATTGGTATTACTTCATTGTCTATGGTTCTTTTTAGTAAATATAATTTCCTTGCTTATCTATTTTAATCAGATTTATTTTTGTTTTTGCTTTGTCTGAGATCATGATTGATAACTCTGGTTTTTTTAACTTCAGTTGAAGTATAATAGAGTTACTTTGTGTATGTCTACTTCAAATGTGTTTCTCTTAAACAACATATTGTAGGATTTTGGTTTTTAATCTACTCTGCTATCTGTTTCTGTTATATAGGTGAATTCATTCCATTCACATTCACAGTTATGATTACTGTTTATCCCTCTATTCTGTTTTTCCACCATTTATCCTTCTCTCACTCTCCTTTTCCCTTGTCCTTCCTCAAAAGTGTTTTGTTCCTAACCACAACCTTCCCCAGCCTGCCTTCCTTTCTATCATCCCTCCCCTCCTACTTCCCTGTTGGATAGATTTCTATACCCAACTGAATATGTATGTTATCACACTTTGAGACAATTATGATGAGAGTAAGGTTCAAGAGTTGCCTGCCACTCCCCCCCTTTTCACCTTCACTGTAAAAGCTCTTTTGTGCTTCTTTCATGTGATGTAATTTACCCCATTTTATCTTTCCCTTCCTTCTTCCCTCAGTGCATTCCTTTTTCTCACTCCTTAATTTCATTTTATTTTTATTTTTTTGGATATCATTCCATTATAGACAATTCACACCTGTGCCCTCTGTCTATGTACACTCCTTCTAACTGCCCTAATAGAAAAAAAGTCCTTAGGAGTTACAAGTATCATCTTCCCATGTAAGATGTAAGTAATGACACAGTAAATACTATAAATAGTATAACCTTATTAAATCCCTTATGATTTTTCTTTCCCATTTACCTCTTTATGGTTCTCTTGAGTCTTGTGTTTGAATGTCAGATTTTCTATTCAGCTCTGTTCTTTTCATCTGGAAAGTCCTCAATTTCATTAAACATCCACTTTTTTTTCCCCTGAAGGATTGTGCTCAGTTTTGCTGGGTAAGTGATTCTTAGTTGTAATCCTAGTTCTTTGTTTTCCAGAAAATCATATTCCAAGTCCTCTGATCCTTTATGTAGAAGCTGCTAAATCTTGGGTTATCTTGACTGCAGCTCCAAAATATTATAATTGTTTCTTTCTGGCTATTTGCAGTGTTTTTTCTTTGACCTGGGAGCTCTGGAATTTGGCTATAATATTCCTGGGAATTTTCATTTTGAATCTCTTTCAGGAGATGATCAGTGGATTCTTTCAATTTCTATTTTATCTTCTGTTTCTAGAATTCAGGACAGTTTTCCTGAATAATTTCTTGAAATATCATTTCTAGTTTTGTTTTTTTATTTTATCATGGCATTCAGGTAGTCCAATAATTCTGAAATTATCTCTTCTCATTCTATTTTCCAGGTCAGTTGTTTTTCTGATGAAATATTTCACATTTTCTTCTTTTTTAATTATTTTTATTTTGTTTTATTGTTTCTTTTTTTGGGGGGGGGTGAGGCAATTGGGGTTAAGTGACTTGCCCAGAGTCACACAGCTAGTAAGTGCTATGTGTCTGAGGCCGGATTTGAACTCAGGTCCTCCCGACTCCATGGTCGGTGCTCTATCCACTGTGTCACCTAGCTGCCCCAAAACCTTCACCTTCATTTTTTTTGGCTTTTTGGTGTGTTTTATTGTTTCTTGATGTGTCATAAAGTCATCAGTTTCCACTTGTGCAATTCTAATTTTGAAGGAATTATTTTCCTCACATTTGGCCATCCTACTTTTTTTTCTCCAGTTCTACTTTTTAAGAAGTTGTTTTCTTCAGTGCATTTTTGCATCTCTTTTTTCATTAGACTAATTCTGCTTTTTGAGGGATTTTTCTCTTCAGTGTATTTTTGTGTCTCTTTTAATATTTGGTCTATTCTGTTTTTTAAGGTATTATTTTCTTCAGCATTTTTTGTGCTTCCTTTTCCAAGCTGTCTACTCTTTCTTATATCACTCTCATTTCTTTTCATTTTTCCTCTGCTTTTTTTATTTGATTTTTAGAATCCTTTTTGATTTCTTTCAGGGCCTGAGACCAATTTGCATTTTTCTTTGAGGCTTTGCATATAGCTGTTTTGATCTTTGTCACCATAGTAACTTTTGATTGTCAGGTTCTTTTTTATGTTTGCTCATTTTCCCAGCCTGTTTCTTGACTTTTAACTTTATATTAAAGTTGGAGTCTGCTCCCAGGGTAAAGGGAGCACTGTCCCAAGCTTCAGTTTTTTTCTGCTGCTGTGTTCAGAGCTAGTTCTGGGAGTTTCAGTTCTTTCATTGTGGTATGATCTAAGGAGAGGTGTAATTAATACTCTCCTTGTCTGTGTTCTGGTCTGAGTGACCACAAGCACTATTTTCTGCCCTGGAACTGTGACCTGTTCCTGTTTGTCCTCCTCCTTGCCCTGGACCCAGACCTGGACCTCTAGACTTTGACTCAGAACCACATATGGGAAACAAAACAGAGTCATGCACCCAGTGTCAGCACAGGCACTGGGTGCATATAATCTCCTTCTGACTAATTTTCCAATCCCCTTACTGTCTGTGGGCTGAGGTCTCTGGAAGTCACTGCCACCACCACTGATTCAGTCACTTCCAAGGTCTGCTACTGGTTTGCTTGGGTGTGGTCTGTGCTAGACTGTGTTCCACTCTCTCTCCAAACCTTTCTGGCCCACTTTCTATGTTGTCTTGGGCTGGAAAATTGTTTTATCCCTATCCTTTTCTTGGTTCTCCCACTCCAGAGTTTGTTTTGAGGCATTATTTTAACATTATTTGGAGGGGAATTTGGGAGAGGTCAGACAAATCCCTGCCTTTACTCTGCCATCTTCAAAAAATAAATTATTTATGAAAATCTGAAGATCCTAAGTCTTTGGGGGAATACTTAAATGATACTCTACCTTGTCTGACTTTCATGTAAAATTTCATTAATCAGAATCATGATGAAAACAAATATAAGGCATTAATGTTTGTTCATGCACTTCTTTTTAGTAATCAGAATGTGCCCAATGTATATGTACATGCCAATATAATCTTTAACTAAAGCCTTACTCTAATGCTTATTGTGGTATTGATGACCATACATTCTTGAAAGCAATACCAATAGAGTACAAACATTGTTAATTCCTGCCAAGCTGGGAAGTTTTCCTGTATGAAATTGGTAATATCTATTCTTTGAGGACCAACCTGGCTAACTTCAGAGAGGTTCATCACCAGATTGATTGCTTCAGGATACTGAAAATTTCAACCACAGTAACTTTCTTCAGGAATTGTAATCTGCACCACTGGAGGGAGTGCCCTCATGGTTGAAAGCTGAGACCCTTGAACTATTGAGAAAAATGCATACCTAGAAATTTTGTAGACCAAATTGACACAGTTCATATTAAAGTTCAATTTTGACTTGATATTTGTGTGATGAGGAAACTACTTGGAAAGTGACTCCAAATTTCACTGTGTGCATTTTGACCTCTGAACTTTATATAGTTGTCTAAAATGGTTTCCCACTTTCTTTAGGTTCTTCAGTGGCGAGCACATCAAGAGGAAGAAGCAAAACTAGAACACAACATTATTATCAGAAGAAGGGAAAAAGAAAAGAAGGAAGAGAAACTTCGGAAGGAGAAGGAAATCTTGCAGAGAGAAGAGGAGAAAAAAAAAGTATGTAATCTGCTAGTGTTGTGAATAAATATTCTTAATTGCTAGAGTGAGCTTTGATTGATTTAGTGTTCTTATAAACAATTCTTCGTATTATTAGAAACGTTAACAAGTGCTATGGGGAGAGTAACTAATGTCCATTTGAGTCTCAAAGACGCCTAGACTTGCCTAATTAGATGGCTTTGTTGCGCTATATGAATTCAGTTCCCTTCAATTGGAAGAGAAATTGTAGGCAGAAATTATTGTATTTGAAATTTGTCAAATCTTGAACTAAGTAATAATAGGGTTAAAATTGAATAGTCCTTGTATAGTACACTGATTTACTGTAATACAGCAAATGAAGTGTCAAAAGTTTGTACCTATGATACAATGCATTGCACTGGAGAACAAAGCAAGGAACTTTAAAAAAGGCTCTTTATTACTTCTGGCATCTGTTTTGGGTGGCGTTAACCTTTTGCAATCACGTATTCTTGATTTTTTCTAAGCATACATTTTAGCTTTCAGTATGGAAAAAAAGTACTCTGCTAAACAAAGGCTTTATCAAACTTAGAAAATGGTGCTAAACATACTTTAGGGGAAATTTCTCTTTTATGTAATTGTGGAAATAACAACTGTTAGAATTGGAAGGGATTCTCGAGATCATCTAGCCAAATCCCTCTAAAGAGTAGAGTGATGGGGCAGTTAGGAGGCACAGTGGATAAACTCCAGCCTTGGAGTCAGGAGGACCTGAGTTCAAATCAGACCTCAGACACATGACACTTACTAGTTGTGTGACCCTGGGCAAGTCACTTAACCCTGATTGCCTCACACACACACTAAGAAAGAGTAGAGTGATTAAGTGATGTCCATGGTCACAGAGCCAGGAACTGGTAATCTGGGAGTAAGATCTGGGTTGCCCAAATTTCAGTTCATTGCTTTCTCCAATATGTAATCCAATCTGCTTGTGTCTGCATGTCTGTGCATCTATGTGTCTCTGTGTGTTTGTATGTATGTCTTCATCTCTCTCTGTCTCTCTGTCTCTGTCTGTCTGTTTCTCTCTCTCTCTCTCTCTGTCTCTCTCTCTGTCTCTTTCTCTCTCATATCTATGCCAGTATTTTAGTTTTAATTTATGATGATATTTATGTGGAAATGACTTATTTAATATTGCTTCAGTTGTTCATTTGGAAATTATGTTCTTCTATTTATAGAAATAAAGATCACTTCAAGGGAAATGCTTTTTTTAAAAAAAGTGATTTGTGGCCTTTTTGCCCTTATTTATATCTTTTCTATATCTTGGAAAATAAACAAATGTCTACTGTTGGACTCACATTCAGTCTTTCCAACTTGGTAAGATCCATGAGAATCTACACTCCATTAGCATATAGAACCAGGGTCACTTCCATGCTATTATGGAGTATTAGGACTTGATGGAGGAATAATTGAATGTGCCTGATTAATTTAGAGTTTGTTTTGGATATATTTTCATGTAGCCATGTGATCAATAACTAACATTTTTTGACTAGCTATCTCTGATCATCGTCCAAATAATCCCTCTCTAGATTCTAATGCACAGGGAATTATGCATTTCTTTCCATAGCAGGTCACCTTTTCTCCATTAAGTGCTGTATTAACTTGTTTATTTTTTAATTTATGGTCAACAATTATTTTAATGGTTTATGGAGCATACTCTAGATAGGAAATGACATATAGATGATGTGTGATTTTTTATGATTATTTGAAGGATAAAATCAGGAGATAGGTATATGAAATTGTCAACTTGTATATACTTGACCAAGAACAAATACGACTTTAGTTTCTCAAAAAAAGTCATGGGAATGGTTTCATTTCAGTCTCTAACAAAATAGTTGATAGTTGGGAAAAATGATTAAATATACCGATATCTCAAGAACCTGTTCTGAGGAAGGTTATACTTGGTATTGTCACATATATTGATGTTATTTCAAAGAACATATGTGTGCTATAGAACTCTATAGAATGTCAACAACTTGTTTTCTGAGATGATTGTACAGCACTGGGGAAATAAATACTTTGAATATAGAGTACGTTCTCCATGAAATTAAATAGGATAGGTCAAATTTCTCCCAGAGAAAACAAGTCTTTCCAAGGCGTTTGATATGCAAATCAAACCAGAAACAGAGATTCTACAAATAAATGAGGCCAGTCTTAACCAGGATCTTCTATATGCAAATTAAATATGAACTTCAATATGCAAATCAAGTTTGAACTTCAATGAAGACTAAGTGAACTTTAGAACTTTGAATCACTAAATAGGGATTCAGTTAAATGTTACACAAGGTTAGCAAAACAATAACAGGATTGTTTTGATTTATAATTGTCCCAAGTTTTGGGAGGAAGCACCAAAATAATAGAAATATTAGGATGATAAGTTAATCTACTAAAATCACCATAGGGAAATATCAGTGCAACAATAGCTTTGGTTTAATAAACCAAAACCTCAGAGCCCTCATAAGGCAGAAAGTATGTCTTGATTGGGAACTAAAGGTTCCAAATGGGTTTTGGGGGAGGAGTGGGGAAGAGAATGTGTGTAAATATATACATATATATATATATATATAATATGCATAATATACATAATTATTATTGCTACAACAAAAGAATAACCAGTAATGGGAAGGAGAAAAAAGAAAAAATTATAGATTATGGGCATCGCAAATGATGAATAAATGAGGAAAAGGGAGAAGGAAGAATGGAGAATGGACAATCTGAAGAATACTAATAGTTAAAAGGGGAGTGGGATATATGGATCAGTCAAAACCATTGTAAAACTTAAAATAAGGTAATAGTAGAAATTTAAGTAGAAACTTAAGATATATAGTTAGTAATTTGTTGGGGTAAGGTATAGGTCTGTTTTGAATTGTCCATAAGCATGTATAAAAACTAGGCTTAGACTAATGAATTAATGTAGGTCATTCTTCTTACTGAAAAATATAATACAGAATAGTATGAGAGAAGGAAATACCAGTTATAACTTTGAATAAAAATGGATTTAAACCCCCTATAAAACATAAAAGTGACACAGAATAGATTTAAAAGCAATACTAAATCATATGTTGCCTACAGAAAACCTACTTAAGACAGAAAATCTCACAAATTTAAAATGGAAATTTGGATGAAAATTTACTAAAGTTTAAAAAGCCGTGAGTTGAAGTTATAACAGATAAAGCTAAATTCAAATAAAACAAAAGCATTAAGTGAGATAAACATGAGAACTATATCATGTCTAAAGGTAAGATTGACAACAAAAGCATTTAATAAAAATTTGTAGCAATGATTTCATCAATGTGATAAATTCAAAGTGTGGAAAACTTTTTGTTTATGCAAATCTGTAACTATAACCCATAAACTTAGAAATGAACTCAGTGCTTGGGGCACTGAGGCATTAAATGTAATGATGATGGTGACAATGATGATGATGTTAGCTAATATAATACTTACTATGTGCCAGGCACTGTGCTAAGTGCTTTATAATTATTATCTCATTTGATCCTCACAACAACTCTAGGAGGTAGATGCTATTACTATCCTCATTTGACAGATGAGGAAACTGAAGCAAACAGAGATTAAGTTACTTGCCTAGGGTCACACAGATAGTAAGTGTCTTAGGTCTAATTTAAATAGTGGTCTTCTTGACTTCAGGCCCAACTCTCTGTCTACTAAGCCACCTAGCTCTCTTGACAATAGTCGTGTAGATAGTATTGTCAGAAGATGGATTGGAACCCACGTCTTTTTGAATCCAAGGCAGCTCTCTCTCTCTCTCTCTCTCTCTCTCTCTCACTTTTAAAGAAAGCATATCCACATCTAAAGGCACAGAGACTAATTTTCTTTAAAGAAAAATCTAATCAAATTGCAAAAAAGAAATAGAAAAGGTTTCTTATGCTAACTGGCTTTTTGGTTATTTGCCTTTTTCTCATTAGGATGGAATGGATCTTGTATAGATGACTTTCTTATAGTATAAAATTACTATCTTTCTGCAAAAGTAAATAGCTTCATGGATTGCCATGGCCAAAAATGTCATCATCAAGTTTCTAGCCAATACTGGTAATAAAAAATCTCCTTATTTAACTAGTCTTATCTGCGAAAAGTAGACATAGTCTGTTGCCAGGATCATACCTGAAGCCTATATAGGATTGTAGAGCATGCCAAAACTTATGCTTTACTAGCATAGTCTTTGAGAAGCCAGGGTCACCCAAACTGAAGCAGTCTTCTCCTAAATTGTTCTCACCTAATAATCATCATTTTTTGACTATTGCTATAGCAAAGTGAGCACAGCTCCTTCCTCAGTAATAAAAGTTCTCTAACAAATAGTCTCTCATGTGTATGTTACAATCATAACAAAATTCCTAGCTAAATGCAACCAAAGCTTTAGCTTTATTAAATGACTGCTTATTAATGTCTAGGGAAGCATAAAATAGAGATGGATTGTCATGAAATTAATTTGGAAATGTCATCTCAGATTTCCTGTGCAAAGTATTATACACCAAGGATACCACCCCCCCCTTTTTTTTTTGCTTATACCACTATTATGATGTAGGCATTGTGGTGATCTTCTCGCATGACTTTCAGAATCAAGAAGTTTCTTGCAAAGAAGTAGGAAAAAAAACCTCATCTAATTCTTCAGCTGATTAGCATGAAAACTGGTGATAAAATCAGGAAAAATTCAAAGAAGAGACATGAGAAAAAGACCAGTCTGAATTAACAAAGAGCTGCCAATACAATGTTATACATATAGACATAGCTCATTTTATTGCATTTTGCAGCTATTGCATTTTTCACTAATTGAAGGTTTGTGGCAACCCTGCATCAAGCAAATCTAGTGGTGCTGTTTTTCTGATAGCATGTGCTCCCACTGTGTTTGTGTCACATTTTGATAATTCTCACAATATTTCAAATTTTTTCATTATCGTTGTATCTGTTATGGTGACCTACGATCAATGATCTTTGATGTTACTATTGTAATTGTTCTGGGGTGCCACAAATAGTTTCTGTGTAAGGCTGCAAACGTAAATGTTGTATGTTCTGACTGTTCCACCTACTCAACCATTCCCTCTCTTTCTCCCTCTCCTCTGGCCTCCCTATTCCCTGAGTCACAGGGAGTGAAATATTGAAATTAGGTCAGTTAATAACCTTACAATGGTCTCTAAGAGTTCAAGTGAAAAGAAGAGTTAATTGATATCACTGTTGTCTTATTTAAGAAATTGTCACAGTTACTCTAACCTTCAGCAACCTGGGGGTTAGGCCATGATCAGTCAGCAACCATCAACATTGAGGCAGGACTTCCCACAAACAAAAAGATTATGGTTTGCTGAAGGCTCAGATGATGGTTAGCATTTTTAGCAATAAAGTATTTTTTAATTAAAGTATGTACATTTTTTAGACATAATACTATTGCACACTTAATAGACTACAGTATATTGTAAACATAACTTTTATATGCACTGGGAAACCAAAAATTTCATGTGACTCACTTTATTGATATATTCACTTTATTGTGGTGGTCTGGAACGAAACAATATCTCTGAGCCATATCGGTATTTATTCTATACCAAGTCCAAAGACTTCACCATGCCACCACCTTTGATAAGAAGTAAATGCCACTGCCTTTCTGTTTGGGAAGTTGTTGGCTAAGGGGCAACAAAAAAATCCTTATTGTAGAAGGGACTGCTCCTACCCTTTTGTTTTCATAGATTGACTTGATTGGTTCAGTAATAAATATGTATGTGATATTTTAAATTACTGTCCTCTGCATCCCTCATGGTGCAGTAATTGTATATTTGTAGTTATACTGTAAGAGGTAGTTTCCGTAATGAATAAAGTGCTGGACTTAGGTTCAAGTAGAACTGGGTTCAAATCCTACCCCAAATACTCTGTGACAGAGCAAATCACTTACTCTATTTCCTTCTGCATAAAGTGGAACAACACATACCTCACAGGATTGTTGTGAAGATCTAATGAGATAATGCATAATAAGCAGATTCACAAGCCTTCAGTGCCACATATACTGGAGCTATGTCAGCCATATAATATATGACTGGCTTTCTGCTAATCAGAGGCACAGTTAGAAATTATCTGTTAACCAATAGTTTATTATTAATGATGAGAGATGCTGGCTTGTTCCATTTTGTGGGGATCTTGGAATTCTTGAATAGCATGTTTTGCCTGGCCATTGTGGGAACTATACCCAGTCTGGATGGATGATTTATCAAATTGTTTGCTAACGATGCAATCTTGCTATTAAAGTGCTTCTGTGAAGAAAACAAAAAGATAGAAGAGGCATCTCATATGAATAAGGAAGTCCTCCAGAAGCTTCTGTTCACAGTTGGCATTGTGCCAGTTGCATTAGGCCATAGAACATTGGAGAAAACTCTTTAATGAGATCCATAATTACATAAAAGAAATCAGCCTCTCAATCCATACTGGAAAAAAATGGATGTGGCTATTGTTTAGACTGTAACATGAAATTTGAGGGCCAACCCACTGAAAAATTGTACTAACAATAGGCATTGTAGATGAATTAATAAGGTAAAAAAATTACTAAATTACCTACTATGTGACAGGCACTGTGCTAAGCATTATAGATAAAAATACAAAAATGAGATAGTCACTTCCTCAAGGAGCTTATATTCTAGTAGAGTGCAGCGGCATTATATAAAAAAATGGTGTTTTGGTCTAGGAAGAATGTTTTGCTATGGAAAGTTACATGGATTATAACTGAAACTATAGAAGAGTCTATTTTCAGAGCCTTTCTAAGATGAAAAAATCCAAGAAAAGCCCCAATTTCTTAGTGGATGACTACATGATATAGGAAGCATAATTTGGCCCGGCAAGATATAGTGGATTAGATCAGTGCTTCTTAAACTGTGGGTCACGACCCCATATGGGATTGTGTAACTGAATGTGAGGATCATGAAAAATTTAGCTACAGTAAAAGGTTTCTGAACACTCGACAACTAAAAATTAATTCAAAATCAAATATGTAATGAATCTAAGGTATTTCTGTCAGGGCTTGGCTGTGTTGCATCATGCCACTTTACTGCAGCCTTGGTTCTGAACATGGCATTGATGATTATAAAATCAAAATATCAATCAATTCTGAAAAACATTGAAGATGCTCTATGACCTGCAGTATCAAATATTCTGCCAAGATTTAATTCTTTATGTAAAAATAAACAAGCACATCCATCTCATTAGCATGCAAATTTGCTTTCACTTTTAATAAATGGTAAAATTATATGTATACCAAAGAATTGTTTTAAAATAAATTACTTCATGATTTACCATCAGTAAATGTTTGATTTGCATACCTATTTTGTATACCTATATACCTGGGGTCATGTAAAAATTTCTCAGGCAAAAAGGGGTCACGAGTAGAAAAAGTTTAAGAAACCCTGGATTAGATGAGTTTGCACTAGCCAATCAGAACAACTCAGTCCTAAGGCAGAGGTTCAAAACTGAGGTGATCCTCTCCCTTCTAGAAGGTCATGGTCTTTGGAGGCCTGATCTAGAGATTGACCATTCCAGATAGAGAAAGAGTAGATTGGATTTTGTTTGAGACATTTCTGAGTGTCTTTCATGATCATAGAATACAAGAGCCAGAATGGATCTGAGGACCACCCAGTTCAACTTTACCTGACCAAGAATACTTATACTGCTTATCCATCAAGCAATCATCGGAAGAAAACCTCCAGTGAGAGAGAACTCTGTCTCTCTGGGAAGTACATTACATTTTTGGATAATTTGAATTGTTAAGATTTTTTTTCACATATCAAACCTAAATTTGGCTCTTTGCAACTTTAACCTGTTATTCCTATTTCTGCTATCAGGGATCAAGCAGTGCAAGTTCAATTCTTCTTCCATTGGAAATCCCTTCAATTACAACTCTCATATCCCCTTTAAGTCTTCTCTTCTACAGGTTAGCATCCTTACTTCCTTCCACTCATCCTTTTCCTCCAGTCCTCTCACCATCCTGATAACCTCACTTCTGGACATGCTGCAGCCTATCTCTGTCTTTCTTAGGGCTTCTCCCTGACACACAACTCCACGTTTTTAATACCCTTTGTGCAATATATTGGTGGTTTTTGGAATACCACAGTCTCCAAAGACTAAACAATGCAAGAGACCCAAGGACAAGGGAGAGTTACAGGACAAGCATAAGTATGTTACAGTTTATTTTCCTTTTGCTTTTTAAAGAAAAGCTTTATTGATACTTTATTGATAATCAAAAGTTTTTTGATTAACATGTCATTTGTAGATATCTAACCTTTCTACTCAATTCCCTCCCTTGTTACCACAATAGCAACAACAATAGCAACAACAACAAATTAAAGCTTACACACAACGAGCAAATCTGGCTATATATACAACACACTGAACCCCAACCCCTTCCAAAGGAAGAATATATGTATTATCTGTATCCTAGGACCAATATCGATCATTACAAATACTCAGAATTCAGCTTTCTTATAATGCTCTTTTCATTTACATATTTGTGGTCATAGCATATATATTTCCCCCCCGGTCCCTTCTCTGAGTGATTTATTTCATCAATGATTGGTATGGGCCCAAACTCCAAGCAAAGCCTGTAGTCCATTCCTAAGACTCTTGTAGTGTATGGGCAGATAGTAGTGTACATGGTTGGTGGTGGTGGCTTAGCTTTCGTGGCACTTGCCATCTTCTTTCTTTCCCTCAGGGGGCCTTGTTGCTTCAGCTAGGTTGACTCATTTGCCTTCTGAGTAGAAGCTGGTCAACTGTTGGTGAGGATGACTAGCCCTTTCTCCACAAGAAGAAGGAACTGTGTCTTATTTTCTCCAGTATCTAGTACAGTGCTCTACATCTTTGTTGAATGAAGCTTGTGTTGATATGTCAGATTCACTTTTGTATATTACCAATCTTTTATTTACTGATATATAGTTATGAGATTATAAGCATTATTCCCAGTCCTCATGACATTATTCTCTCCTGTGAATGAGCTGGGAATATTCTCCTTCACTGTTATTCTTTCTGTGTCATACCTGTTGTTTCTCATAGCATCTAGTTTGAGTTTTATTCTGGGCATTTTTCTCTGCCCTCTATTTTTAGTTTAAAGCTTTGATCAAATCAGCATGTCTTGCGTCTAGCATGTTCTTTCCTAATTCTCATGAGGTACACATATTCTTAGCCCAGAGCCCATCTTTTTGATGGGCTTTGAGCCAGAGACGTTTTCGCTGAGAATCCCTTGTACACACTATAGTCTAGGTGCTCTAATTTAGGTGGGCGTTATCATGTGATGTTTTTGCACAGCTTTAGATGACTCAGAATCTGAAAAGAATCTGAACAGCTCCCTTTCTGAGCCCTAACATCTCATAGAGTAGATGAGCTAATATTGTACTATTGTTAATGGTAACATTTTCTGCTGCTCACCCTTTTAAAGTCATGAGCAGGTGTCCATTTTCTCTCATAAGACATTCTCACTATCTCATCACACTGAAGTGATGCATAAATGCCTTCAACAGCACTAGCATGAGTGTTCAGCTCAGGTGGCTGTTTGCCCCCGACTCCTATGCAGCAAAGAGAGGTCTTAGACCTTTAGGATTACTGTATTGAGATGAAACCTAGGTGACAGGTTGCTTCTCTTTCCTTCTTCCCTACTTTCTATCCCCCTCAAAGACTGTACAGTTGTTCTACCTTCTGTTTAATTGCTCACAACTGTCAGCCATTGTCCCTCCTGATGACTGCCGCCCTTCCCCCCCC